>NC_052072.1:5599375-5923750 GCF_015852505.1 Tachyglossus aculeatus
GAGAGAAGGAAAGAGAGAAAGAAAGAAAGAAAGAGAAAGAAGAAAGAAAGAAAGAAAGAAAGAAAGAAAGAAAGAAAGAAAGAAAGAAAGAAAGAAAGAAAAGGAGGGAAGGAAGGAAGAAGGAAAGAGAGAAAGAGAGAAGGAAGGAGAGAAGGAAAGAAAGGAGAGAAAGAAAGAGAGAGAGGGAAAGAAAAGAGCACTTATTAAGCACTTACTATGCGCAAAGCCCTGTTCTAAGCACTGGGGAGGTTACAAGGTGATGAGGTTGTCCCACGGGGGGTTCCCAGTCTTCATCCCCATTTTCCAGTTGAGGTAACTGAGGCCCAGAGAAGTGAAATGACTTGCCCAAAGTCACCCAGCTGACAGTTGGAGGAGCTGGGATTTGAACCCATGACCTCTGACTCCAAAGCCCGGGCTCTTTCCACTGAACTACGCTGCTTCTCTGCAGAGACAGGTTTACCATTGCCCAGCTGAGACGGCACTTAGTAAGCGCTTAAACAAATACCGTCATTATTATTATCCATCCAAGCATGGAAGGGCTAGGCAGGGAACGTCATCTCCTTCTCTTCTTTCCTCCTTCCTCTTCCCACTCCCTCTTTACCCAGCCCTGTATTAAAATAATAGTAATAATAATGGTGGTATTTGTTAAGCGCTTACTACGTGCCAAGCACTGTTCTAAGCGCTGGGGGGATACAAGGTGATCAAGGTTGTCCCACGGGGGGCTCACAGTCTTAGTCCCCGTTTTACAGATGAAGTCACTGAGGCCCAGAGAAGTTAAGCGACTTGCCCAAGGTCACACAGCTGACAAGTGGGGGAGCTGGGATTCGAACCCATGACCTCTGACTCCCAAGCCCGGGCTCTTTCCGCTGAGCCACGTTGCTTCTCATAACAGTATTCATTAGGCACTTACTATACGTCAAGCACTGAGCTAAGCGCTGGGGTAGATCCGAGCTAATCAGGTTGGACACAGTCCCTGTCCCACATGGGGCTCCCAGTCTTCATCCCCATTTTCCAGATGAGGGAACTGAGGCCCAGAGAAGTGAAGCGACTTGCCCAAAGTCACACAGCAGACAAGGGAAGCAGCGTGGCTTAGTGGCAAGAGCCCGGCTTGGGAGTCAGAGGTCTTGGGTTCTAATCCCGGCTCCGCCACTTGTCTGCTGTGTAACCTTGGGCAAGTCGCTTAATTTCTCTGTGCCTCGGTTACCTCATCTGTAAAATGGGAAGTAGGAGTCTGAGCCTCATGTGGGACAGGGATTGTGTCCAACCTGATGACCTCGTATCTACCCCAACACTTAGAACAGTGCTTGGCACATAGTAAGCGCTTAACAAATACCAGTATTATTATTATTATTATTATTAAGTGGTGGAGCTGGGATTAGAACCCAGGTCCTTTTGACTCCCAGTCCCTGGCTCTACCCACTAGGCCAAGATGAGAGAAACAGCATGGCTCAGTGGAAAGAGCCCGGGCTTTGGAGTCAGAGGTCATGGGTTCAAATCCCAGTTCCGCCACTTGTCAGTTGTGTGACTTTAGGCAAGTCACTTCACTTCTCTGGGCCTCAGTTCCCTCACCTGGAAAATGGGGATGAAGACTGTGAGCCCCAAATGGGACAACCTGATGACCTTGTATCCCCCAGTGCTTAGAACAGTGCTTGGCACCTAGTAAGCGCTTAACAAATGCCATCATCATTATTGTTATTATTGTAACAATCCATAAAAATGAATTGTCACAATGGATTGGGTTGTAACAGTTATAACAATCCAATCTTCTAGACTGTGAGCCCGCTGTTGGGTAGGGACTGTCTCTATATGTTGCCAACTTGGACTTCCCAAGCGCTTAGTACAGTGCTCTGCACACAGTAAGCACTCAATAAATACGATTGATTGAATGAATGGATAATAGTTGAATTCCCCTTGGCAAATTTTGTTTATACTCTGTGTAGCACACGGTATAATTCTAGAAACTGGTCCTGCAACAAGGTGGATACAATACAATTAGGCCTCTGCTTTTAGGAAATGCGTAATGATTTTTGCTCATTGATTTACGCTGACTGTTTTCAATGTTTACAACTTAATAGATCAGAGGTCATGGGTTCAAATTCCGGCTCCACCACTTGTCAGCTGTGTGACTTTGGGCAAGTCACTTCACTTCTCTGGGCCTCAGTTCCCTCATCTGTAAAATGGGGATGAAGACTGTGAGCCTCTCTTGGGACAAACCTATCACCTTGTAACCTCCCCAGCGCTTAGAACAGTGCTTGGCACATAGTAAGAGCTTAATAAATGCCATTATTATTATTATTATTATTATTATCACTACATCACTCTGACAAGCAAAGTCACGGCAACATCAGGGAAACTATGAAAGAAATTACAGGAAATGTCAAAGAGGATAAATCGTGTCAGAGAAGCAGCGTGGCCCCAGAGAAGCTGCGGGCCCTAGTGGATAGAGTCCGGACATAAGAGTCAGAAAGATCTGAGTTCTAATGCCGCCTCCGCCACTTGTCTTCTGTGGGACCTTGGGCAAGTCACTTCACTTCTCTGGGCCTCAGTGACCTCATCTGCAAAATGGGATTGAAGACTTTGAGCCCCTTGTGGGAAAAATCCCAGCCCGTGGCTCAGTGGAAAGAGCATGGGCTTTGGAGTCAGAGGTCATGGGTTCAAATCCCGGCTCCACCACAAGTCTGCTGTGTGACCTTGGGCAAGTCACTTAACGTCTCTGAGCCTCAGTTACCTCATCTGTAAAAATGGGGATTAAGACTGTGAGCCCCACGTGGGACAACTTGATCACACTGTATCCCCCCAAGCGCTTAGAACAGTGCTTTAGAGAAGCAGCGTGGCTCAGTGCAAAGAACGCAGGCTTGGGAGGCAGAGGTCATGGGTTCGAATCCCACCTCCCCCACATGTCTGCTGTGTGACCTTGGGCAAGTCACTTCACTTCTCTGTGCCTCAGTTCCCTCATCTGTAAAATGGGGATTAAGACTGTGAGCCCCCCATGGGACAACCTCATCTCCTTCTGTTCCCCCCAGCACTTAGAACAGTGCTTTGCACATAGTAAGCGCTTAACAAATACCAACATTATTCTTTTAGACTGTGAGCCCACTGTTGGGTAGGGACTGTCTCTATGTGATGCCAATTTGTACTTCCCAAGCGCTTAGTACAGTGCTCTGCACATAGTAAGCGCTCAATAAATACGATTGATTGATTGATTGATTGAACAGGACTGCGTCCAGCCTGATGACCTTATATTTACCCCAGCGCTTAGTACAGTGCCTGGCACATAGTAAGTACTTAGCAAATACCCTTAAAAAAAGTGTTTTGGCCTCTGCTATTGGTAACAGGAAACCTGTATTTCTTCTAGACTGTGAGCCTGCTGTTGAGCAGGGACCGTCTCTCTATGTTGCCAACTTGTACTTCCCAAGCGCTCAGTACAGTGCTTTGCACCCAGTAAGTGCTCAATAAATATGATTGAGTGAATGAATGGGGATCTTATCTCCCAAGTTAGAGAAGCAGCACGGCGTGGCTTAGTGGAAAGAGCCCGGCCTGGGGAGTCAGAGGTTTTTAGTTCTAATCCCTTCTCCGCCTCTTCTCTGCCGTGTGACCTTGGGCAAGTCACAACTTCTCTGTGCCTCAGTTACCTCATCTGTAAAACAGGGATTAAGACTGTGAGCCCCACATGGGACAACCTGATTACCTTGTATCTACCCCAGTGTTTAGAGTAGTACTTGGCACATATTTATCACTCTATTTTACTTGTACATATTTATCACTCTATTTATTTTACTTGTACATATTTACTAGTCTATTTATTTTATTTTGTTAATAGGTTTTGTTCTGTCGCCTGTCTCCCCCTTCTACACTGTGAGCCCGCTTTTGGGCAGGGACCGTCTCTGTTGCCAATTTGCACTTCCCAAGCACTCAGTACAGTGCTTTGCACACAGTAAGCACTCAATAAATACGAATGATTGATTGATTGATTGATTGATTGGCACATATTGATTACTCTATTAATTTTACTTGTACATATTTACTATTCTATTTATTTTATTTTGTTAATAGGTTTTGTTGTGTTGTCTGTTTCCCCCTTCTAGACTGTGAGCCTGCTGTTGGGCAGGGACTGCCTCTCTATGTTGTATGTTGTATGTCTGTTGTTGTATGTTGTATGTTGTATGTATGTTGTATGTCTATGTTGTATGTCTCTCTATGTTGCCTACTTGGACTTCCCAAGCGCTCAGTACAGTGCTCTGCACACAGTAAGCGCTCAATAAATACGATTGAATGAATGAATGGGGATCTTAGCTCCCAAGTTAGGGAAGCGGCACGACGTGGTTTAGTGGAAAGAGCCCGGCCTTGGGAGTCAGAGGTTTTTAGTTCTAATCCCTGCTGCGCCTCTTCTCTGCCGTGTGACCTTGGGCAAGTCACAACTTCTCTGTGCCTCAGTTACCTCATCTGTAAGACGGGGATTAAGACTGTGAGCCCCACGTGGGACAACCTGATTGCCTTGTATCTACCCCAGCGTTTAGAGTAGTGCTTGGCACATATTTATTACTCTCTTCATTTTACTTGTACATATTTACTATTCTATTTATTTTATTTTGTTAATAGGTTTTGTTGTGTTGTCCGTCTCCCCCTTCTAGACTGTGAGCCCGCTGTTGGGCACAGTCTTTCTCCTGTCTCTCTATGTTGCCAACTTGTACTTCCCAAGTGCTCAGTACAGTGCTCTGCACCCAATAAGCGCTCAATAAATATGATTGAATGAATGAATGGGGATCTTAGCTCCCAAGTTAGAGAAACGACGCAGCGTGGCTTAGTGGAAAGAGCCCGGCCTTGGGAGTCAGAGGTTTTTAGTACTAATCCCTGCTCCACCTCTTCTCTACCGTGTGACCTTGGGCAAGTCACAACTTTTCTGTGCCTCAGTTACCTCATCTGTAAAACAGGGATTAAGACTGTGAGCCCCACATGGGACAACCTGATTACCTTGTATCTACCCCGGTGTTTAGAGTAGTGCTTGGCACATATTTATTGCTCTATTCATTTTACTTGTACATATTTACTATTCCATTTATTTTATTTTGTTAATAGGTTTTGTTGTGTTGTCTGTCTCCCCCTTCTAGACTGTGAGCCCGCTGTTGGGCAGGGACCATCTCTGTTGCCACCTTGTACTTCCCAAGCGCTCAGTACAGTGCTTTGCACACAGTAAGTGCCCAATAAATACGACTGATGGATTGATTGATTGGCACATATTTATTACTCTATTCATTTTACTTGTACATATTTACTAGTCTATTTACTTTATTTTGTTAATAGGTTCTGTTGTGTTGTCTGTCTCCCCCTTCTAGACTGTGAGCCCGCTGTTGGGCAGAGACTGTCTCTGTTGCCAACTTGTACTTCCCAAGTGATCAGTCCAGTGCTTTGCACCCAATAAGCGCTCAATAAATATGATTGAATGAATGAATGGGGATCATAGCTCCCAAGTTAGAGAAGCAGCACAGCGTAGCTTAGTGGAAAGAGCCCGGCCTTGGGAGTCAGAGGATTTTAGTTCTAATCACTGCTCCTCCTCTTCTCTGCTGTGTGACCTTGTGCAAGTCACAACTTCTCTGTGCCTCAGTTACCTCATCGGTAAGAAGGGGATTTAGACTGTGAACCCCACATGGGACAACCTGATTATCTTGTATCTACCCCAGCGTTTAGAGTAATGCTTGGCACATATTTATTACTCTATTTTACTTGTACATATTTACTTGTCTATTTATTTTATTTTATGAATAGTTTTGTTGTGTTGTCTGTCTCCCCCTTCTAGACTGTGAGCCCGCTGTTGGGCAGGGACCGTCTCTGTTGCCAACTTGTACTTCCCAAGCGCTCAGTACAGTGCTCTGCACCCAGTAAGCGCTCAATAAATACGATTGAATGAATGAATGGGGATCTTAGCTCCCAAGTTAGAGAAGCGGTGCAGCGTGGCTTAGTGGAAAGAGCCCGGCCTTGGGAGTCAGAGGTTTTTAGTTCTAATCCCTGCTCCGCCTCTTCTCTGCCGTGTGACCTTGGGCAAGTCACAACTTCTCTGTACCTCAGTTACCTCATCTGTAAGAAGGGGATTAAGACTGTGAGCCCCACGTGGGACAACCTGATTATCTTGTATCTACCCCAGCATTTAGAGTAGTGCCTAGCACATATTTATTACTCTATTTTACTTGTACATATTTACTATTCTATTTATTTTATTTTGTTAATAGGTTTTGTTTTGTTTTCTGTCTCCCCCTTCTAGACTGTGAGCCCGCTGTTGGGCAGGGATCGTCTCTCTATGTTGCCAACTTGTACTTCCCAAGCGCTCAGTACAGTGCTTTGCACCCAGTAAGCGCTCAATAAATATGATTGAATGAATGAATGGGGATTTTAGCTCCCAAGTTAGAGAAGCGGTGCAGCATGGCTTAGTGGAAAGAGCCCGGCCTTGGGAGTTAGAGGTTTTTAGTTCTAATCCCTGCTCCACCTCTTCTCTGCCGTGTGACCTTGGGCAAGTCACAACTTCTCTGTGCCTCAGTTACCTCATCTGTAAGACGGGGATTAAGACTGTGAGCCCCACGTGGGGCAACCTGATTGCCTTGTATCTACCCCAGCGTTTAGAGTAGTGCTTGGCACATATTTATTACTCTATTTTACTTGTACATATTTACTAGTCAATTTATTTTATTTTGTTAATAGGTTTTGTTGTGTTGTCCGTCTCCCCCTTCTAGACTGTGAGCCCGCTGTTGGGTAGGGACCGTCTCTGTATGTTGCCAACTTGGACTTCCCAAGCGCTTAGTACAGTGCTCTGTACACAGTAAGCGCTCAATAAATACGATTGATTGATTGATTAGAACAGTGCTTTGCACATAGTAAGTGCTTAATAAATGCCATCACTGGAGAAGCAGCGTGGCTCAGTGGAAAGAGCCCGGGCAGGGACCGTCTCTGTTGCCACCTTGTACTTCCCAAGCGCTCAGTCCAGTGCTCTGCACCCAGTAAGCGCTGAATAAATATGATTGAATGAATGAATGGGGATCTTAGCTCCCAAGTTAGAGAAGCAGCACAGCGTGGCTTAGTGGAAAAAGCCCGGCCTTGAGAGTCAGAGGTTTTTAGTTCTAATCCCTGCTCCACCTCTTCTCTGCCGTGTGACCTTGGGCAAGTCACAACTTCTCTGTGCCTCAGTTACCTCATCTGTAAGACAGGGATTAAGACTGTGAACCCCACATGGGACAACCTGATTACCTTGTATCTACCCCAGCATTTAGAGTAGTGCTTGGCACATATTTATTGCTCTCTTCATTTTACTTGTACATATTTACTAGTCTATTTCTTTTATTTTGTTAATAGGTTTTGTTGTGTTGTCCGTCTCCCCCTTCCAGACTGTGAGCCCGCTGTTGGGCAGGGACCGTCTCTGTTGCCACCTTGTACTTCCCAAGCGCTCAGTACAGTGCTTTGCACACAGTAAGTGCTCAATAAATGCGACTGATTGATTGATTGATTGGCGCATTTATTATTCTATTCATTTTACTTGTACATATTTACTATTCTATTTATTTTATTTTGTTAGTAATTTTGGTTTTGTTCTCTGTCTCCCCCTTTTAGACTGTGAGCCCGCTGTTGGGCAGGAACCGTCTCTGTTGCCAACTTGTACTTCCCAAGCGCTCAGTCCAGTGCTTTGCACCCAGTAAGCGCTCAATAAATACGATTGAATGAATGAACGGGGATCTTAGCTCCCAAGTTAGGGAAGCAGCACGGCGTGGCTTAGTGGAAAAAGCCTGGCCTTGGGAGTCAGAGGTTTTTAGTTCTAATCCCTGCTCCACCTCTTCTCTGCCGTGTGAACTTGGGCAAGTCACAACTTCTCTGTGCCTCAGTTACCTCATCTGTAAGACAGGGATTAAGACTGTGAGCCCCACATGGGACAACCTGATTATCTTGTATCTACGCCAGTGTTTAGAGTAGTGCTTGGCACATATTTATTACTCTATTTTACTTGTACATATTTACTAGTCTATTTATTTTATTTTGTTAATATGTTTTGTTTTGTAGTCTGTCTCCCCCTTCTAGACTGTGAGCCCGCTGTTGGGCAGGGACAATCTCTTTTGCCAGCTTGTACTTCCCAAGCACTCAGTACAGTGCTTTGCACACAGTCAGCGCTCAATGAATATGATTGAATGAATGAATGGGGATCTTAGCTCCCAAGTTAGAGAAGCAGCACGGCATGGCTTAGTGGAAAGAGCCCAGCCTTGGGAGTCAGAAGTTTTTAGTTCTAATCCCTGCTCCGCCTATTCTCTGCTGTGTGACCTTGGGCAAGTCACAACTTCTCTGTGCCTCAGTTACCTCATCTGTAAGAAGGGGATTAAGACTGTGAGCCCCACATGGGGCAACCTGATTACCTTGTATCTACCCCAGCTTTTAGAGTAGTGCTTGGCACATATTTATTACTCTATTTTACCTGTACATATTTACTAGTCTATTTATTTTATTTTGTTAATATGTTTTGTTTTGTAGTCTGTCTCCCCCTTCTAGACTGTGAGCCCGCTGTTGGGCTGGGACCATCTCTTTTGCCAATTTGTACTTCCCAAGCGCTCAGTCCAGTGCTTTGCACCCAGTCAGCGCTCAATGAATATGATTGAATGAATGAATGGGGATCTTAGCTCCCAAGTTAGAGAAGCGGCGTAGCGTGGCTTAGTGGAAAGAGCCCAGCCTTGGGAGTCAGAGGATTTTAGTTCTAATCCCCGCTCCTCCTATTCTCTGCCGTGTGACCTTGGGCAAGTCACAACTTCTCTGTGCCTCAGTTACCTCATCTGTAAGAAGGGGATTAAGACTGTGAACCCCACCTTGTATCTACCCCAGCGTTTAGATTAGGCCCTATTGAGAGCTCACTTCTTCCAGGAGGCCTTCCCAGACTGAGCCCCCTCCTTCCTCTCCCCCTCCTCTCCCTCTGCATCCCCCCGCCTTACCTCCTTCCCTTCCCCATAGCACCTGTATATATGTATATATGTTTGTACATATTTATTACTCTATTTATTTTACTTGTACATATCTATTCTATTTATTTTATTTTGTTAATATGTTTGGTTGTCTGTCTCCCCCTTCTAGACTGTAAGCCCACTCTTGGGTAGGGACCGCCTATATATGTTGCCAACTTGTACTTCCCAAGCGCTTAGTACAGTGCTCTGCACACAGTAAGTGCTCAATAAATACGACTGATTGATTGATTGTTGGGTAGGGACCGTCTCTATATGTTGCCAACTTGTACTTCCCAAGCTCTTAGTACAGTGCTCTGCACACAGTAAGCGCTCAATAAATATGATTGATTGATTGATTGCAGAAGCCTAGGTGGATATGGGGAGACCAGCACAGCTGAAATAGAGATCTGAATTTCCATCCATTTTAGAGAAAGTGACGTCGCCCTGGCTGACACGAACCAGTAAGGTGGCATCCTGGCCTATGGAAGAGAGCTCAGGGCTGGGAGTCGGAGGTAGTAAGAATAGTACTAGCATTTATTGAGCGCATACTATGCTTGGCATATAGCAAGCGCTGAATGAGCACCATCATTTCACCATCACCACCATCTTCTAGACTGTGAGCCCACTGTTGAGTAGGGACTGTCTCTATATGTTGCCAACTTGGACTTCCCAAGCGCTTCGTACAGTGCTCTGCACACAGTAAGCGCTCAATAAATACGATTGATTGATTGATTGATCGAGCCCGATCTGCTTACCTCGTAGCAAACCCAGTGCTTGGCGTATAGCAAGGGCTGAATGAACACCGTCATTTCACCATCACCACCATCTTCTAGACTGTGAGCCCACTGTTGGGTAGGGACTGTCTCTATATGTGGCCAACTTGTACTTCCCAAGTGCTTCGTACAGTGCTCTGCACACAGTAAGCACTCAATAAATGCGATTAATTGATTGATTAATTGAGCCCGATCTGCTTACCTCGTAGCAAACCCAGTGCTTGGCATATAGCAAGCGCTGAATGAACACCATCATTTCACCATCACCACCATCTTCTAGACTGTGAGCCCACTTCTAGACTGTGAGCCCACTGTTGGGTAGGGACCGTCTCTATATGTTGCCAAGCGCTTAGTACAGTGCTCTGTACACAGTAAGCGCTCAATAAATACGATTGAATGAATGAATGAATGACTTCACTTCACTTCTCTGGGCCTCAGTTCCCTCATCTGTAAAATGGGGATGAAGACTGTGAGCCCCACGTGGGACAACCTGGTCACCTTGTAAACTCCCCAGCGCTTAGAACAGTGCTTTGCACATAGTAAGCGCTTAATAAATGCCATCATTATTATTATTATATACCCTCACATACATGTATGCATATATATGTACAACCCCTCTAGACTGCAAACTCTTGGTGGGCAGGGAACGTGTCTGATTATTGTTATACTGTACTCTCCCAATCGCTTAGTACAGTGTTCTGCACACAGTAAGCACTCAATAAATACGACTGAATGAATGAACAAATACAGGGGCTGAGGATGCGTGAAAAGAAAGTGCAGGTGTGAGAAGTAACTGGAGGGAGAAGAATTCTTGGGGAACGGAGAACTTGGGGGCTGGAGGAATCTGGGGCCCACAAACAATCGATGGTATTTACTGAGCGCTCATTGTTCGCAGAGCACTATACTAAGCTCTTGGGAGAATACAGTACAACAGAGTTGGTAGACATGTTACCTTGTCCACAAAGGGCTTGTCTTAATCGTCTAGAGGGGGAGATACCCTGTAGTTATTTTTAATAATTAGAGAAGAAATTTTAATTACTGGGTGAGATAGAAACCGGTCTGGATTCTCAGGGTGGATTACTGTTTACATTTTTTTTTTTTATTGGTT
Organism: Tachyglossus aculeatus; assembly: GCF_015852505.1. Taxonomy (NCBI): domain Eukaryota; kingdom Metazoa; phylum Chordata; class Mammalia; order Monotremata; family Tachyglossidae; genus Tachyglossus; species Tachyglossus aculeatus. Next base: position 5,610,217 of record NC_052072.1, read on the forward strand.
TTGGTTTATTTTTAAGGGCAAAACCAATAAAGAGATGAGAGGCCTTTTTTTCCTTTCAAAATCTTATAATAATAATAATAATAATAATGTTGGTATTTGTTAAGCATTTACTATGTTCTAAGCGCTGGGGGAGGTACAAGGTGATCAGGTTGTCCCACGGAGGGCTCACAGTCTTCATCCCCATTTTCCAGATGAGGTAACTGAGGCTCAGAGAAGTTAAGTGGCTTGCCCAAGGTCACACAGCTGACGAGTGGTAGAGCCGGAATTAGAACCCATGACCTCTGACTCCCAAGCCCGGGCTCTTTCCACTGAGCCAAAACTGCTTCTCTAATATTGTATCACATATTATATTGTATCAAATTATAATGCTAATAAAGCATTCCACCCCTCCTAGAGTTACCGTTGCATTGTCAGCCCTGCCTCAAACAGTAGCTGTTGGAAAGAAACATCTCAAAGCTGCATGATTGCCCCTGGGAGGATTTTACAATCTAACAGAGGAACTTGGAGATGCAAATTGTGAAATATAGAATACCCAGAAGAGAGAGGATTGTTTTAAAAAAATGTAGTCCCCAAAAAACCATAATTGAACAGATATATGCATAATAATAATAATGGCATTTATTAAGTGCTTACTATGTGCAAAGCACTGTTCTAAGTGCCGGGGAGGTAACAAGGTGATCAGGTTGTCCCACGGGGGACTCACAGTCTTCATCCCCATTTTACAGATGAGGGAACTGAGGCCCAGAGAAGTGAAGTGACTTGCCCAAAGTCACACAGCTGACAATTGGTGGAGCTGGGATTTGAACCCATGACCTCTGACTCCAAAGCCCGGCCTCTTTCCACTGAGCCACACTGCTTTTCTATTGTATAAGAGCTGAAGTGGCTGAGCAGGGGAATCTATCAACTGTATTTATTAAGCGCTTACTGTCTGACTCCCAAACCCGGGCATTTTCCACTAAGCTACGCGGCTTCCATCTGAGTTCTAATCTCAGCTCTGCCACCTGACCACAGGCAAATCTATTTATTTATGTATTTATGTATTTATGTACTTATTTTTATTTATTTATTTATTTATTTATTTATTCATTCATTCATTCATTCATTTGTACATGTTTATTCTATTTATTTTATTTTGTTAACATGTTTTGTTTTGTTGTCCGTCTCCCCCCTCTAGACTGTGAGCCCGCTGTTCGGTAGGGACCGTCTCTAGATGTTGCCAACTTGGACTTCCCAAGCGCTTAGTACAGTGCTCTGCACACAGTAAGGACTCAAGAAATACGATTGAATGAATGAATGAATGAAAAGTAGGCGCAGGCTTTGCAGCAGAGGTCATGGGTTCGAATCCTGGCTCCGCCACCTGTCAGCTGGGTGACTTTGGGCAAGTCACTTAACTTCTCTGGGCCTCAGTTCCCTCATCTGTCAAATGGGGATTAAGATTGTGAGACCCCCCCCCGTGGGACAACCTGATCACCTTGTATCCCCCCGGCGCTTAGAACAGTGCTTGGCACACAGTAAGCACTTAACAAATACCATCATTATTATGGAAGCAGCGTGGCTCAGTGGAAAGAGCCCGGGCTTTGGAGTCAGAGGCCGCGGGTTCAAATCCCGGCCCCGCCACTTATCAGCTGTGTGACTTTGGGCAAGTCACTTCACTTCTCTGGGCCTCAGTTCCCTCATCTGGAAAATGGGGATGATGACTGTGAGCCCCTCGTGGGACAACCTGATTACCTTGTATCTACCTCAGCACTTAGAACAGTGCTCTGCACATAGTAAGCGCTTAACAAATACCAACATTATTATTATTATTATTAAAAACGATTGGATGAATGAATGAATGAAGATTCCCTGCCCACAACGAGCATACAGCCTAGAGGATAATCAGGGAAGGCCTCCTGGAGGAGGTGACTCGAGGAGCATTTTGCAGGAGGGGCGGGACAGGTTTGCCAATGCTGGGAGAGTAGGGGGTGTTACGGGGCCCAGAGGGACCGTCTCCATGTGTTGCCAACTTGTACTTCCCAAGCGCTTAGTACAGTGCTCTGCACACAGTAAGCGCTCAATAAATACGATTGAATGAATGAATGACATGAGCAATGTGTCGGAGGTGTAGGATGGGAATTTTGCTGGCTCCCACAGACACACCTAGGCACCTCCCAAGGCCTCTCCCTCACCGGGTCCCTGATAAATCATCCTTTGTCTGGTTTTCAACAACTTTAACACCCTACAACCCACATTGCTCAGCTTGTTGTTTTTGCCAACAGACTTCTGGTTTTGCCAGAAGTTTCCCTGCTTGACCATTTTCCCTCAGGAGGCTGATTATTCAATCAATCAATCAATCAATCATTCGTATTTATTGAGCGCTTACTGTGTGCAGAGCACTGTACAAAGCACTTGGGAAGTGTAAGTTGGCAACAATATAGAGACAGTCCCTACCCAACAGTGGGCTCACAGTCTAAAAGGGGGAGACAGAGAACAAAACCAAACATACTAACAAAATAAAATAAATAGAATAGATAGGTACAGGTAAAATAAATAAATAACTAGAGTAATAAATCTGTACAAACAAATATACATATAAACAGGTGCTGTGGGGAAGGGAAGGAGGTAAGATGGGGGATGGAGACGGGGATGAGGGGGGGGGAAGGGGCTCAATCATTCAATCAATCGTATTTATCGAGTGCTAACTGGGTGCAGAGCACTGTACTAAGAGAAGTACTAAGTGCTAAGAGAAGCAGCGTGGCTCAGTGGAAAGAGCCCGGGCTTTGGAGTCCGAAGTCATGGGTTCAAATCCCAGATCTGCCAATTTTCAGCTGTGTGACTTCGGGCAAGTCAGTTCACTTCTCTGGGCCTCAGTTACCTCATCTGGAAAATGGGGATTATGACTGTGAGCCCCCCGTTGGACAACCTGATCACCTTGTAACCTCCCCAATCAATCAATCAATCGTATTTATTAATAATAATAATAATGGCATTTATTAAGCGCTTACTATGTGCAAAGCACTGTTCTAAGCGCTGGGGAGGTTACAAGGTGATCAGGTTGTCCCACGGGGGGCTCACAGTCTTCATCCCCATTTTCCAGATGAGGGAACTGAGGCCCAGAGAAGTGAAGTGACTAGCCCAAAGTCACACAGCTGACAATTGGCGGAGCCGGGGTTTGAACCCATGACCTCTGACTCCAAAGCCCGGGCTCTTTCCACTGAGCCATGCTGCTTCTCATTTTTTGAGCGCTTACTGTGTGCAGAGCACTGTACTAAGCACTTGGGAAGTCCAAGTCGGCAACATATAGAGACGGTCCCTACCCAACAGTGGGCTCACAGTCTAGAATGGGGAGACAGAGAACAGAACAAAATGTATTAACAAAATAAAATAAATAGAATAGATATGTACAAGTAAAATAAATAAATAGAACAGCGCTTTGCACATAGTAAGCCCTTAATAAATGCCATTATTATTATTATTATTATTATTATTATTACTACTAAGCACTCAAGAGGTACAACACAACAATCAACACACTCCCTGCCCACAAAGAGCTCACAGTCTGGAGATTATTATCTCAATCAATCGATCATATTTATTCAATCGACCCATGGCATTTATCGTGCGTTTATTGGGTACAGAGCACTGTACTAAGTGCTTGGGCTAGTATAATCCAGAGTTGGTAGGCGCATTCCCTGCCCACAAAAAGTTTACAGTCTGGAATTGGAGATGGACACCGATATAAATAAATTATCGATAAGGACGCAAATTCTGTGGGGCTGACAAAACAACCCCAATGCAAGGACAACGCAGAAGGGAGAGGGGGAAGAGGAAGGAGGGCTTAGTCAGGGAAGACATCTTGCAAAAGAAGGGATTTTATTAAGGGTTAAAATCCCGCAGCACCTGTATATATGTATATATGTTTGTACATATTTATTACTCTATTTATTTATTTATTTTACTTGTACATAGCTATTCTATTTATTTTAGTTTGTTAGCATGTTTGGTTTTGTTCTCTGTCTCCCCCTTTTAGACTGTGAGCCCACTGTTGGGTAGGGACTGTCTTTATATGTTGCCAACTTAGACTTCCCAAGTGCTTAGTACAGTGTTTTGCACACAGTAAGCGCTCAATAAATACGATTGATTGATTGATTGATTGATTAATAAGGGTCTGAAGGTGGGGAGAGTGATCGTCTGTTGGATAGGAAGGGGGAGGGAATTCCAGGCCTGAGGCAGGACGTGGGCAAGGGATCGGCGGCGAGATTAATGGGAATCATCATCATCATCATCAATCGTATTTATTGAGCGCTTACTATGTGCAGAGCACTGTACTAAGCGCTTGGGAAGTACAAATTGGCAACACGTAGAGACAGTCCCTACCCAACAGTGGGCTCACAGTCTGAAAGGGGGAGACAGAGAACAAAACCAAACATACTGACAAAATAAAATAAATAGAATAGATATGTACAAATAAAATAAATAAATAAATAAATAGAGTAATAAATATGTACAAACATATATACATATATACAGGTTCTGTGGGGAAGGGAAGGAGGTAAGATGGGGGGGATGCAGAGGGGGACGAGGGGGAGAGGAAGGAGGGGGCTCAGTCTGGGAATGAGAGAGAGTGAGTAGGTTGACATTAGTGGAGCCAAGTGAGCAACTGGGTTGGAGCAGGAAATCAGAGAGGCAAGATAGGAGGGAGTAAGGTGACTGAATGCTCTGCACACAGTAAGCACTCAATAAATACGATTGAAAGAATGAATGCTTTTAATAATAATAATAATGATAGCATTTATTAAGCGCTTACTATGTGCAAAGCACTGTTCTAAGCTCTGGGGGGGATGCAAGGTGATCAGGTTGTCCCACGGAGGGCTCACAGTCTTCATCCCCATTTTACAGATGAGGTAACTGAGGCTCAGAGAAGTGAACTGACTCACCCAAGGTCACCCAGAAGACATGTGGCGGAGGCGGGATTCGAACCCATGACCTCTGACTCCAAAGCCCGGGCTCTTTCCACTGAGCCACGCTGCTTCCCCCAATTATAAAAATGATACAATTCATAATTGCGTTAAATGGTATTTAATGTATTGAAGTGTATAAATTATACAAAATTTATTCCACGAGGCGAATTGAGAGGTTTGATTATTTTGGAGGCAGCGAATTGAACTTCCCTTTCGGGAGAAATATGATTATTTGGTGCTATTAGAGCTTCCCTAAGGGGAGGATTAGATTTGTATGTTCTGCGCCCATGGCAGAACCCCAAGTCCCACTCAAGTGGAATCCACTTGGGGTTTTAGACTGTGAGCCCACTGTTGGGTAGGGACTGTCTCTATATGTTGCCAACTTGTACTTCCCAAGCGCTTAGTACAGTGCTCTGCACACAGTAAGCGCTCAATAAATACGATTGATTGATTGATTGATTGATTCTCCATTTTGTCACTCAAGACTGGAGACCTGAGAGCTAACTGACTACCTGATTGCTTTGTAACCTCCGGAAAGAGCCCGGGCTTTGGAGTCAGAGGTCATGGGTTCGAATTCCGAGTCCACCACATGTCTGCTTTGTGACCTTGGGCAAGTCACTTAACTTCTCTGAGCCTCAGTTCCCTCATCTGTCAAATGGGGATTAAGACTGTGAACCTCACATGGGGCAACCTGATCACTTTGTATCCCCCCCAGCGCTTAGAACAATGCTTTCCCCTTTTAGACCGTGAGCCCACTGTTGGGTAGGGACTGTCTCTATATGTTGCCAATTTGTACTTCCCAAGCTCTTAGTACAGTGCTCTGCACATAGTAAGCGCTCAATAAATACGATTGATTGATTGATTGATTGACTACTGGCCACTTGCCACTGGGTGAACACACATGTTGTGGGACTCTCTTGCGTGGCATAGTGGCTACAGCCCAGGGCTGGAAGTCAGAAGTATCTGGTTTCTAATCCTGGCTCCATCACTGGTCTGCTGTGTGACCTTGGCCAAGTCACTTAATAATAATAATAATGGCATTTATTAAGCGCTTACTCCGTGCAAAGCACTGTTCTAAGCGCTGGGGAGGTTACAAGGTGATCAGGTTGTCCCACGGGGGGCTCCCAGTCCAAGTTGGCAACATATAGAGACGGTCCCTACCCAACAGTGGGCTCACAGTCTGGAAGGTGGGCTCACAGTCTAGAACAATAATAATGGCATAAGAATAATGGCATTTATTAAGTGCTTACTATATGCAAAGCACTGGTCTAAGCGCTGGGGAGGTTACAAGGTGATCAGGTTGTCCCACGGGGGGCTCACAGTCTTAATCTCCATTTTACAGATGAGGTAACTGAGGCCCAGAGAATTGAAGTGACTTACCCATGACCTCTGACTTCAAAGCCAGGGCTCTTTCCACTGAGCCACACTGTTACTCCAAGAAGATCACAGAGGGTGCAGATCAAAGGGGACAGGCCTCCTCCAGGAGGCCTTCCCAGACTGAGCCCTCTCCTTCCTCTCCCCCTCCTCCCCCTCTCCATCCCCCCGGCCTTACCTCCTTCCCCTCCCCACAGCACCTGGATATATGTATAAAAGTTTGTACGGATTTATTGCTCTATTTATTGATTTTATTTGTACATGTTTATTTTATTTTGTTAATATGTCTTGTTTTGTTCTCTGTCTCCCCCTTCTCGACTGTAAGCCCACTGTTGGGTAGGGGCCGTCTCTATATGTTGCCAACTTGTACTTCCCAAGTGCTTAGTACAGTGCTCTGCACAGAGTAAGCGCTCAATAAATACGATTGAATGAATGAATGAATGACACTGAAGGCAGAGGGAATCCGGGAAAAGCAGGCTTAGTCAGGGAAGGTCTCTTGGCAGAGATGGGCTCTTACTAAGGCTTCGAAGGTTTTGCAACAGATTTCAGGAATTTCTACCAGATCAGCTTTCTTCGGTAGGCAAATCAGCCCCTTCCGTGAGAAACAGACATCGAAATGGGAAATCTTTGGATGGGTTTGTCTGGGGCCCCAGTGATTGAACCTCTGTGCCCTTCTCTTCTTTTTCCCATGTAGGTCATCGAGAGGAATGCCGATCCTGAAGTCAGTCTGCTGTTTTACTTGAGGAAGCATCGTATCCTTGCGTTAACGATTCCGCCGTGACTGAGGTTCTTCCGAAATTCAGCATCCTGGAGACAGGGTTTAATCAATCAATCAATCAATCAATCAATCAATCAGTCGTATTTATTGAGCGCTTACTGTGTGCAGAGCACTGTACTAAGCACTTGGGAAGTACAAGTTGGCATCAATCAATCAGTCAATCGTATTTTTTGAGCGCTTACTGTGTGCAGAGCACTGTACTAAGCGCTTGGGAAGTACAAGTTGGCATCAATCAATCAATCAATCAGTCATATTTATTGAGTGCTTACTGTGTGCAGAGCACTGTACTAAGCGCTTGGGAAGTCCAAGTTGGCAACATATAGAGACAGTCCCTACCCAACAGTGGGCTCACAGGCTAAAAGGGGGAGACAGAGAACAAAACCAAACATACTAACAAAATAAAATAAATAGAATAGATATGTACAAGTAAAATAAATAAATAAATAGAGTAATAAATATGTACAAACATATATACATATATACATCACCCAGGGTTCACTGCTTGCAGTGGAAAGAACCCGGGCTTGGGAGTCAGATGTCCTGTGTTCTAATCCCGGCTCCACCACTTGTCAGCTGTGTGACTTTGGGTAAGTCACTTCACTTCTCTGGGCCTCAGTGACCTCATCTGGAAAATGGGCGTGAAGACTGTGAGCCCCATGTGGGACAACCTGATCACCTTGTATCCCCCCAGAGCTTAGAACAGCGCTTTGCACATAATAATAATAATGATGGTATTTGTTAAGCACTTACTATGTGCAAAGCACTGTTCTAAGCGCTGGGGAGATACAAGGTGATCAGGTTGTCCCACTGGGGGCTCACAGTCTTAACCCCATTTTACGGATGAGGGAACTGAGGCCCAGAGAAGTTAAGTGACTTGCCCAAAGTCACACAGCTGACAAGTGGTGGAACTGGGATTTGAACCCATGACCTCTGACTCCCAAGCCCGGGCTCTTTCCACTGAGCTACGCTGCTTCTCTAGTAAGCACTTAATAAATAAAGTAAGCAATCAGTCAATCAAGCAATCAATCATATTTACTGAGCACTTAGTATATGCAGAGCACTGCACCAAGCTCTCGGGAGAGTGCTAGACAAAAGAATTAGCACACATGTTCCCTGACCATAACAGTCTAGAGGGGGAGACAGATTTAATATGAATAAATAATAATTTATATGATATATTTATATATAATTTATATTTATATTATTTGTATTAAGTTATATTATAATTAACAATTATAATGATGATGATGGCATTTGTTAAGCGCTGACTTTGTGCCGAGCATTGTTCTAAGCGCTGGGGTAGCTACAAGGTCATCAGGTTGTCCCACGTGGGGCCCACAGTCTTATTCCCCATTTTCCAGATGAGGGAACTGAGGCACAGAGAAGTCAAGTGACTTGCCAAAAGTCACGCAGCTGATCAGTGGCTGGAGGCGCGATTAGAACCCATGACCTCTGACTCCCAAGCCCGGGCTCTTTCCACTGAGCCAAATGCTGTAGGGCTGGGGAAAATATCAAATCAATCAATCAATCAATCGTATTTATTGAGCGCTTACTGTGTGCAGAGCACTGTACTAAGCGCTTGGGAAGTACAAGTTGGCAACATCAAACGTCCAAAGACGACCGACCGAGGTGCATAAATGACACAGAAGGGAAAAGCCAGCTGGAGAAAAGAGGGCTTAACTGGGGAGGGCTTCTCGGAGGAGATAATAATAATAATGATGATGATGATGATGGCATTTGTTAAGTGCTTACTATGTGCCAAGCACTGTTCTAAGCTCCGGGGTAGATACAAGATAAGCAGGTTGTCCCACGTGGGGCTCCCGGTCTTCATCCCCATTTCACAGATGGGGGAACTGAGGCCCAGAGAAGTGACTTGCCCGAGGTCACACGGCAGAGAAGCGGTGGAGCCAGGATTAGAACCCACGTCCTCCGACTTCCAAGCCCGGGCTCTTTCCACTGAGCCACGCTGCTGCTCTAATGTGACCTTAATATTGCTTTGGAGGTGGAGAGAGTTGGGGGTCTGGCCTACATGGAGGGGGAGGAAGGACGTGGGGAAGGGGTCGGCGGTGGGAGAGTCCAGTGCTCTGCATCATCATCATCATCATCATCATCAATCGTATTTATTGAGCACTTACTATGTGCAGAGCACTGTACTAAGCGCTTGGGAAATACAAATTGGCAACATATAGAGACAGTCCTGACCCAACAGTGGGCTCGCAGTCTAAAAGTAAGACACGCAGTAAGCATATCTGCACACTACTGCACACAGTAAGTATGTCTGCACACAGTAAGCGCTCAATAAATACAATTAATTGAGAGGAGCGGAGCGTGCCTGCTGAGTAGGAGATTAGTGAGGAGGGGTAGGGTGAGGCCAGCTGATTGACGGCTTTAAAGATGATGCTGAGGCGTTTCTGTCTGATAAGGAGGTGGAAGGGCGACCACTGCTTGAGGCCTGGGATTATGTGAGCTGACATAAATACCACCGATGATTTGGAAAGATACTGTTCCCGCCTCTTTGCTGACACACTAGTCTATCATTGTCAGCCTGCCAGGTGTATTTTATGAGCGCTTACTGCATGCAGAGCGCTGTGCTAAGCACTTGCGAGAGGACAAGACAATAAACAGGCGCATTCCCCGCCCACAATCAATCAATCAATCGTATTTATTCAGCGCTTACTGCGTGCAGAGCACTGTACTAAGCGCCTGGGAAGTACAAGTTGGCACAACGAGCTGACAGTATCGAAAGGGATGCAGTGAGTACTAATAAATACAATTGACCGACCGATTAGTGATTATTCGATCTCGCCCGTCCCGACCCCTGGCCTGGAGCTCCCGCCCTCCTAAAATCCAACAAACAGTCACACTTCCCCCCCCTTCGAAGTGGCTCAGTGGAAAGCGCCCGGGCTTTGGAGTCAGAGGTCATGAGTTCAAATCCCGGCTCCGCCAATTGTCAGCTGTGTGACTTTGGGCAAGTCACTTCACTTCTCTGTGCCTCAGTTACCTCATCTCTAATATGGGGATTAAGATTGTGAGCCCCCCGTGGGACAACCTGATCACCTTGTAACCTCCCCAGCGCTTAGAACAGTGCTTTGCTCATAGTAAGCATTTAATAAACGCCATTATTATTATTATTATTATTATTATTATTATTATTATTATTCAAAGCCCTCCTGAAGGCTCACCTCCTCCAAGAGGCCTTCCCAGACTAAACCTCCCTTTTCCTCAGCTCGCCCTCCCCTCCGCGTCATCTCCACTCGCTCTCTTTGCTCTTTCCCCCTCCCCACGGCATTTATGTATATCTGTAAATATCTATTTATTTATATCGACACCTGTTTATTTGTTCTATAATTCTATTTATTTCTATTGAAGCAGCATGGCTCAGTGGAAAGGGCTTTGGAGTCAGAGGTCATGGGTTCAAATTCCGGCTCCGCCACTTGTCAGCTGTGTGATTTTGGGGAAGTCACTTTACTTCTCTGGGCCTCAGTGACCTCATCTGGAAAATGTTGCCAACTTGTACTTCCCAAGCGCTTAGTCCAGTGCTCTGCACACAGTAAGTGCTCAATAAATACGATTGAATGAATGAATGAATAAAATGGGGATGAAGACTGTGAGCCCCCCATGGGACAACCTGATCACCTTGTAACCTCTCCAGCGCTTAGAACAGTGCTTTGCACATAGTAAGCGCTTAATAAATGCCATTATTATTGTTATTGTTATTATTATTGATGACTTTTGCTGTCCGTCTCCCCGCTTCTAGACTGTAAGCCCAGGGTGGGCAGCGATCGTTCATTCATTCAATCGTATTTATTGAGCGCTTACTGTGTGCAGAGCACTGGACTAAACGCTTGGGAAGTACAAGTTGGCGACATATAGAGATGGTCCCTACCCAACGATGGGCTCACAGTCTAGAAGATCTTCTCTCTTTGTTATTGAATTGTACTTTCCAAGCGCTTAGTCCAGTGCTCTGCACACAGTAAGCGCTCAATAGATATGATTGAATGAATGAATGGTCTTACATCTACCCTACAGAGAAGCAGTGCAGCTCATTGAAAAGGGCATGGGCAATGGAGTCAGTGGTCATGGGTTCAAATCCTGGCTCCGCCAATTGTCAGCTGGGTGACTTTGAGCAAGTCACTTCACTTCTCTGCGCCTCAGTTCCCTCATCTGTAAAACGGGAGTTAAGACTGCGAGCCCCATGTGGGACAACCTGATCACCTTGTAACCCCCCCAGTGCTTAGAACAGTGCTTGGCACATAGTACGCACTTAATAATAACAATAATAATGATAACATTTATTAAGCACTTACTATGTGCAAAGCACTGTTCTAAGGGCTGGGGAGATTACAAGGTGATCAGGTTGTCCCACGGGGGGCTCACAGGCAATCCCCAGTTTCCAGATGAGATAACTGAGGCACAGAGAAGTCAAGTGACTTGCCCAAAGTCACCCAGCTGGCAATTGGCAGAGCCGGGATTTGAACCCATGATCTCTGACTCCAAAGCCCGGGCTCTTTCCACTGAGCCACGCTGCTTCATTATTATTATTATTATTAACTTCACTTCTCTGCGCCTCAGTTATCTCATCTGTAAAATGGGGATTAAGACTGTGAGCCCCCCGTGGGACAACCTGATCACCTTGTAACCTCCTCAGCGCTTAGAACAGTGCTTTGCACATAGTAAGTGCTTAATAAATGCCATCATTGTTATTAAGACTGAAAGTCCCATGTGGGACAGGGACTGTGTCCAACCTGATTATCATTATTATTATTATTATTATTATTATCCTCCAGCGTTTATCTCAGTGCTGGACACCTGGTAAGTGCTCAGGCTCAGTGGAAAGAATGCAGGCTTGGGAGTCCAAGGTCATGGGTTCAAATCCCGGCTCCGCCACTTGTCAGCTGTGTGACCTTGGGCAAGCCACTTAACTTCTCTGTGCCTCAGTCACCTCATCTGTAGAATGGGGATTAAGACTGTGAGCCCCCCGTGGGACAACCTGATCACCTTGTATCCTCCCCAGCGCTTAGAACAGTGCTTTGCACAGAGTAAGCGCTTAACAAATACCATCATTATTATTATTATTATTATCGATTGAAGGAAACGAAAGGCCAACGCTCGCTGCTCAGGGGTGTCTGAGTCAGTGACCCGGATTTGTTGAGCGCCACGTACGGTGACCTCCTCCTTGACTCCTCTCGCTCTCAGTCCGCCTCCCGGGAACCAAATACGGCTGCGGGAGCGGAGGATGCGGAGCCTGCACCGTCATGGTGTCCAGATACTATCCCGACACCAAGAAGATCCGGTATCCTTTCGATCGGCTCCCATCAATCAATCAATCAATCGTGTTTATTGAGCGCTTACTGTGTGCAGAGCACTGGACTAAGCGCTTGGGAAGTCCAAGTTGGCAACATATAGAGACGGTCCCTACCCAACAGTGGGCTCACAGTCTAGAAGGGGGAGACAGAGAACAAAACCAAACATACTAACAAAATAAAATAAATAGAACAGATATGTATTCAGCGCTTAGAACAGTGCTTTGCACATAGTAAGCGCTTAATAAATGCCATTATTATTATTATTATAAGTTAAAATAAATAAATAAATATAGTATTAAATATGTACAAGCATATATCCATATATACGGGTGCTGTGGGGAAGGGAAGGAGGTAAGATGGGGGGATGGAGAGGGGGACGAGGGGGAAAGGAAGGAAGGGGCTCAGTCTGGGAAGGCCTCCTGGAGGAGGTGAGCTCTCAGTAGGGCCTTGAAGGGAGGAAGAGAGCGAGCTTGGCGGATGGGCAGAGGGAGGCCATTCCAGGCCCATCGCAAGGGAACCTTTAAGAGAGAGAAGCAAGGCGGCCTAGTGGATCGCTCCCAGTCCCGGGAGTCAGAAGGACCTGGGTTCTAATCCCACTTGTCTGTCGCGTGACCTTGGACAAGTCACCTAGCTTCTCTGGGCCTCAGTGACCTCTTCTAGAAAATGGGGGTTAAGACTGGGGGCCTCATGGGGGACTGGGTCCAGTCTGATTAACTTTTCTAGAGAAGCAGCGTGGCTCAGTAGAAAGAGCCCGGGCTTTGGAGTCAGAGGCCATGGGTTCAAATCCCAGCTCCGCCAATTGTCTGCTGTGTGACTTTGGGCATGTCATTTCACTTCTCTGGGCCTCAGTGACCTCATCTGTAAAAAACGGGGATGAAGACTGTGAGCCCCCCGTGGGACAAGCTGATCACCTTGTACCTCCCCAGCGCTTAGGACAATGCTTGGCACATAGTAAGCACTTAATAAATGCCATCATCATCATCATCATTTGGAGTCAGAGGCCATGGTTTCAAATCCCAGCTCCGCCAATTGTCCACTGCGTGACTTTGGGCAAGTCACTTCCCTTCTCTGGGCCTCAGTGACCTCATCTGTAAAAAATGGGGATGAAGACTGTGAGCCCCCCGTGGGACAACCTGATCACCTTGTACCTCCCCAGCGCTTAGGACGGTGCTTTGCACACAGTAAGCACTTAATAAATGCCGTCATTATTATTTTTGTTATTCTCTGTGCCTCAGTTATCTCCTCTGTAAAATGGGGATGAAGACTGTGAGACCCCCGGGGGACAACCTGATCCCCTTGTAACCTCCCCGGTGCTTAGAACAGTGCTTTGCCCATAGTAAGTACTTAATAAATGCCATTATTGTTATTATTCTCTGTACCTCAGTTACCTCCTCTGTAAAATGGAGATGAAGACTGTGAACCCCCAGTGGGACATCCTGATCCCCTTATAACCTCCCCAGGGCTTAGAACAGTGCTTTGCACATAGTAAGCACTTAATAAATGCCATCATTATCATTTAGACTGTAAGTCCCATGTGGGACAGGGACTGTGTCCAACCTGATCTACCCAGCGCTTAGAACAGGGCTTGGCACTTATTAAACGCTTAACAAGCGCCATAAAAAAGCAAGTGAAGCCCAGGGCATGAATCAATCAACCGTATTTATTGAGCGCTTACTGTGTGCAGAGCACTGTACTAAGCGCTTGGGAAGTACAAGTTGGCAACATATAGAGACAGTCCCTACCCAACAGTGGGCTCACAGTCTAAAAGGGGGAGACAGAGAACAAAACCAAACACACTAACAAAATAAAATAAATAGAATAGATATGTACAAGTAAAATAAATAGAGTAATATGTACAGACATATATGCATCATCATCATCATCATCATCAATCGCATTTATTAAGCGCTTACTATGTGCAGAGCACTGTACTAAGCACTTGGGAAGTACAAATTGGCAACATCTAGAGACGGTCCCTACCCAACAGTGGGCTCACAGTCTAAAAGGGGGAGACAGAGAACAAAACCAAACAGACTAACAAAATAAAATAAATAGAATAGCTATGTACAAGTAAAATAAATAAATAAATAGAGTAATAAATATGTACAAACATATATACATATATACAGGTGCTGTGGGGAAGGGAAGGAGGTAAGATGGGGGAGATGGAGAGGGAGAGGAAGGAAAGGGCTCAGTCTGGGAAGGCCTCCTGGAGGAGGTGAGCTCTCAGTAGGGCCTTGAACCCTGCCCACAGAGCGTTTATCCAGTAAGCGCTCCATCAATAAGATGGATCGGTTAGCCTCTCTAGGGAATTTCAGTACGGGAACATCACCGATTGTTTCTTCACCAAATGGCGTCCCACCGAGGTAGCCACTGGCCGGCCACGGCGTGCCTCATGTCCGTCTGCTCGGCGCGGGGGGCGGCCATCACCACGGTGGAAGGCCTCGGAAGCGTCAGGACCAAGATCCACCCCGTCCAGGTGAGAGCCCACCGCCGAGAGGCCCCAAATCCAATATTTTTACCTTTTGGAAGCTCCTTGGTGGTCGGGAATCGGGCCAACTATTCCCGTTTGCGTCACCCTGACTGCCTCCCTTTATTCACAAGACGCAGTGTGGCTCAGTGGAGATCAATCAATCAATCAATCGTATTTATTGAGCGCTTACTGTGTGCAGAGCACTGTACTAAGCGCTCGGGAAGTACAAGTTGGCAACATATCATCATCATCATCATCAATCGTATTTATTGAGCGTTTACTGGGTGCAGAGCACTGTACTAAGCGCTTGGGAAGTACAAGTTGGCAACATATCATCATCATCATCATCAATCTTATTTATTGAGCGTTTACTGGGTGCAGAGCACTGTACTAAGCGCTTGGGAAGTACAAGTTGGCAACATATCATCATCATCATCATCAATCTTATTTATTGAGCGTTTACTGGGTGCAGAGCACTGTACTAAGCGCTTGGGAAGTACAAGTTGGCAACATATCATCATCATCATCATCAATCGTATTTATTGAGCGCTTACTGTGTGCAGAGCACTGTACTAAGCGCTTGGGAAGTACAAGTTGGCAACATAGACAGTCCCTACACAACAGTGGGCTCACAGTCTAAAAGAACTGGAAGTCTGAGGACGTGGGTTCTAATCCCTGCTCCGCCACTTGTCTGCTGTGTGACTTTGGGCAAGTCACTTCACTGCCCTGGGCCTCCATTCCCTCATCTGGAAAATGGGGATGAGGACGTGGGTTCTAATCGCTGCTCCGCCACTTGTCTGCTGTGTGACTTTAGCCAAGTCACTTCACTTCTCTGGGCCTCAGTTCCCTCGTCTGGAAAATGGGGATGAAGACTGGGAGCCCCGAGTGGGACAACCTAATCACCTTGTATCTCCCCCAGTGCTAAGAACAGTGCTTGGCACATAGTAATACGATTGAATGAGTGAATGAATGAATGAATGAATGAATGAATGAAGAGGCTGCGCAGAGGCCTCGGGCCCCGGGGAGATGGGGGAGAGGAAGGAGATGTTGCCAACTTGTCCTTCCCAAGCGCTTAGTCCAGTGCTCTGCACACAGTAAGCGCTCAATAAATACGATTGAGTGAATGAATGAATGAATGAATGAATGAATGAAAGCCCTTAACAGAGAAGCAGCGTGGCCCAGTGGAAAGAGCCCAGGCTTTGGAGTCAGAGGTCATGGGTTCGAATTCCGGCTCCACCAATTGTCAGCTGTGTGACTTTGGGCAGGTCACTTCACTTCTCTGGGCCTCGGTGACCTCATCTGGAAAATGGGGATTAAAACTGTGAGCCCACTGTGGGACAACCTGATCACCTTGTAACCTCCTCAGCGCTTAGAACAGTGCTTTGCACATAGTAAGCACTTAACAAATGCTATTATTATTATTATTATTTGCTTCCCCCCCACCCCACAGCACTTAAGTATATATCTATAATTCTATTTATTTATACTGATGCCTTTTTACTTGTTTTAATGTCTGTCTCCCCCCCTTCTAGACTGTAAGCCCAGTGTGGGCAGAAGTCATTTAATTTTTCTGTGCCTCAGTTACCACATTCGTTCCTTCATTCAATCGTATTTATCATCATCATCATCATCAATCATATTTATTGAGCATTTACTGTGTGCAGAGCACTGGACTAAGCGCTTGGGAAGTCCAAGTTGGCAACATATAGAGACGGTCCCTACCTAACAGCGGGCTCACAGTCTAGAACGGGGAGACAGACAACAAAACAAAACATATTAACATAATAAAATCTGCAAATCAATCAATCAATCAATCAATCGTATTTATTGAGCGCTTACTGTGTGCAGAGCACTGTACTAAGCGCTTGGGAAGTACAAGTTGGCAACATCTAGAGACGGTCCCTACCCAACAGTGGGCTCACAGTCTAGAAATGGGGATTTAATCATAATAATTGTGGGTTTTAGTAAACGCTTACTATATGCCAGGCACCGTTCTAAGCGTGGCAGGTTGGACCCAATCCCTGTCCCATATGAGGCTCACACTCTTATCCCCACGTGGCTCAGTGGAAAGAGCTCGGGCTTTGGAGTCAGAGGTCATGGGTTCAAATCCCCACTCTGCCAATTGTCAGCTGTGTGACTTTGGGCAAGTCACTTCACTTCTCTGTGCCTCAGGTACCTCATCTGGAAAGTGGGGATTAAGACTGTGAGCCTGATTACCTTGTAACCTCCCCAGCGCTTAGAACAGTGCTTTGCACATAGTAAGCGCTTAATAAATGCCATAATGATGATGACGATGATGAGAGGAGGGAACTGAGGAACAAAGAGGTGAAGCTTGCCGGTTCAATCTCTCATCCTATCCCGACTGGATTACCGTGTCGGCCTCCTCTCCGATCTCCCATCCTCCTGTCTCTCCCCGCTTCATGTTATACTTCACTCTGCTGCCCGGATTATCCTTGTCCAGAAATGCTGTGGACATGTCACTCCCTTCCTCATAAATCTCCAGTGGCTGCCTGTCAACCTACCAATCAAGCAAAAACTCCTCACTCTCGGCTTCCAAGCTGTCCATCACCTCACCCTCTCCTCCCTCACCTCCCTTCTGTCCTTCTCCATCGCAGCCCGCACCCTCCGCTCCTCTGCTGCCGCTCACCTCCTCACTGGGCCTTCTTCTCGCCCATCCCGCTGTCGTCGACCCCCATTCCACGTCCTTCCCCTGGCCCGGAATTCCCTCCCTCCACACATCCGCCAAGCTCGCTCTCTTCCTCCCTTCAAAGCCCCACGGAGAGCTCACCTCCTCCAGGAGGCCTTCCCAGACTGAGCCCCCTTTTTCCTCTCCTCCTCCTTCCCCTCCCCACAGTGCTTGTGTATATATTTGTACAGATTTACTATTTATTATTGTCATTTCTTCCAGGAGAGGTTGGCCAAGTGCCACGGCACCCAGTGCGGATTCTGCAGCCCCGGGATGGTCATGTCCATCTACACCCTCCTGAGGAATCACCCTGAGCCCTCCGAGGACCAGGTGATGGAAGCCCTGGGAGGTAGGTTTCCATCCAACTGGCAAACCGAATCATTCATTCAGTCGTATTTATTGAGCGCTTACTGCGTGCAGAGCACTGGACTAAGCACGTGGGAAGTCCAAGTTGGCAACATATAGAGACGGCCCCTACCCAACAGTGGGCTCACAGTCTAGAAGGGGGAGACAGACAACAAAACAAAACATATTAACAAAATAAAATAAGTAGAATAAATATGTACAAAGTAGAATAAATATGTACAATCCTCTATCAATCAATCAATCGTATTTATTGAGCGCTTACTGTGTGCAGAGCACTGTACTAAGCACTTGGGAAGTACAAGTTGGCAACATCTAGAGACAGTCCCTACCCAACAGTGGGCTCACAGTCTAGAAGGGGGAGACAGAGAACAAAACAAAACATATTAACAAAATAAAATAAGTAGAATAAGTATGTACAAAGTAGAATAAATGTGTACAATCCTCTATCAATCAATCGTATTTATTGAGCACTTACTGTGTACAGAGCACTGTACTAAGCGCTTGGGAAGTCCAAGTTGGCAACATATAGAGACAGTCCCTACCCAACAGCGGGCTCACAGTCTAGAAGGGGGAGACAAACAAAACAAAGCATATTAATAAAATAAAATAAGTAGAATAAATATGTACAAAGTAGAATAAATATGTACAATCCTCTATCAATCAAACGTATTTATTGAGCGCTTACTGTGTGCAGAGCACTGTACTAAGCGCTTACTGTGTGCAGAGCACTGTACTAAGCGCTTGGGAAGTCCAAGTTGGCAACATCTAGAGACAGTCCCTACCCAACAGCGGGCTCACAGTCGAGAAGGGGGAGACAGACAACAAAACAAAGCATATTAATAAAATAAGTAAAATAAATACGTACAAACTAGACCACAAAAATCTCCCTCTGGAAAGATTACAGGGCTGGGAGGCAGAGGACTTGGGTTCTAAATCCCGATCTTCCGCTTACTTGCTGTATGATCTAATGCGAGCCACTTCTCTTTTCTAGACCTCAGTTTCCTCTTCTGTAAAATGGGGTTCCAATGCCTGTTCTCCCTCCCCATCAGACTGTGAGCCCCAGGTGGGACAGTGACTGTTTCCAAATAGAAAACCTTGTAGCTATCTTAGAACCTGTACTTTCCAAGCGCTTAGTACAGTGCTCTGCACACAGTAAGCGCTCAATAAATATGATTGAATGAATGAATGAATGAACAGTGCTTGACACATAGTAAGTGAAGCAGCATGGCTCAGTGGAAAGAGCCCGGCCTTGGGAGTCAGAGGTCGTGGGTTCTAATCCCGGCCCCGCCACTTGTCTGCTGTGTGACTTTGGGCAAGTCACTTCACTTCTCTGAGCCTCAGTTTCCTCATCTGTAAAATGGGGATGAAGCCTGTGAGCCCCACATGGAACAACCCGATTACCTTGTACCCCCCCAGTGCTTAGAACAGTGCTTGGCACATAGTAAGTGCTTAACAAATGTCATCATTAGTATTATTATATTATAATGTAATATAATTATAATATATAATATAATATATAATATAATATAGCATGATATAATATAATATAGAATAATACAATATAATATAATATAATATACAATAATATAATATACAGTATAATATAATATGATGTAATGTAATATAATTAATATAATATAATATAAAATATAATATAATTAATATAATATAATTGATATAATTAATATAATATAATATATAATATAATATAATATAATATAATGAGAAGCAGCATGGCTCAGTGGAAAGAGCCCGGGCTTTGGAGTCAGAGGTCATGGGTTCGAATCCTGACTCCGCCACACGTCTGCTGTGTGACCTTGGGCAAGTCACTTACCTTCTCTTAGCTTCTCTGAATAGTTATTTTATTTCCATTTTACCATGGAAGACTGTAAGCTCACTGTGGGCAGGGAATTCATCTGTTATATTGTTATATTGTACTTCCCCAAGCACTTAGTACAGTGCTCTGCTCACAGCAAGTTCTCAATAAATGTGATTGATTGATGGAAGAAATTGGAACACAGAGAGGTTAAGTGACTTCCACAAGGCCATTCAGGCAATTTTTTTTTAATAGTATTAATTAAGCGCTTACTATGAGTCAGGCACTGTTCTAAGCACTGGGGGAGATCCAAGCTAATCAGGTTGAACTCAGTCCCCGTCCCACATGGGGCTCACAATCTTCATCCTCATTTTCCAGAGCAGAGCAGAGCAGGGGTCTGGAGCGCAGAATCGGACACCCGCTAATGATCATCTCTTATATTGTACTCTCCCAAGCGCTTAGCACGTTGCTCGGCACACTGTAAGCGCTCAGTAAATAATGACTGAATGAATCTCCTCCTCCTCCTTCAGGAAATCTGTGCCGTTGTACTGGATATCGGCCAATCGTGGAAAGCGGCAAGACTTTCTGTAAGGTGAGTCGTTAGGGAACATCCTAGAGCGGGCCGGGACAGGAGAAACCCACCGGGATTTTGACCAAAATACTATCGTCTCCCTCCCATTCATTCAATCGTATTTATTGAGTGCTTTCTGTGTGCAGAGCACTGTACTAAGCGCTTGGGAAGTCCAAGTTGGCAACATCTAGAGACGGTCCCTACCCAACAGCGGGCTCACAATCTTATCAAATTTCTGCTACTCTCCAGCCTGTGTCCTGATAAAAGGGAGACTGTGAGCTTCCTGGAGGCAGGGAGCGTGTCTACATTCATCCGCTCAATTCATTCAATTGTACTTATTGAGCGCTTACTGTGTGCAGAGCGCTGAGAAGCAGCGTGGCTCAGTGGAAAGAGCCCGGGCTTTGGAGTCAGAGGTCATGGGTTCGAATCCCAGCTCTGCCAATTGTCAGCTGTGTGACTCTGGGTGAGTCACTTTACTTCTCTGGGCCTCAGTTCCCTCCTCTGTAAAATGGGGATGAAGACTGGGAGCCCCACGTGGGACAACCTGATCACCTTGTATCCCCCCCAGCGCTTAGAACAGTGCTTCGCACATAGTAAGCGCTTAATGAATGCTATCATTATTATTATTACTTAGGGCTTGGAAGAGGGTGTAAGATTGCAAGATCGTTGTGGGCGGGGAATGCGTCTGTCGATTGTTGTGCTGTCCTCTCCCCAGTGCTTAGTACAGTGCTCTGCACACAGTAAGCGCTCAATAAGTACAACTGAATGAATGAATGAATGACAATAGGACAGGAAACTGATACATTCCCTGCCCACAGTGAGCTTACAGTCTAGAGGGGGAGACAGACATTAATAGAAATAAATAACTTACAGATATGGACACAAGTGCTGTCGGGCTGGGACGGGGTGGGAAGAGCAAAGGGAGCCGGTTAGGGTGACGCAGAAGGGAGTGGGAGATGAGGAAAAGTGGGGTTTAGTCTGGGAAGGCCTCTTGGAGGAGATGGGCCTTCAGTAAGGCTTTGAAGCAGGGAAGAGTGTTTGTCTGTGGGATTAGAGGAGGGAAGGCATTCCAGGCCACAGGTGGGACATGGGCCGGGGACCGACAGCGGGACAGGTGAGAATGAGGCCCACTGAGGAAGTTAGTGGCACTAGAGGAGCGGAGGGTGCGGGCTGGGGTGGAGAAGGAGAGAAGGGAGGTGAGGAAAGAGGGGACAAGATGATGGACAGCTTTAAAGCCAATGGTGAAGAGTTTTTCTTTGCTACGGAGGTAGATGGGCCACCACTGGAGATTTTTGAGGAGGGGGGGTGACACGTCCTGAACTTTTCCGTAGAAAAATTATCCAGGCAAAGGAGTGAAGTACGGACTGGAGACGGGAGAGGTTGGAAAGTCGGCAAGCAGGCTGATGCAGTACTCTAGGCGGGATAGGATGAGCGACGTATTAATGCGATAGTTTGGATGGGGAGGAAAGGACAGATTTAAGCGATGTTGTGAAGGTGGAACTGACAGGATTTAGTGATGGATTGAATACGTGGGCTGAATGAGAGAGAGGAGTCAAGGATAACGCCAAGGTTACGGGCTTGTGAGATGGGAAGGATGGCGGGGCCGTCTACAGTGACGGGAAAGTCAGGGAGGGAACAGGGTTTAGGTGGGAAGGTAAGGAGATCTGTCCAAAACAGAAGTTTGAGGTGATGGGAGGACATCCAAGTAGAGCTGTCCTGAAGGCAGGAGGCCAGTCAACCTACACATCAAGCAAAAACTCCTCACTCTCGGCTTCAAGGCTGTCCATCCATCAACTCCCTTCTGTCCTTCTCCAGCCCAGCCTGCACCCTCTGCTCCTCTGCTGCCACTCACCTCCTCACTGGGCCTCTGTCTCGCCTGTCCCACCGTCGACCCCCGGCCCACGTCCTCCCCCTGGTCCGAAATCAATCAATCAATCGTATTTATTGAGTGCTTACTGTGTGCAGAGCACTGTACTAAGCGCTTGGGAAGTACAAGGTGGCAACATATAGAGACGGTCCCTACCCAAAAGTGGGCTCACAGTCCCTCTGCACATCCGCCAAGCTCGCTCTCTTCCTCCCTTCAAAGCCCTACTGAGAGCTCCCCTCCTCCAGGAGGCCTTCCCACACTGAGCCCCCTTTTTCCTCTCCTCCTCCCCATCCCCCCGCCCTACCTCCTTCCCCTCCCCACAACACCTATATATGTGTTTGTACAGATTTATTACTCTATTTTACTTGTACAGATTTACTATTCTATTTTGTTAATGATGTGCTTTGTTTCTATTTAGTTTGATGACACCTGTCCACGTGTTTTGTTTTCTTGTCCATCTCCCCTTTCTAGACTGTGAGCCCGTCGTTGGGTAGGGACTGTCTCTATATGTTGCCAACTTGTACTTCCCAAGCGCTTTAGTACAGTGCTCTGCACACAGTAAGTGCTCAATAAATACTATTGAATGCATGAATGAATGAATGTGAGCCTGGAGAGAGGGAGAGAGATCAGGGGAGGAGAAGTAGATTTGGGTGTCATTTGCATTAAGAGGAATGAATTCTCCAAGGGAGTGGGTGTAGAGGGAGAATAGAAGGGGATCCAAAACTGAACCTTGAGGGACCCCCACATTAGGGGGTGAAGGCAGAGGAGGAGCCCACAAAGGAGACTGAGACTGAATGGCCAGAGAGATAAGAGGAGAACCAGGAAAGGACAGAATCAGCGTAGCTGAGGTTGGATAACTTCTGCAGGAGAAGGGTCGAAGGCAGCTGAGAGGTCGAGGATATATATATCCTCCTGTATATACATATATATATATATATATATATATCCACCTGTATATATGCATATATGTTTGTACATATTTATTACTCTATTTATTTATTTATTTATTTTACTTGTACATATCTATTCTATTTATTTTATTTTGTTAGTATGTTTGGTTTTGTTCTCTGTCTCCCCCTTTTAGACTGTGAGCCCACTGTTGGGTAGGGACTGTCTCTAGATGTAGCCAATTTGTACTTCCCAAGCGCTTAGTACAGTGCTCTGCAAATAGTAAGCGCTCAATAAATACGATTGATGATGAGGAGGAGGAGGAGGAGGAGGATGGAGTAGAGGCCGTCGGATTTGGCAAGAAGGAGATTGCCGGTGACCCCCGAGAGGGCGGCTTCTGTGGAGCGGAGGGGACGGAAGCCAGATTGGAGGGGTCCAGGAGAAAATGAGAGGAGAGGAATTTGAAAAGCGGGTTTGGAGTTTGGGGAGGAATGGTAGGAGAGAGATTACTGAGCCCCGTCCTCATTCTGAAAGTGACTCAATCGATTAACAATAATTTCTTACAATTGAAGAACGTCGTTAGCGAATGGTTGCGTAAAATTAATTTCAGTTCTTGTTTTAAATATTCAACACATTCCCTATATGCGTGAGAGGACAATGTTACATTAAAATTCTCTACAATTCACTATAATTCTATGCCCTCCAGACTTTGAACCCGTTGTGGGGAGGGAGTATGTGTACCAACCCTGTTGTACTGGGCTCTCCCAAGAGCTTAGCACAGTGCTCTGCGTACAGTAAGTGCTCGATAAATACCATCGTTCGACTACAAGCTATTTCACCTCAGGGCTGTTCTTTCCTTAGAAATCCACGGTCTGTCAAATGCAAGGAACTGGAAAGTGTTGCTTGGATCAAGAAACAGTCTGGGAGAAGGAGGAAAAGGTAAGTCTAAGGGTAAGGTTCTAATAATAATAATAATGATAGCATTTAGTAAATGCTTACTATGTGCAAATCAATCAATCAATTGTATTTATTGAGCGCTTACTTTGTGCAGAGCACTGTACTAAGCGCTTGGGAAGTACAAGTTGGCAACATATAGAGACAGTCCCTACCCAACAGTGGGAAAGCACTGCTGTAGGCACTGGGGAGGTTACAAGGTGATCAGGTTGTCCCACGGGAGGCTCAGAGTCTTCATCCCCATTTTACAGATGAGGTCACTGAGGTGCAGAAAAGTTAAGTGACTTGCCCAAAGTCACACAGCTGACAAGTGGCGAAGTCAGGATTGGAACCCATGACCTCTGACTCCAAAGCCCGGGCTCTTTCCACTGAGCCACGCTGCTCCTCCCTTCTCATCCCTTCTAATCTGCTCTTCTAATCCTGGCTCTGCCACTTACCAGCTGTGTGACTTTGGGCAAGTCACTTCACTTCTCTGGGCCTCAGTTCCCTCATCTGTAAAATGGGGAATAAGACAGTGAGCCCCCCGTGGGACAACCTGATTACTTTGTATCTCCCCCAGCGCTTAGAACAGTGCTTGGCACATAGTAAGTGCTTAACAATTACCGTCATTCATTCAATCGTATTTATTGAGCGCTTACTGTGTGCAGAGCACTGTACTAGGTGCTTGGGAAGTATAAATTGGCAACATATAGAGACGGTCCCTATCCAACAGCGGGCTCACAGTCTAGAAGGGGGAGACGAACAACAAAA
This sequence comes from Tachyglossus aculeatus, assembly GCF_015852505.1. NCBI lineage: Eukaryota > Metazoa > Chordata > Mammalia > Monotremata > Tachyglossidae > Tachyglossus > Tachyglossus aculeatus. The sequence continues at coordinate 5,634,986 of NC_052072.1, forward strand.
CAAAACATATTAACAAAATAAAATAAATAGAATACATATGGACGAATAAAATAAATAAATAAATCATCATTATTATCAAGTCCCAGATTTTACTTCTATTTGGGGAGCAGCATACTTAGCAGAAAGGGCAAGCAGAAAGGCCTTCTAGACTGTGAGCCTGCTGTTGGGTAGGGACCGTCTCTATATGTTGCCAACTTGTACTTCCCAAGCGCTTAGTACAGTGCTCTGCACACAGTAAGCGCTCAATAAATACGATTGAATATGGAATATGAAAGGGCATGAGTATGGGAGTCAGAGGACCTGGATTCTCATCCTGGCTCTAATAACAATAATAATAATTATTATCATGGTACTTGTTAAGCTCTTACTATGTGCCAAGCACTTTTGTAAGCTCTGAGGTAGATACAAGTTAATCAGGTTGGACACAGTCTTTGTCCCATATGAGGCTCAATCAATCAATAAATCAATCAATCATATTTATTGAGCGCTTACTGTGTTCAGAGCACTGTACTAAGCGCTTGGGAAGTCCAAGTTGGCAACATCTAGAGACGGTCCCTACCCAACAGCCGGCTCACAGTCTAGAAAGGGGAGACAGACAACAAAACCAAACATATTAACAAAATAAAATGAATAGAATAGATATGTACAAGTAAAATAAATCGTACTCTTAATCCCCATTTTACAGATGAGGGGACTGAGGCCCAGAGAAGCGAAGTGACTCGCCCAAGGTCACACAGCAGACAAGTGGCGGAGCCGGGATTAGATCCCAGGTCCTTCTGCATCCCAGGCCCGGGCTCTTTCCACTAAGCCGTGCTGCTTCTCTGCCAGCCTGCTGTGTGACTTCAGGCAAATCGCTTTACTTCTCTGTGCCTCAGTTACCTCAGCCTGAAAATGGGGATTTAATACCCATTCTCCCTCCTACTTAGATTGTAAGCCCCGTGAGGGACAGGGACTATATCTGACCTGATCACCCTATATTTTCCCCACCAGTTAGAACAGTGCTTGACACATAGTAAGTAATAATAATAATAATAATAATAATAATAATAATGACATTTATTAAGCACTTACTATGTGCCAAGCACTGTTCTAAGCCCTGGGGAGGTTACAAGGTGATCAGGTTGTCCCACGGGGGGCTCACAGTCTTCATCCCCATTTCACAGAGGAGGTAACTGAGGCACAGAGAATAATAATAATGATGGCATTTATTAAGCGCTTACTATGTGCAAAGCACTGTTCTAAGTGCTGGGGAGGTTACAAGGTGATCAGGTTGTCCCACGGGGGGCTCACAGTCTTAATCCCCATTTTCCAGATGAGATAACTGAGGCACAGAGAATAATAATAATTATTATTATAATGGCATTTATTAAGTGCTTACTATGTGCAAAGCACTGTTCTAAGTGCTGGGGAGGTTACAAGGTGATCAGGTTGTCCCACGGGGAGCTCACAGTCTTCATCCCCTTTTTATAGAGGAGGTAACTGAGGCACAGAGGATAATAATAATGATGGCATTTATTAAGTGCTATGTGCAAAGCACTGTTCTAAGAGCTGGGGAAGTTACACGGTGATTAGGTTGTCCCACGGGGGGCTCACAGTCTTCACCCCCATTTTCCAGTTGAGGTAACTGAGGCACAGAGAATAATAATCATAATAATAATTATGGCATTTATTAAGTGCTTACTACGTGCAAAGCACTGTTCTAAGTACTGGGGAGGTTACAAGGTGATCAGGTTGTCCCACGGGGGGCTAACAGTCTTCATCCCCATTTTACAGAGGAGGGAACTGAGGCACAGAGAATAATAATAATAATAATGGCATTTATTAAGCACTTACTATGTGCAAAGCACTGTTCTAAGAGCTGGGGAGGTTACGAGATGATCAGGTTGTCCCACGGGGGGCTCACAGTCTTCATCCCCATTTCACAGATGAGGTCACTGAGGCCCAGAGAAGTGAAGTGACTTGCCCAAAGTCACACAGCTAACAAGTGGCAGAGCTGGGATTTGAACCCATGACCTCTGACTCTAAAGCCCGGGCTCTTTCCACTGATCCACGCTGCTTCTCACAAAGTACTTTAGTAAGCACTTTAGTAAGCATGTAGTAAGCACCGTAAGAAGTAACAGGATTATGAGTATTAGTCGGGGATAGAACTTAATCGGATTATTTGGGTGGGAAAAGAAGTGGATTATAAATTGTCTAATTTATTCACGTTTTCGGTAGCTGAATCCCATTCCAAGAAAAAAGTGCTACTTCAGCTTTTCACGCGTTGGGTTCAAAAGATCAAACCCCAATCCAGCTCCATCGACTGCACCTCGACTACCTAAACCCCAACCCCTAGACTGTGAGCCCATTGTTGGGTAGGGACCGTCTCTATATGTTGCCAACTTGTAATAATAATAATAATAATGTTGGTATTTGTTAAGCGCTTACTATGTGCCAAGCACTGTTCTAAGCACTGGGGGAGATATAAGGTAATTAGGTTGTCCCACGTGGGGCTCACAGTCTCCCCCTCGTCCCCCCCTTCATCCCCCCATCTTACCTCCTTCCCTTCCCCACAGCACCTGTATATATGGATATATGTTTGTACAGATTTGTTACTCTATTTATTTTACTTGTACATATCTATTCTATTTATTTTATTTTGTTAGTATGTTTGGTTTTGTTCTCTGTCTCCACCTTTTAGACTGTGAGCCCGCTGTTGGGTAGGGACCGTCTCTAGATGTTGCCAACTTGGACTTCCCAAGCGCTTAGTACAGTGCTCTGCACACAGTAAGCGCTCAATAAATACGATTGATGATGATGATGATGATGATGATGATGATGATGATGAGCCCACTATTGGGTAGGGACTGTCTCTATATGTTGCCAACTTGGATTTCCCAAGCGCTTAGTACAGTGCTCTGCACACAGTAAGCGCTCAATAAATACAATTGATTGATTGATTGATTCATCCCCATTTTATAGATGAGGGAACTGAGGCCCAGAGAAGTGAAGTGACTTGCCCAAAGTCATTCATTCATTCAATCGTATTTATTGAGCGCTTACTGTGTGCAGAGCACTGTACTAAGCGCTGGGGAAGTACAAGTTGGCAACATATAGAGACAGTCCCTACCCAACAGCGGGCTCACAGTCTAAAAGGGTGGAGCCGGGATTTGAACCCACAACCTCTGACTCCAAAGCCTGTGCTCTTTCCCCTGAGCCACGCTGCTTGTACTTCCCAAGCGCTTAGTCCGGTGCTCTGCACACAGTAAGCGCTCAATAAATACGATTGAATGAATGAATGAACTGGAGTAGTTTTCAGTCAGTCATTCATTCATTCAGTCATATTTATTGAGCGCTTACTGTGTGCAGAGCACTGGACTAAGCGCTTGGAAAGGACAATTCGGCAACAGGTAGAGACAATCCCTACCAAAACAATAGGCTCACAGTCTAGAAGTCTAGAAGTCACCCTCCCTGAACTCAGCAAAGCCTTAGTGAGGGTAAGCTCAGGATATCAGCGTGGCTCAGTGGAAAGAGCCCGGGCTTTGGAGTCAGAGGTCATGGGTTCAAATCCCGGCTCTGCCAATTGTCAGCTGTGTGACTTTGGGCAAGTCAATTAACTTCCCTAAGCCTCAGTTACCTCATCTGTAAAATGGGGATGAAGACTGTGAGCCCTCCTTGGGACAACCTGATCACCTTGTAACCCCCCCCAGCTCTTAGAACAGTGCTTTGCACATAGTAAGTGCTTAATAAATGCCATTATTATTATTATTATTATTATAACCCATGACCTCTGACTCCCAAGCCCGGGCTCTTTCTACTGAGTCACACTGCTTCTCGTTGTGGGCAGGGATATAGTCTACCCACTCTGTTATACTGTCCTCTCCCAAGAGCTTAGTACAGTGTTCAGCCATCAGTTAGCGCTCAATAAATACCACTGATAGATTAAATAAATACGAATAAATAAATACGAATAAATACGGAATAAATACGATTTATTTATACGTAATATACGTAATTTATTTATTGATACGGGGGAATAAATACGATTGATGATGATGATGATGATTGTGTTCCCACCATGATGGGCCCTTCTGCCTTTTTCTGGACCTGTATTCCCGCACCTTGTGCTAATAATTCATTCATTCAATCGTATTTATTGAGCGCTTACTGTGTGCAGAGCACTGTACTAAGCGCTTGGGAAGTACAAGTTGGCAACATATAGAGACGGTTCCTACCCAACAGCGGGCTCACAGTCTAGAAGATAATAATAATGGCATTTGTTAAATGCTTAGAGAAGTAGCATGGCTCAATGGAAAGAGCATGGGCTTTGGAGTCAGAGGCCATGGGTTCAAATCCCGGCTCTGCCAGTTGTCAGCTGTGTGACTTTGTGCAAGTCACTTCACTTCTCTGGGCCTCAGTGACCTCATCTGTTGAATGGGGATTAAGACTGTGAGCCCCCCATGGGACAACCTGATCACCTTGTAACCTCCCCAGCGCTTAGAACAGTGCTTTGCACATAGTAAGCACTTAGTAAATGCCATTATTATCAGCGCTTAGAACAGTGCTTTGCACATAGTAAGCGCTTAATAAATGCCATTATTATACTTTGTACTTCCCGAGCGCTTAGTACAGTGCTCTGTACACAGTAAGCGCTCAATAAATACGATTGATGATGATGATGATATTACTATGTGCCAAGCACTGTTCTAATCGCTGGGATAGTTACAAGGTAATCAGGTTGTCCCACGTGGGGCTCACAGTCTTCATCCCCATTTTCCAGATGAGGTCACTGAGGCCCAGAGAAGTGAAGTGACTTGCCCACAGTCACACAGCAGAGAAGTGGCGGAGCCAGGATTAGAACCCATGACCTCTGACTCCCAAGCTCCTGCCCTTTCCACTGAGCCACGCTGCTTCTTCTAGACTGTGAGCCCACTGTTGGGTAGGGACCATCTCTATTTGTTGCCAACTTGGACTTCCCAAGCGCTTAGTCCAGTGCTCTGCACACAGTAAGTGCTCAATAAATCATCATCATCAATCGTATTTATTGAGCGCTTTCTATGTGCAGAGCACTGTACTAAGCGCTTGGGAAGTACAAATTGGCAACATATAGAGACAGTCCCTACCCAACAGTGGGCTCACAGTCTAAAAGGGGGAGACAGAGAACAAAACCAAACATACTAACAAAATAAAATAAATAGGATAGATATGTACAAGTAAAATAAATAGAGTAATAAATATGTACAAACATATAAATACGATTGATTGATTGATTAATTGATTCTCCACAGTCTCTCCCTGCTTTTCCCCATCTCGCTCACAGTAAAATGGCGACTGAATGGCCTTTCTTTGGTTTCTTTTGGAGGTCTGCACCAAGATGTACGACGAAACGGAGTTCCGCCCGTTCGATCCCTCCCAGGAACCGATATTTCCGCCTCAACTGATCGTGAGACGATTTTCTTCCCGGTTTGGGGATGTGCCAGGGAGAAACCGCAATTATTTTGGGAATCTGGGAGTTTGGATGGCCAGGGCGGCGGGCCTAGCAGGGGCCGGGGGACGAGGAACCGGACTTCGAAACGCTCTCAGGAGGGTTGGCTTCTGCATCTCCGTAAACTACGGCTACTGGTCTTCTCTCTGGGCACTATACTGAGGGTTTGGGAGAATGTATTAAACGTATTACTCTATTTATTTATTTATTTTACTTGTACCTATCTATTCTATTTATTTTATTTTGTTAATACGTTTGGTTTTGTTCTCTGTCTCCCCTTTCTAGACTGTGAGCCCACTGTTCATCATCAATCGTATTTATTGAGCGCTTACTGTGTGCAGAGCACTGTATCATCATCATCATCAATCGCATTTATTGAGCGCTTACTATGTGCAGAGCACTGTACTAAGCTCTTGGGAAGTACAAGTTGGCAACATATAGAGACAGTCCCTACCCAACAGTGGGCTCACAGTCTAAAAGACTGTTGGGTAGGGACTGTCTCTATATATTGCCAACTTGTAATAATAATAATAATGATGGCGTTTGTTAAGCACTTACTATGTGCAGAGCACTGTTCTAAGCGCTGGGGGGATACAAGGTGATCAAGTTGCCCCATGAGGGGCTCACAATCTTAATCCCCATTTTATAGATGAGGTAACTGAGGCTCAGAGAAGTTGTGACTTGCCTAAGGTCACACAGCAGTCATGTGGTGGAGTTGGGATTCGAACCCATGACCTCTGACTCATCATCAATCGTATTTATTGAGTGCTTACTGTGTGCAGAGCACTGGACTAAGCGCTTGGGAAGTCCAAGTTGGCAACATATAGAGACGGTCCCTACCCAACAACTGGCTCACAGTCTAGAAGGGGGAGACAGAGAACAAAACCAAACATACTAACAAAATAAAATAAATAGAATAGATATGTACAAGTAAAATAAATAAATAGAGTAATAAATATGTACAAACATATATACATATATACAGGTGCTGTGGGGAAGGGAAGGAGGTAAGATGAGGGGGATGGAGAGGGGGATGAGGACCTCTGACTCCAAAGCCCGTGCTCTTTCCACTGAGCCACGTTGCTTCTCTACTTCCCAAGCGCTTAGTACAGTGCTCTGCACACAGTAAGTGCTCAATAAATACGACTGATTGATTGATTGATTGGAAGGCATGATCTCTGCCCTCAAGTTGCTTCTAGTCTAATTTCTTTATAGTATTTCATTCATTCATTCAATAGTATTAATTGAGCGCTCACTATGTGCAGAGAGCTATACTAAGCCCATGGGAGAGTACAAAACAACAATAAACAGGCATATTCCTTGACCACAATGAGTTTACAGTCTAAAAGGGGAGACAGACATTAATATAAATAAATAAATTACAGATATGTAGCGTGGCTCAGTGGAAAGAGCCCGGGCTTTGAAGTCAGAGGTCATGGGTTCAAATCCCGGCTCGGCCAACTGTCAGCTATGTGACTTTGGGGAAGTCACTTCATTTCTCTGGGCCTCAGTTCCCTCATCTGTAAAATGGGGATTAAGACTATGAGCCCCACCCCGGGGACAATCTGATCACCTTATAACCTCCCCAGCGCTTAGAACAGTGCTTTGCACATAGTAAGTGTTTAACAAATGCCATCATTATATGTACATAAGTACTGTATGGTAATAATAAGAAGAATGGCATTTATTAAGCGCTTACTATGTGCAAAGCATCATGGGGCTCACAGTCTTAATCCCCATTTTACAGATGAGGGAACTGAGGCCCAGAGAAGTGAGGTGACTTGCCCAAAGTCCCACAGCTGGCAAGTGGCGAAGCCAGGATTTGAACCCATGACCTCTGACTCCAAAGCTCGTGCTCTTTCCACTGAGCCACGCTGCTTCCCCATTAGAGAAGCAGCGTGGCTTGGTGGAAAGAGCTCGGGCCTGGGGGTCAGAAGGACCTGGGTTCTAATCCCGGCTCCACCACCGGTCAGCAGTGTGACTTTGGGCAAGTCACAACTTCTCTGGGCCTCAGTTACCTCATCTGTGAGCCTGTTTTGGGCAGAGATTGTCTCTCTTTGTTGCTGAATTGTACTTTCCCAGCGCTTAGTCCAGTGCTCTGCACACAGTAAGCGCTCAATAAATACGATTGATTGATTGATTGATTGATTGCTCTGCACACAGTAAGCACATAATTGGAGGCCTTACCAGACTGAGCCCCCTCCTTCCTCTCCCCCTCCTTACCTCCTTCCCCTCCCCACAGCACCTGGATATATGTATATATATTTGTATGGATTTATTACTCCATTTATTTTACTTGTACATATTTATTCTATTTATTTTATTTTGTTAATATGTTTTGTTTTGTTGTCTCCCCCTTCTAGACTGTGAGCCCACTGTTGGGTAGGGACTGTCTCTAGATGTTGCCAACTTGTACTTTCCAAGCGCTTAATACGGTGCTCTGCACACAGTAAGCGCTCAATAAATTCGATTGAATGAATGAATTGAATGAACAATCAATACGATTGAGCGAATGAATAAAATAGAACAATAAACGGACACGTTCCCTGCCCACAATAAGTTTGCAGTCTAGAGAGGGAGATTATCCTCTATCAATAAATCAAAGGTATTTATTGAGCGCTTACTCCGTGCGCTTGGGAGAGCGCAATACAACAGAATTAGTGGGCACGTTTGTTGTGGGCAGGGAGTTCATTCATTCATTCAATCGTATTTATTGAGCGTTTACTCTGTGCAGAGCACTGTACTAAGCGCTTGGGAAGTAGAAGTTGGCAACAGAGATGGTCCCTACCCAACAGTGGGCTCACAGTCTAGAAGGGGGAGACAGACGACAAAACAAAACATGTGGAAAGGTGATAGTTGTGAGCCCACTGTTGGGTAGGAACCGTCTCTATATGTTGCCAACTTGTACTTCCCAAGCGCTTAGTACAGTGCTCTGCACACAGTAAGCGCTCAATAAATACGATTGATTGATTGATTGATTGAGCCCACTGTTGGGTAGGGACCGTCCCTATATGTTGCCAACTTGTACTTCCCAAGCGCTTAGTACAGTGCTCTGCACACAGTAAGCGTTCAATAAATACGATTGATTGATTGGTTGATTGAGCCCACTGTTGGGTAGGGACCGTCCCTATATGTTGCCAACTTGTACTTCCCAAGCGCTTAGTACAGTGCTCTGCACACAGTAAGCGCTCAGTAAATACGATTGAATGAATACAAATATGACCTTTCAGTTCCTCCAAAAAAAAATGGAGGTGGACTGATTATCGAGTGGAGTTTAAGGGCCAAAAACGGGATTGCAGTGGGCCGCGATTATTTTTGATGGGGAGGAGTGAAGACAGTAGTCTACCGCCTCTGTTGGACTGTATTCTCCCAAGCGTTAAATACAGTGCTCTGCCCACAGCAAGCGCTCAATAAATACCACCGATTGATGTCAATCAATCAATCAATCGTATTTATTGAGCGCTTACTGTGTGCAGAGCACTGGACTAAGCGCTTGGGAAGTACAAGTTGGCAACATAAGCGCATTTCGTTTGGTTTGCGTCCCCGTAGAGAATGGCAGAAGACGGGGAGAAGAGAACGCTGGTTTTCCACGGGGAGAGGATCACCTGGATTTCTCCGGCGACCCTAAAAGATCTTCTGGAACTGAGAGAGAAGCATCCCGAAGCGCCTCTGGTGATGGGGAACACCACAGTGGGTAGGTAGAGGGGCAGGGGTGCTTCTCACAACACCCTTGGGTCTTGGGAAACAGCTCCCTGGGTGAGTCACCTCCCTACTCTCACTCTCACCTCACTACACTACCTGTATATGTGTTTGTACATATGTATTACCCTATTTATTTACTTATTTAACTGGTACGTATTTATTCTATTTATTTAATCAATCAATCGTATTTATTGAGCGCTTACTGTGTGCAGAGCACTGGACTAAGCGCTTGGGAAGTCCAAGTCGGCAACACATAGAGACGGTCCCTACCCAACAGCGGGCTCACAGTTAATGTTTTGTTTTGTTGTCTGCCTCCCCCTTCTAGACTGTGAGCCCGCTGTTGGGTCGGGACCGTCTCTGGACGTTGCCGACTTGGACTTCCCAAGCTCTTAGGACAGTGCTCTGCATCATCATCAATCGTATTTATTGAGCGCTTACTGTGTGCAGAGCACTGGACTGAGCGCTTGGGAAGTCCAAGTCGGCAACATCTAGAGACGGTCCCTACCCAACAGTGGGCTCACAGTCTAGAAGGGGGAGACAGACAACAAAACAAAATATATTAACAAATAATAATGATGGCATTTATTAAGCGCTTACTGTGTGCAAAGCACTTTTCTAAGCGCTGGGGAGGTTACAAGGTGATCAGGTTGTCCCACGGGGGGCTCACAGTCTCAATCTGCCCACAGAGAGTTTATAGACATCATTTTTTATACGGCTGTCTTTGATACTTCAGGCCAAAGAATTTAAAAAAATTACCACCCCCAACACACAATAATTATTATTATTAACAATAATAATAATAATAATGATGGCATTTATTAAGCGCTTACTGTGTGCAAAGCACTGTTCTAGGCGCTGGGGAGGTTACAAGGTGATCAGGTTGTCCCACGGGGGGGCTCACAGTCTCAATCCTCATTTTACAGGTGAGGCAACTGAGGCACAGAGAAGCCAAGTGACCTGCCCAAAGTCACCCAGCTGACAACTGGCGGAGCCTGGATTTGAACCCGTGACCTCCGACTCCAAAGCCCGGGCTCTTTCCACTGGGCCACGCTGCTTGTGGGTTCTAATCCCGGCTCCGCCACCCGTCCGCTGTGTGAAACTGGGCAAGTCACTCCACCTCTCGGTGCCCCGGTTTCCTCATCTGCAAAATGGGGACCAAGAATTGTGAGCCCCATGTGGGACCATCCGATCACCTTGTATCTACCCCAGTAAGCGCTCAATAAATACGATTGAATGAATGAATGAATGAATACTCTCCTTCTCCAACCCAGCCCACTCTCTTGGCTCCTCTAATGCAAAATGGGGACCAAGAACTGTGAGCCCCATGTGGGACAACCCGATCACCTTGTATCTAATAATAATAATAATAATAATAATAATAATAATGGCATTTGTTAAGCACTTACTATGTGCAGAGCACTGTTCTAAGTGCTTGGGGGGATACAAGGTGATCAGGTTGTCCCACGTGGGGCTCCCAGTCTTAATCCCCATTTTACAGATGAGGGAACTGAGGCTCAGAGAAGTGAAGTGACTTGCCCAAGGTCACACAGCAGACATGTGGCGGAGCGGGATTCGAACCCATGACCTCTGACTCCAAAGCCCGGGCTCTTTTTCCACTGAGCCACGCTGCCTCTCAAAGCACTGTTCTAAGCGCTTGGGAGGATACAGGGTGATCAGGTTGTCCCACGTGAGGCTCATAGTCTTCATCCCCATTTTACAGAGGAGGGAACTGAGGCTCAGAGAAGTTAAGTGACTTGCCCAAGATCACACAGCAGACATGTGGCGGAGTCGGGATTCGAACCCATGACCTCTGACTCCAAAGCCCGGGCTCTTTCCCCTGAGTCCCGCTGCTTATCTAAGTAAGAACAACATGCGCGTAGTAATAATAATAATAATAATGATGGCATTTATTAAGCACTTACTGTGTGCAAAGCACTGTTCTAAGCGCTGGGGAGGTAACAGGGTGATCAGGTTGTCCCACGGGGGGCTCACAGTCTTCATCCCCATTTTCCAGATGAGGGAACTGGGGCACAGAGAAGCCAAGTCACCTGCTCAAAATCACACAGCTGACAACTGGCGGAGCCGGGATTTGAACCCGTGACCTCCGACTCCAAAGCCCGGGCTCTTTCCACTGGGCCACGCTGCTTGTGGGTTCTAATCCCGGCTCCGCCACCCATCCGCTGTGTGAACCTGGGCAAGTCACTCCACCTCCCGGTGCCCCGGTTTCCTCATCTGCAAAATGGGGACCAAGAACTGTGAGCCTCATGTGGGACCGCCCTATCACCTTGTATCTACCCCAGTAAGCGCTCTATAAATACGATTGAATTAATGAATAAATGAATACTCTCCTTCTCCAACCCAGCCCACTCTCTTGGCTCCTCTAATGCCATGATGTCGCCCGTCTCGCCGCCAAACTCCGGCCCACGTCCTGCCTCGGGCCTGGAACGCCCTCCCTCCTCAAATCCGCCAGACAATCACTCTTCCCGCGTGGCTCAGTGGAAAGAGCATAGGCTCCGGAGTCAGAAGCCACAGGTTCAAATCCCACCTCTGCCACTTGTCAGCTGGGTGACCTTGGGCAAGTCACTTCACTTCTCTGGGCCCCAGTTCCCTCATCTGGAAAATGGGGGTGAAGACTGTGAGCTCCCTGTGGGACAACCTGATCACCTTGTATCCTCCCCAGCGCTTAGAACAGTGCTTTGTACATAGTAAGAACTTAATAAATGCCATTATTATTATTATTATTGAGAAGCAGCGTGGCTCAGTGGAAAGAGCCCGGGCTTTGGAGTCAGAGGTCATGGGTTCGAATCCTGATTCCACCACGTGTCTGCTGTGTGACCTTGGGCATGTCACTTAACTTCTCAGAGCCTCAGTTACCTCATCTGTAAAATGGGGATGATGACAGTGAGCTCCACATGGGACAACCAGATCACCTTGTATTCCTCCCAGCGCTTAGAACAGTGCTTTGCACAGAGTAAGCACTTAACAAATGCCATTATTATTATTATTGAAGAGAAATTATATTATTATAGAGAAGCAGCGTGGCTCAGTGGAAAGAGCACGGGCTTTGGAGTCAGAGGTCATGGGTTCGAATCCTGGCTCCACCACATGTCTGCTGTGTGACCTTGGACAAGTCATTTAACTTCTCTGAGCCTCAGTTACCTCATCTGCAAAATGGGGACTGACTGTGAGCCCCACGTGGGACAACCTGAGCATCTTGTAACCCCTCCAGCGCTTAGAACAGTGCTTTGCACATAGTAAGCGCTTAACAAATGCCATCATTATTATTATTATTATTGAAGGCCCATCTCCTCCAAGAGGCCTTCCCAGATTAAGCCCCACTTTTCCTCATCTCCCACTCCCTTCTGCATCGCCCTGCCCAGTTCTCCCAGCCCCACACCACTTATGTCCAGATCTTCTAGCCTGTGAGCCCGCTGTTGGGTAAGGCCCATCTCTAGATGTTGCCAACTTGGACTTCCCAAGCGCTTAGTACAGTGCTCTGCACACAGTAAGCGCTCAATAAATACGATTGAATGAATGAATGAATGTTGGGTAGGGCCCGTCTCTATCTGTTGCCAACTTGGACTTCCCAAGTGCTTAGTACAGTGCTCTGCACACAGTAAGCGCTCAATAAATCTGATTTAATGAATCAATGAATGTTGGGTAGGGCCTGTCTCTATCTGTTGCCAACTTGGACTTCCCAAGCGCTTAGTCCAGTGCTCTACACACAGTAAGCGCTCAATAAATACGACTGAGTGAATGAATGAATGAATCTGTCCTTTATGTATGTCTATTATGCCTTTCTCCCCCTCTAGATTGTAAGCTCACTGTGGGCAGGGAATGTGTCTATTTGTTGTTCTATTGTCCTCTCCCAATCAATCAATCATCAATCAATCGTATTTATTGAGCGCTTACTGTGTGCAGAGCACTGTACTAAGCGCTTAGAACAGGGCTCTGCACCCAGTAAGCACTCAATAAATAATAATAATAATAATGGCATTTATTAAGCGTGGCTCAATGGAAAGAGCCTGGGCTTGGGAGTCAGAGGTCATGGGTTCAAATCCCGGCTCTGCCAATTGTCAGCTGTGTGACTTTGGGCAGGTCACTTCACTTCTCTGGGCCTCAGTTCCCTCATCTGTAAAATGGGGATGAAGGCTGTGAGCCCCACGTGGGACAGCCTGATCACCTTGTACCCTCCCCAGTGCTTAGAACGGCACTTTGCACATAGTAAGCACTTAACAAATGCCATTATTATTATTATTATTATTAAGCACTTACTATGTGCAAAGCACTGTTCTAAGCACTGGAGAGGTTACAAGGTGATCGGTTATGTCTATTCATGCCTCTCTCCCCCTCTAGATTGTAAGCTCACTGTAGGCAGGGAATGTGTCTATTTATTGTTCTATTGTCCTCTCCCAAGCGCTTAGAACAGGGCTCTGCACCCAATAAGCGCTCAATAAATAATAATAATAATAATAATGGCATTTATTAAGTGAGGCTCAATGGAAAGAGCCCGGGCTTGGGAGTCAAAGGTCATGGGTTCAAATTCCGGCTCCGCCAATTGTCAGTTGTGTGACTTTGGGCAAGTCACTTCACTTCTCTGGGCCTCAGTTCCCTCATCTGTAAAATGGGGATGAAGGCTGTGAGCCCCACATGGGACAACCTGATCACCTTGTATCCTCCCCAGTGCTTAGAACAGTGCTTTGCACGTAGTGAGCACTTAACAAATGCCATTATTTTATTATTATTAGTCACTTACTATGTGCAAAGCACTGTTCTAAGCACTGGGGAGGTTACAAGGTGATCGGGTTGTCCCAAGGAGGGCTCACGGTCTTAATCCCCGTTTTACAGAGAGGCTCAGAGACGTGAAATGACTTCCCCAAAGTCACACAGCTGACACTTGGTGGAGCGGGATTTGAACCCATGACCCCTGACTCCCATACTCTTTCCACTGAGCCAGGCTGAATTGAATGAAGGAATGAACGCCAATATTTCCATCTCCCTGAAACTTCCTTCTATCGATTTTTACCCTTCAGGGCCGCAGATGAAATTCCAAGGCGTGTTTCACCCCGTGATCATCTCGCCCACCTGGATTCCACAGCTGCATGTCCTGACGATTTCTGAGCAGGGTGAGTTGTTCATTCATTCATTCAATCGTATTTATTGAGCGCTTACTGTGTGCAGAGCACTGGACTAAGCGCTCGGGAAGTACAATTTGGCAACATCTAGAGACGGCCCCTACCCAACAACGGGCTCGCAGTCTAGAAGGGGGAGACAGAGAACAAAACAAAACATATTAACAGAATAAAATAAATAGAATAGATACGTACAAGTAAAATAAATAGAGTAATAAATATTGCGTTCATCAAAATACTTGCGTTCATCCTAGCTCACCTGCTTCTATCAGTGCTCGGCATATAGTAAGCACTTAACAAATATCACCATTATTATCTAACCGGAATAAACAGGCCAGTCCAGAGCACTTCAACCGCTTGCCCCACCTAACATTTTCTTTCATCCACCACATCCGATTTGTAGCCTTGAACAGAAAAATCAAATAAAATTGCAATTGATAAAGTCTAACTTAACCTATTTCGCCATGTTTGGTGATGGGTCCCGCGTGAATCTTCAAAATATCTGATCTGGCTTGTTCATTTGGTAGAACAATGTGTATTTTTCTATCAATCAATCAATCTATCTATCTATCTACCTATCTATCTATCTATCTATCTAATCTATCTATCTATCTATTGTTCTCTTCCAAATCAGTCAATCAATCAATCGTATTTATTGAGCACTTACTGTGTGCAGAGCACTGGACTAAGTGCTTGGGAAGTACAAGTTGGCAACATATAGTTGGCAACCATCTCTATATGTTGCCAACTTGTACTTCCCAAGCACTGAGTCCAGTGCTCTGCACACAGTAAGGGCTCAATAAATAGGATTGATTGATTGATTGATTGATTGATTGATTGATATAGAGATGGTCCCTACCCAACAGTGGGCTCACAGTCTAGAAGAAGCCCGGGCTCTTTCCACTGAGCCACACTGCTTCTCTAAATGAGTTGAGAAGCTGCTTCTCCTATAACAGGGTTGGTAGACACATTTCCTGCCCACAGGGAGCTGACATTTCTGCTCACCCATGGGGGAACTGGGCACAGTAAGCGCTCAATCACCATCATCATCATCAATCGTATTTATTGAGCGCTTACTATGTGCAGAGCACTGTACTAAGCGCTTGGGAAGTACAAATTGGCAACATACAGAGACGGTCCCTACCCAACAGTGGGCTCACAGTCTAAAAGGGGGAGACAGAGAACAAAACCAAACATACTAACAAAATAAAATAAATAGAATAGATATGTACAAGTAAAATAAATAAATAAATAGAGTAATGAATAAATAAATACTCAATAAATACGATTGATTGATTGATTGATTGAGAATCCCGTATGGGGTCGATTAATCAATTGGTGGTGTTTATTGAGCCCTTCTGAGTGCAGAACGCTGTACTACAGAAGCAGCGTGGCTCGGTGGAAAGAGCCCGGGCTTTGGAGTCAGAGGCCGTGGGTTCAAATCCCCTCTCCGCCGCTTGTCAGCTGGGTGACTTTGGGCAAGTCACTTCACCTCTCTGAGCCTCAGTTACCTCATCTGCAAAATGGGGATGAAGACTGTGAGCCCCCCGTGGGACAACCTGATCATCTTGTGTCTCCCCCAGCGCTTAGAACAGTGCTTTGCACATAGTAAGTGCTTAATAAATGCCATCATTATTATTATTCTCTGTGCCTCAGTTACCTCCTCTGTGAAATGGGGATGAAGACTGTGAACCCCCCGTGGGACAATCTGATCATTAACAAATGCCATTATTATTATTATGTGCAGGAATTGTGTCCGATGTGATGCTCTTTTTTCTCCTCCAGTGCTTGCCCCATAATGGCACTTAGCAAATGCCATAATTATTATGATTAGCATTCTATTTGGGCCAACTTGATAATAATAATAATAATGGTATTTGTTAAGCGCTTATTATGTGTGAAGCACTGTTCAAAGCACTGGAACTCGTGGCAGAAGAGATCCCACTCAAACTGGACTGTTCAATGGTGTGATTTCAGGGGTGATGCTAGGTGCTATTGGGGCCAATTTAATAACAATAATAATAATAATTGTATTTATTAAGCACTTACCATGTGCAAAGCACTGTTCTAAGCACTGGAACTCGTGGCGGAAGAGATCCCACTCAAACTGGACTGTTCAATGGTGTGATTTCAGGGGTGATGCTAGGTGCTATTTGGGCCAATTTAATAACAATAATAATAATAATGGTATTTATTAATAACACCTGTATTTATGTATATACCTGTATATATGTTTGTACATATTTATTTCTCTGTTTATTTATTTATTTATTTATTTATTTTACTTGTACATGTCTATTCTATTTATTTTATTTTGTTAGTATGTTTAGTTTTGTTCTCTGTCTCCCCCTTCTAGACTGTGAGCCCGCTGTTGGGTAGGGACCGTCTCTATATGTTGCCAACTTGTACTTCCCAAGGGCTTAGTACAGTGCTCTGCACACAGTAAGCGCTCAATAAATACGATTGACTGATTGATTGATTTCAGGGGTGATGCTAGGTGCTATTTGGGCCAATTGAATAATAATGGTGTTTATTAAGAGCTTACTACATGTGAAGCACTGTTCTAAGTGCTGGAACCCATAGCGGAAGAGATCCCACTTAAACTGAACTGTTCGATGGTGTGATTTCAGGGGTGATGCGAGGTGCTATTTGGGCCAATTGAATAATAATGGTATTTATTAAGCGCTTACTACATGCAAAGCGCTGTTCTAAGCGCTGGAACTCGTGGCGGAGGAGATCCCACTCAAACTGGACTGTTCGATGGTGTGATTTCAGGGGTGATGCTAGGTGCTATTTGGGCCAATTTAATAACCAGAATAATAATAATGGTGTTTATTAGGCACTTACTACGTGCGAAGCACTGTTCTAAGTGCTGGAACTCATGGCAGAAGAGATTCCACTCAAACTGGACTGTTCGATGGTGTGATTTCAGGGGTGATTCTGGGTCCAATTTGGGCCAATTTAATAACAATAAAAATAATAATGGTGTTTATTAAGTGCTTACTATATGTGAAGCACTGTTCTAAGCACTGGAACTCATGGCGGAATAGATCCCACTCAAACTGGACTGTTCGATGGTGTGATTTCAGGGGTGATGCTAGGTGCTATTTGGGCCAATTTAATAACCAGAATAATAATAATGGTGTTTATTAGGCACTTACTACGTGCGAAGCACTGTTCTAAGCGCTGGAACTCGTGGTGGAAGAGATCCCACTCAAACTGGACTGTTCGATGGTGTGATTTCAGGGGTGATGCTAGGTGCTATTTGGGCCAATTTAATAACCATAATAATAATGGTATTTATTAGGCGCTTACTATGTGTGAAGCACTGTTCTTATCGCTGGAACTCGTGGCGGAAGAGATCCCACTCAAACTGGACTGTTCGCTGGTGTGATTTCAGGGGTGACACTAGGTGCCGGGCACAGCCTTGACCAGATGAAGGAAATCTTGGCGTCGGTGGTCTCGGAGCAGCCAAAGGAGAAGACAAAGACATTCCGGGCCCTCCTGAAGCACTTGAAGACCCTGGCAGGACCACCCCTCAGAAACCTGGCCGTACGTTCCCTACTGGGCCCGGAAATCGGGATACGATCATTAATCATTAATAATCACGGTATTTGTTAGGCGCTTCTTATGTGCCAGGCGCTGTACTGAGCGCTGGGGTGGATACAAGGTAATCGGTTTGGGCACGGCCCCTGTCCCCCGTGGGGCTCACAGACTGAAGCTCGCTCTCTTCCTCCCTTCAAGGCCCTGCTGAGAGCTCACCTCCTCCAGGAGGCCTTCCCAGACTGAGCCCCTTCCTTCCTCTCCCCCTCGTCCCCCTCTCCACGCCCCCATCTTACCTCCTTCCCTTCCCCACAGCACCTGTTTATATGTATATATGGTTGTACATATTTATTACTCTATTTATTTATTTATTTATTTATCTTACTTGTACATTTCTATCCTATTTATTTTATTTTGTTGGTATGTTTGGTTCTGTTCTCTGTCTCCCCCTTTTAGACTGTGAGCCCACTGTTGGGTAGGGACTGTCTCTATGTGTTGCCAATTTGTACTTCCCAAGCGCTTAGTACAGTGCTCTGCACATAGTAAGCGCTCAATAAATACGATTGATTGATTGATTGATTGATTGCAGCCTGGCGTAGTGGATAGAGCACGGACCTGGGCATCAGAAGGTCAAGGGTTTTAATCCTGGCTCTGCCATTTGCCCGCTGGGTGACCCTGGGCAAGTCATTTCACTTCTCTGGGCCTCAGTTCCCTCATCTGTCAAATAATAATAATAATAATAATTGGCATTTGTTAAGCACTTACTGTGTGCAAAGCACTGTTCTAAGCACTGGGGAGGATACAGGGTGGTCAGGTTCTCCCACGTGGGGCTCACAGTCTTCATCCCCATTTTACAGATGAGGGAACTGAGGCCCAGGGAAGTGAAGTGACTTGCCCAAGATCACACAGCAGACATGTGGCGGAGTCGGGATTTGAACCCATGACCCCTGATTCCAAAGCCCGGGCTCTTTCCACTGAGACTTGAGAGCCCTGTTTGGCTCCAACCCCATCTATCCCATCTACACAATCTGGTATCTACCCCAGCCCTTAGTACAGTGACTGGCATATTGTAAGCACTTAACAAATACCATTATAATAATAATTATTATTATTATTATTATTATAAGAAGCAGTGTGGCTCAGTGGAAAGAGCACGGGCTTTGGAGGCAGAGGTCATGTGTTCGAATTCCAACTCTGCCAATTGTCAGCTGTGTGACTTTGGGCACATTATTGGGCAATGCCATTATTATTATTACATATTATTATTATATAACATTATATTATATTATATTATATTATATTATATTATATTATGTTATGTTATGTTATGTTGTTGTGTTATGTTATGTTATATTATGTTATGTTATATTATGTTATGTTATATTATATTATATATTGCATTATATTATTTTGCATTATATTATATTATATTAATGACATTTATTAAGTGCTTACTATGTGCAAAGCACTGTTCTAAGTGCTGCGGAGGTTACAAGGTGATCAGGTTGTCCCACAGGGGGCTCACAGTCTTCATCCCCATTTTACAGATGAGGGAACTGAGGCACAGAGAATAATAATAATAATAATGGCATTTATTAAGCACTTACTATGTGCAAAGCACTGTTCTAAGTGCTGCAGAGGTTACAAGGTGATCAGGTTGTCCCACATGGGGCTCACAGTCTTCATCCCCATTTTACAGATGAGGGAACTGAGGCACAGAGAATAATAATAATGTTGATGATGGCATTTATTAAGCACTTACTATGTGCAAAGCACTGTTCTAAGCACTGGGGAGGTTACCAGGTGATCAGGTTGGGGGGCTCCCAGTCTTCATCCCCATTTTACAGAGGAGGTAACTGAGGCCCAGAGAAGTGAAGTGACTTGCCCAAAGTCCCACAGCTGACAAGTGGCAGAGCCGGGATTTGAACCCATGACCTCTGACTCCAAAGCCCGGGCTCTTTCCACTGAACCACACTGCTTCTCTATTATTATATTATATTTATTTATCATATATTATTTATTATATTATCATCATGTCTGGATGTTGGGTGGGGACCGTCTCTCTATGTTGCCAACTTGTAGTTCCCAAGCGCTTAGTCCAGTGCTCTGCACACGGTAAGTGCTCAATAAATACGATTGAATGAATGAATGGATGGATGGAAGTGGTCCAGACATTGGCCTCTCTCAGTGGGATAGAAGGGAGCCGGGAAGCAGTGCTGTCTAATGGTCAGAGCCCGGGCCTGGGCGTCAAAGGGAACTGGGCCTCAGTTCCCTCATCTGGAAAATGGGGATTGAGACTGTGAGCCCCCCGTGGGACAACCTGGTTACCTTGTATCTACCCCAGCGCTTAGAACAGTGCTTTGCACAGAGTAAGCGCTTAACAAATACCATTATTATTATTATTATTATTATTATTATTATTATTATTATGACCTCTGACTCCAAAGCCCGGGCTCTTTCCACTGAGCCACGCTGCTTCTCCGAGCCGCGCTGCTTCTCCATTCATTCATTCTATTGTATTTATTGAGCCCTATATGTTACCAACTTGTACTTCCCAAGCGCTTAGTCCAGTGCTCTGCACACTGTAAGCGCTCAATAAATACGATTGAATGAATGAATTGAGCGCTTACTGTGTGCAGAGCACTGGACTAAGCGCTTGGGAAGTCCAAGTTGGCAACCTATAGAGACGGTCCCTACCCAACAGCGGGCTCACAGTCTAGAAGGGGGGAGACAGACAACAAAACAAAACATATTAACTAAATAAAATAAATAGAATAAATATGTACAAATAAAATAAATAATTAGAGTAATAAATTCTCCATGTGTTTGTGTGTCTGTGTGTTGTTTTGTTTGCACGCGCCCATCTGGGTACCGACCATTTTTCTTTCCAGACGTTAGGCGGGCACGTCGTAGGCAGGCCCAACTTTTCCGACCTGAATCCCATTCTCGCAGCCGGCGGGGCTCTACTCAATCTCATCTCCCAAGGTAACAACTTTCCTCCCATGGGAAATCGGGCCTGGGGGGAGGGAAATAATAATAATAATAATAATAATAATAATAATAATAATAATAGTACTTGTTAAGCATTTAGAGAAGCAGCGTGGCTCAGTGGAAGGAGCGTGGGCTTTGGAGTCAGAGGTCAATCAATCAATCAATCGTATTTATTGAGCACTTACTGTGTGCAGAGCACTGTATTAAGCGCTTGGGAAGTACACGTTGGCAACATTATAGAGACAGGTCATGGGTTCAAGTCCGAACTCCGCCACTTGTCAGCTGTGTGACTTTGGGCAAGTCACTTCACTTCTCTGTGCCTCAGTTCCCTCATCTGGAAAATGGAGATGAAGATTGTGAGCCCCCCGTGGGGCAACCTGATCACCTTGTAACCTCCCCAGCGCTTAGAACTGTGCTTTGCACATAGTAAGCGCTTAATAAATGCCATTATTATTTTTATTACTAGTCTCTGTGCCTCAGTTCCCTCATCTGGAAAATGGGGATGAAATGTGAGCCCCCAGTGGGACAACCTGATCACCTTGTAACCTCCCCAGCGCTTAGAACAGTGTTTTGCACATAGTAAGTGCTTAATAAATGCCATCATTATTATTACTATTACTACTATGTGCCTGGCGCAGTTCTAAGCTCTGGGGCCGATTCATTCATTCATTCAATCGTATTTATTGAGCGCTTACTGTGTGCAGAGCACTGGACTAAGGCAGATCCAAGTTAAACAGGTTGGACCCAATCCCTGTCCCACATGGGGCTCCCAGCCTTCATCCCCACTTTCCAGATGAGGGAACTGAGGGCCAGAGAAGTGAAGCAACTTGCCCACGGGCACACAGCAGTCCTTCTGTCTCCCAGTGTGTGACCAGCCCTCTGATCTCGCCTGAACTATTAACAATGATAATGATGATAATAATAATAATAATAATGGCATTTATTAAGCGCTTACTATGTTCAAAGCACTGTTCTAAGCGCTGGGGAGGATACAAGTTGATCAGGTTGTCCCATGTGGGGCTCACAATCTTAACCCCCATTTTACAGATGCGGTAACTGAGGCACAGAGAAGTGAAGTGACTTGCCCAAAGTCACACAGCTGACAAGTGGCGGAGCCGGGATTTGAACCCCTGACCTGTGATTCCAAATCCCGTGCTCTTTCCACTGAGCCACGCTGCTTCTCTATTCATTCATTCATTCATTCAATCGTATTTATTGAGCGCTTACTGTGTGCTGAGCACTGTACTAAGCTCTTGGGAAGTACAAGAGAAGCAGCGTGGTTCAGTGGAAAGAGCCCGGTCTTTGGAGTCAGAGGTCATGGGTTCATATCCCAACTCCGCCAACTGTCAGCTGGGTGACTTTGGGCAAGTCACTTCACTTCTCTGCGCCTCAGTTCCCTCATCTGGAAAATGGGGATGAAAACCGTGAGCCCCCCGTGGGACAACCTGATCACCCTGTAACCTCCCCAGCGTTTAGAACAGTGCTTTGCACATAGTAAGTGCTTAATAAATGCCATGATTATTATTATTATTACTATTATTAAAGTGATTCATTCATTCATTCATGCAATCGTATTTATTGAGTGCTTACTGTGTGCAGAGCACTGTACTAAGCGCTTGGGAAGGACAAATTGGCAACGTGTAGAGACGGTCCCTACCCAACAGTGGGCTCACAGTCTGGAAGGGGGAAGGTGATCAGGTTGACCCACAAGGGGCTCACAATCTTAATCCCCATTTTACAGATGAGGGAACTGAGGCACAGAGAAGTGAAGTGACTTGCCCAAAGTCACACAGCTGAAATCAATCAATCAATCAATCGTATTTATTGAGCACTTACTGTGTGCAGAGCACTGTACTAAGCGCTTGGGAAGTCCAAGTCGGCAACATATAGAGACAGTCCCTACCCAACAGCGGGCTCACAGTCTAGAAGCGGGAGACAGAGAACAAAACCGAACATATTAACAAAATAAAATACATAGAAGAGATATGTACAAGTAAAATAAATAAATATGTACAAACATACATACATATTTATTTATTTAAAAATAAATAGAATAGATATGTACAAGTAAAATAAATGAATATGTACGAACATATATACATATTTATTTATTTATTTATTTGTTTTACTTGCACATATCTATTCTATTTATTTTATTAGTATGTTTGGTTTTGTTCTCTGTCTCCCCCTTCTAGACTGTGAGCCCACACTGTTGGGTAGGGACCGTCTCTATATGTTGCCAACTTGCACTTCCCAAGCACTTAGTACAGTGCTCCGCACACAGTAAGCGCTCAATAAATACGATTGATGATGATGATGTTGGGTAGGGCCTGTATATGTTGCCAACTTGCACTTCCCAAGCGCTTAGTACAGTGCTCCGCACACAGTAAGCGCTCAATAAATACGATTGATTGATTGATTGATATATACAGGTATATATGTATACCTGAAAGCGGCGGAGTGGGGATTTGAACCCATGACCTCTGTCTCCCAAGCCCCTGCTCTTTGCACTGAGCCCCGTTGCTTCGCTTAGCAAATGCCCCGGCTATTAACCACAATCATTATTGCTTGGCACCTAGTAAGCATGGAACAAATATTCTGATTGGGATGATTATAGTTATTATTAATCAACTGGGTTGATTTGTTCATTCAGTAGGAGGAGAGAGGCAACTTCCTCTTGATGGCCCTTTCCTGTCCAGATCTCCAAGCGCTGACCTCCAGCCCGGAGAGATCGTCGTCTCCGTTCACATCCCCTTCTCCACAAAGGTAAGGGCCCCGGGTCGTCAGGAAACCTCGCGCTTTTGTTTTTCTATTTCTTAAGCATTTACTATTGACCCTGCCAGGCCCTGTTGAGAAGCAGCGTGGCTCAGTAGGAAAGAGCCCGGGCTTTGGAGTCAGAGGTCATGGGTTCAAATCCCGGCTCCACCAATGGTCAGCTGTGTGACTTTGGGCAAGTCACTTCAATCAATCAATCAATCGTATTTATTGAGCGCTTACTGTGTGCAGAGCACTGTACTAAGCGCTTGGGAAGTCCAAGTTGGCAACATATAGAGACAGTCCCTACCCAACAGTGGGCTCACAGTCTAAACTCAGTTACCTCGTCTGTAAAATGGGGATTAAGACTGTGAGCCCCCCGTGAGACAATCTGATCACCTTGTAACCTCCTCAGTGCCTTCTAAACTGTGAGCCCACTGTTGGGTAGGGACTGTCTCTATATGTTGCCAACTTGTACTTCCCAAGTGCTTAGTACAGCGCTCTGCACACAGTAAGCGCTCAATAAATATGATTGATTGATTGACTGTTCATTCATCGTTCAGTTGTATTCATTCATTCAATCATATTTATTAAGCGCTTACCGTGTGCAGAGCACCGGACTAAGCGCTTGGGAAGTCCAAGTTGGCAACATCTAGAGACGGTCCCTACCCAACAGCGGGCTCATGGTCTAGAAGGGGGAGACAGACAACAAAACAAGACATGTGGACAGGTGTCAAGTCGTCAGGACACATAGAATTAAAGCTAATTCTAATTAATCGATTAGTAAAGTAATTAATCAAAACGAGTAAACAGGCATCAGTAGCACCGTAATCAATAAATAGAATTATAGATATATACACATCATGTACTTTCCAAGCAGCATGGCTCAGTGGAAAGAGCACGGGCTTGGGAGTCGGAGGTCATGGGTTCTAATCCTGGCTCCGGCACTTGTCAGATGTGTGACTTTGGGCAAGCCACTTGACTTCTCTGTGCCTCAGTTACCTCATCTGTAAAATGGGGATTAAGACTGTAAGCCCCACGTGGGACAACTGATCACCTTGTTTCCCCCCCAGCGCTTAGAACAGTGCTTCGCACATAGTAAGTGCTTAACAAATACCATCATCATTATTATTACAGTGCTCTGCACACAGTAAGCGCTCAATAAATACGGTTGAGTGTAAGAATTCGGCAACAGAGACAATCCCTATTCATTCATTCATTCAATCGTATTTATTGAGCGCTTACTGTGTGCAGAGCACTGTACTAAGCGCTTGGGAAGTCCAAGTCGGCAACATATAGAGACGGTCCCTACCCAAAAACGGTCTCGGATGGGGGGAGACAGGCAACGAAACAAAACATGTGGACAGGTGTCAAGTCGTCAGGACAAATAGAATTAAAGGTAATTCTAATTAATCAATTAGTAAAGTAATTAATCAAAACGAGTAAACAGGCATCAGTAGCAGCATTATAAATGAATAGAATTATAGATATATACACATCATGTACTTTCCAAGCACTTAGTACAGTGCTCTGCACATATTAAGTGCTCAATAAACACGGTTGAGTGAAAGAATTCGACAACAGAGACAATCCCTATTCATTCATTCATTCAATCGTATTTATTGAGCATTCACTGTGTGCAGAGCACTGTACTAAGCGCTTGGGAAGTCCAAGTCGGCAACAGATAGAGACGGTCCACAACAGGCTCACAGTCAAGAAGGGGGAAGGACAGACAGCAAAACAAAACAAAGCCAGTGGATGGGCATCAGTGGCATCAATGTAAATAATTAATAACAACAATAACGATAATAATAATGATGGCATTTGTTAAGCACTTACTATGTACAAAGCACTGTTCTAAGTGCTGGGGAGGTTACAAGGTGATGAGGTTGTCCCATGGGGGGCTCACAGTCTTAATCCCCATTTTACAGATGAGGGAACTGAGAAGTGAAGTGACTTTCCCAAGGTCACACAGCTGACAAGTGGCGGAGTGGGGATTTGAACCCATGACCTCTGACTCCAAAGCCAGGGCTCTTTCCACTAAGCCACGCTGCTTCTCTATTCTATAGAGAATATATAATTCATTCATTCAGTCGTATTTATTGAGCACTTACTGTGTGCAGAGCACTGTACTAAGCGCTTGGGAAGTAAAAGTTGGCAACTTATAGAGACGGTCCCTACCCAACAGCGGGCTCATATTTGAGTGCTTACTGTATGCAGAGCACTGTACTAAGCGCTTGGGAAGTACAAGTTGGCAACATACAGAGACGATCCCTACCCAACAGTGGGCTCACATTTGAGCCCTTACTGTGTGCAGAACACTGTACTAAGCGCTTGAGAAGTACAAGTTGGCAACATACAGAGACGGTCCCTACCCAACAGCAGGATCACAGTCTAGAATATAGAATTCTATATTCTATATTCTAATTCTTTCAATCATATTTATTGAGCACTTACTATGTGCAGAGCACTGTACTAAGCGCTTGGGAAGTCCAAGTTGGCAACATCTAGAGACGGTCCCTACCCAACAGTGGGCTCACAGTCTAGAATATAGAATTCTTTATTCTATATTCTAATTCTTTCAATCATATTTATTGAGCACTTACTGTGTGCAGAGCACTGTACTAAGCGCTTTGGGAAGTACAAGTTGGCAACACATAGAGACGGTCCCTACCCAACCGCGGGCTCACAGTCTAGAATATAGAATTTTATATTCTATATTCTAATAGTTCATTCATTCATTCATTCAATCATATTTATTGAGCGCTTACCGTGTGCAGAGCACTGTACTAAGCACTTGGGAAGTACAAGTTGGCAACATATGGAGACGGTCCCTACCCAACAACGGGCTCACAGTCAAGAATATAGAATTCTATATTCTATATTCTAAAAGTTCATTCATTCAGTCATTCAATCATATTTATTGAGCGCTTACTGTGTGCAGATCACTGTACTAAGCGCTTGGGAAGTACAAGTTGGCAACATATGGAGACGGTCCCTACCCAACAGTGGGCTCACAGGCTGGAAGGGGGAGACAGACAACAAAACAAAACATATTAATAAAATAAAATAAATAGAATAGCAAGTATACTTACCTGGGTAAATATAATAATAATAATAATAACGATGATGTCATTTGTTAAGCGCTTACTATGTGCAGATCACTGTTCTAAGTGCTGGGGGGGGGATACAAGGTGACCAAGGTGGTAGGGTGTTGGGTGTCCCTACCCAACAGCGGGCTCACAGTCGAGAACATAGAATCCTATACTCTATATTCTAATTCCATAAATAGAATTATAGATCTATACACGCCATTAATAAAATAAAGAGAATAAGATTTACATTTAGACATAAGTGCCGTGGGGCGGGGAGGGGAGTAGAGCAGAGGGAAGGAGTCGGGGTGATGGGGAGGGGAGGAGGAGCACAGGAAAAGTGGGGTTCAGTATGGGAAGGCCTCCTCATGTCCCCTACTCCTGTGCGACTCTGTGGCTTCTGTGCACTTGGATCTGTCTCCTTGACACCCTGACATTCACCCCACCCTGACCCCTGAAGGATTTATCCTAAATTCATTCATTCATTCAATCGTATTTATTGAGCGCTTACTGTGTGCAGAGCACTGGACTGAGCGCTTGGGAAATTCATCATTTATTTTCACGCCTGACTCCCCCTCTAGACGGTAAACACATGGTGGGCAGGGAACGTGTCCATCTCTGTTGTATTGTACTCTCCCAAGCTCTTAGGAAAGGGCTCTGCCACAGTGAGTGCTCAATAAATACTACCAATTAATTGCTCATCACCATAATAGCTCCTCTTTGAACACCTTCACATTCATTCATTCATTCAATCGTATTTATGGAGCGCTTACTGTGTGCAGAGCACTGCACTAAGCACTTGGGAAATTCATCATTTATTTTCACGCCTGACTCCCCCTCTAGACTGTAAACACCTGGTGGGCAGGGAATGTGTCCATCTCCTCTGTTGTATTGTACTCTCCCGAGCTCTTAGGACAGGGCTCTGCCACAGTAAGTGCTCAATAAATGCTACCGATTAATTGATCATCACCATATTAGCTGCTCTTTGAACACCTTCTCATTCATTCATTCATTCAATCAATCGTATTTATGGAGTGCTTACTGTGTGCAGAGCACTGGACTGAGCGCTTGGGAAATCCATCATTTATTTTCACGCCTGACTCCCCCTCTACACTGTAAACACCTGGTGGGCAGGGAACGTGTCCATCTCTGTTGTACTCTCCCGAGCTCTTAGGACAGGGCTCTGCCACAGTAAGTGCTCAATAAATGCTACCGATTAATTGATCATCACCATATTAGCTCCTCTTTGAACACTTTCACATTCATTCATTTATTCATTCAATCAATCGTATTTATGGAGCGCTTACTGTGTGCAGAGCACTGGACTAAGCGCTTGGGAAATTCATCATTTATTTTCATGCCTGACTCCCCCTCTAGACTGTAAGCACCTGGTGAGCAGGGAACGTGACCATCTCTGTTGTATTGTACTCTCCCAAGCTTTCAGGACAGGGCTCTGCCACAGTAAGTGCTCAATAAATACTACCGATTAATTGATCATCACCGTGTTAGCTCCTCTTTGAACACCTTCACATTCATTCATTCATTCAATCGTATTTATGGAGCGCTGACTGTGTGCAGAGCACTGGACTGAGCGCTTGGGAAATTCATCATTTATTTTCATGCCTGACTCCCCCTCTAGACTGTAAGCACCTGGTGAGCAGGGAACGTGTCCATCTCTGTTGTATTGTACTCTCCCGAGCTCTTAGGACAGGGCTCTGCCACAGTAAGTGCTCAATAAATACTACCAATTAATTGGTCATCACTACGTTAGCTCCTCTTTGAACACCTTCACATTCATTCATTCATTCAATCATATTTATGGAGCGCTTACTGTGTGCAGAGCACTGGACTGAGCGCTTGGTAAATTCATGATTAATTTTCACGCCTGACTCCCTGTCTAGACTGTAAACACCTGGTGGGCAGGGAACGTGTCCATCTCCTCTGTTGCATTGTACTCTCCCGAGCTCTTAGGACAGGGCTCTGCCACAGTAAGTGCTCAATAAATGCTACCGATTAATTGATCATCACCATATTAGCTCCTCTTTGAACACTTTCACATTCATTCATTTATTCATTCAATCAATCGTATTTATGGAGCGCTAACTGTGTGCAGAGTACTGAACGCTTGGGAAATTCATCATTTATTTTCACACCTGACTGCCCCTCTAGACTGTAAACACCTGGTGGGCAGGGAACGTGACCATCTCTGTTGTATTGTACTCTCCCAAGCTCTTAGGACAGGGCTCTGCCACAGTAAGTGCTCAATGAATACTACCGATTAATTGATCATCACCATATTAGCTCCTCTTTGAACACCTTCACATTCATTCATTTATTCATTCATTCAATCATATTTATGGAGCGCTTACTGTGTGCAGAGCACTGGACTAAGCGCTTGGGAAATTCATCATTTATTTTCATGCCTGACTCCCCCTCTAGACTGTAAACAGCTGGTGAACAGGGAACGTGTCTATTTCCTCTGTTGTACTCTCCCAAGCTCTTAGGACAGGGATCTGCCACAGTAAGTGCTCAGTAAATACTACCGATTAATTGATCATCACCATATTAGCTCCTCTTTGAACACCTTCCCATTCATTCATTCATTCATTCTATCGTATTTATGGAGCACTTACTGTGTGCAGAGCACTGGACTAAGCGCTTGGGAAATTCATCATTTATTTTCACGCCTGACTCCCCCTCTAGACTGTAAACACCTGGTGGGCAGGGAACGTGTCCATCTCCTCTGTTATATTGTATTCTCCCAAGCTCTTAGGACAGGGCTCTGCTACAGTAAGTGCTCAATAAGTACTACTGATGAATTGATCATCACCATATTATTCGTTCATTCAATCGGATTTATTGAGCGCTTACTGTGTGCAGAGCACTGTACTAAGCGCTGGGGAAGTCCAAGTTGGCAACATACAGTGACGGTCCCTACCCAACAGTGGGCTCGCAGTCTAGAAGGGGGAGACAGAGAACAAAACAAAACATATTAACAAAATAAAATAAGTAGAATAAATATGTACAAGTAAAATGAATAAATAGAGTAATAAATACATACAATAATATATACATATATACAGGACTCTAAGCTTCTTGTGGGCAGAGAACGTGCTAACTAATTTTGTTGTTAGTGTGGCTTAGAGGCTAGAGCCCGGGCCTGGGGGTCAGAAGGTCATGGGTTCTAATTCTGTCTCTGCCACCTGTCTGCTGGGTGACCTTGGGCAAGTCACTTCACTTCCCTGGGCCTCAGTTCCCTCATCCGTAAAATGGGGATTGAGATGGTAAGCCCTGCATGAGACAGGGATTGTGTCCAATCAATCAATCAATCAATCAATCGTATTTATTGAGCGCTTACTGTGTGCAGAGCACTGTACTAAGCGCTTGGGAAGTACAAGTTGGCAACATATAGAGACAGTCCCTACCCAACAGTGGGCTCACCTCATTTCTTAGCACAGTGCCTGGTACATAGTATGCGCTTAATAATAATAATAATAATAATATTAATGTTGTTATTTGTTAAGTGCTTACTATGTGCCAAGAACTGTTCTAAGCACTGGGGTAGATACAAGGTAATCAGGTTGTCCCATGTGGGCTCACAGTCTTCATCCCCATTTTACAGATGAGAAAACTGAGGCACAGAGAAGGTAAGTGACTTGCCCAAAATCACACAGCTTACAGGTGGCGAAATTAGGGTTAATGATGGCATTTGTTAGGTGCTTACTATGTGCAAAGCACTGTTCTAAGCGCTGGGGGTTACAATGTGATCAGGTTGTCCCACGTGGGGCTCACAGTCTTAATCCCCCTTTTTACAGATGAGGGAATTGAGGCTCAGAGAAGTTAAGTGACTTGCCCAAGGTCACACAGCAGACTTGTGGCGGAGCCGGGATTAGAACCTGTGACCTCTGACTCCGAGGCCAGGGTCCTTCCACTAAGCCATCATCATCATCATCATCATTATTATTATTATTATTATTATTATCTAAGAGGCAGGGAGAGCAGGCATAATAATAAAAATGATGATAATAATAGTGATGGCATTTGTTAAGTGATTACTATGTGCCAGACACTGTTCTAAGCCCCGAACTCCATGCTAAGCGCTGGTTTTGCAGATGGGGAAACTGAGGTGCAGAGAGGTTAAGCGACTTGTTCAAGGTCCCACAGCTGTCCAAGGGCCAAAGTGGGATTAGAAGCGCTTAGTACAGTGCTCTGCACACATTAAATGCTCAATAAATACGATTGAATGAATGAATGAATGAATGAATGAATTAGAACCCAGGTCTCTGGACTCCCAACCCCTTTATGTTCCATTAACATCCCCCCACGACCCCCTTCTCTCCTTCCTCTCTTCCTGTCTGAACCTAGAACGGAGAAATGACCTGTCCGACCCGATTTGCTTGTATCCAGCTCATCACTTAATAATAATAATAATAATAACAATAATAATAATGGCATTTATTAAGCGCTTACTATGTGCAAAGCACTCCTCTAAGTGCTGGGAAGGTTACAAGGTGATCAGGTTGTCCCTCGGGCGGCTCACAGTCCTAATCCCATTTTACAGATGAGGTCACTGAGGCCCAAAGAAGTGAAGTGACTCGCCCAAAGTCACACAGCTGACAATTAGTGAAGCCAGGATTTGAACCCATGACCTCTGACTCCAAAGCCCGGGCTCTTTCCACTGAGCCACGCTGCTTCTCTGCTTCGCTTCTTCTTTAGTACGGTTCCCGGCACATAGTAGGCGCTGAACAAATGATGATGATGATGATGATGATGGCATTTATTAAGCGCTTACTATGTGCAAAGCACTGTTCTAAGCGCTGGGGAGGTTTCAAAGTGATGAGGTTGTCCCACGGGGGACTCACAGTCTTCATCCCCATTTTACAGATGAGGGAACTGAGGCCCAGAGAAGTGAAGTGACTTGCCCAAAGTCACCCAGCTGACAATTGGAGGAGCTGGGATTTGAACCCATGACCTCCGACTCCAAAGCCGGGGCTCTTTCCACTGAGCCACGCTGCTTCTCTGCTTTACTTCTTCTTTAGTATGGTTCGTGGCACATAGTAGGCGCTGAACAAAAACCACAGTCAATTATTATTATTATTATTATTGGGAGGGAGGGAGGGACCACCTCCCCTGTGATCATCCCCCCCCCCTTTCCCCGGAGTCTAAATCCTCTCGGATTTTCTCTCTTTTCCTTTTCCAGTGGGAATTTGTGGTTGGGCTCCGCCAGGCCCAACGCCACGAGAACGCCGCCGCCATTGTCAATTCGGGCCTGAGAGTCCAGTTCGGCGAAGGGACGGACACTATTAAGGAGCTGAAGATTTTCTACGGCAGCGTGGCCCCCACCATCTTGGCTGCCCCCCAATCCTGTCACCAGCTCCTTGGGAGGTGAGCTTCCCTGCCACCTTCATCAATCAGATTTATTGAGCGCTTACTATGTGCAGAGCACTGTACTGTACCTTCGCCTCTTCCTGCCCTCTAAATCAATCAGGGCTATTGACTGAACACTTCATTTCACCCTCTAGACCATAAGCTCGTTGAAGGCAGGGAATTTGTTTCGTTCGTTCATTCATTCATTTGATCGTATCTACTGAGCGCTTACTGTGTGCAGAGCACTGGACTCAGCGCTTGGGAAGTACAAGTCAGCAACAGATAATAATAATAATCATCATCATCATCAATCGTATTTATTGAGCGCTTACTATGTGCAGAGCACTGGACTAAGCGCTTGGGAAGTACAAATTGGCAACATATAGAGACAGTCCCTACCCAACAGTGGGCTCACAGTCTAAAAGGGGGAGACAGAGAACAAAACCAAACATACTAACAAAATAAAATAAATAGAATAGATATGTACAAGCAAAATAAATAAATAAATAAATAAATAAATAGAGTAATAAATATGTACAAACATATATCCATATATACAGGTGCTGTGGGGAAGGGAAGGAGGTAAGATGGGGGGGATGGAGAGGGGGACGAGGGGGAGAGGAAGGAAGGGGCTCAGTCTGGGAAGGCCTTCCCAGAATAAATAATGGCATTTATTAAGCGCTTACTATGTGCAGAGCACTGCTGTAAGCGCTGGGGAATTTACAAGGTGATAATAATAATAATTTTGGTATTTGTTAAGCGCTGCTCTAAGCGCTGGGGAATTTACAAGGTGATAATAATAATAATTTTGGTATTTGTTAAGCGCTTACTATGTGCAGAGCACTGCTCTAAGCACTGGGGAATTTACAAGGTGATGATAATAATAATAATTTTGGTATGTGTTAAGCGCTTACTATGTGCAAAGCACTGTTCTAAGCACTGGGGAGTTTACAAGGTGATAATAATAATAATTTTGGTATTTGTTAAGCGCTTACTATGTGCAGAGCACTGCTCTAAGCGCTGGGGAATTTACAAGGTGATAATAATAATAATTTTGGTATTTGTTAAGCGCTTACTATGTGCAGAGCACTGTTCTAAGTGCTGGGGAATTTACAAGGTGATCAGGTTGTCCCAAGTGGGGCTCACAGTCTTCATCCCCATTTTACAGCTGAGGTAACTGAGGCCCAGAGAAGTGAAGTGACTTGCCCAAAGTCAAACAGCTGACAAGTGGTGGAGCCGGGATTTGAACCCGTGACCTCTGACGCCAAAGCCTAGGCTCTTTCCACTGAGCCACGCAGACCATCCCTATCCAACGACGGGCTCCCAGTAGAGAAGCAGTGTGGCTCAGTGGAAAGAGCCTGGGCTTTGGAGTCAGAGGTCATGGGTTCAAATCCCGACTCTGTCAGCTGTGTGACCTTGGGCAAGTCACTTCACTTCTCTGTGCCTCAGTTACCTCATCTGGAAAATGGGGATTAAGTCTGTAAGCCCCGTGTGGGACAACTTGATTACTTTGTATTCATTCAGTTGCATTTATTGAGTGATTACTGTGTGCAGAGCACTGGACTAAGCGCTTGGGAAGTACAAGTTGGCAACATATTCATTCATTGATTCAATCATATTTATTGAGCACTTACTGTGTGCAGAGCACTGTACTAAGCGCTTGGGAAGTCCAAGTTGGCAGCATATAGAGACGGCCCCTACCCAACAGCGGGCTCACAGTCTAGAAGGGGGAGACAGACAACGAAACAAAACATATAAACCAAATAAAATAATGGGGTGTATCTACCCTAGCGCTTAGAACAGTGCTTTGCACATAGTAAGCACTTAATAAATGCCATCATCCTTCCCCTCCCCACAGCACCTGTATATATATTTGTACAGATTTATTACTCTATCTTGTACCTCCTTCCTCTCCCCACAGCACCTGTATATAAGTTTGTACAGATTTATTACTCTATTTATTTTACTTGTACAGATTTATTTTATTTTGTTAATATGTGTTGTTTTGTTGTCGGTCTCCCCCGTCTAGCCTGTGAGCCCGCTGTTGGGTAGGGACCGTCTCTAGATGTTACCAACTTGGACTTCCCAAGCGCTTAGTAAGCGCTCAATAAATATGATTGAATGAATGAATGAATGAATAAATGAATAAATAAATAAATAAATAATAAATAATAATCATTGATAATAATGTAATATAATGTTACATTATATTACATTAATGTTATATGTCAACATTATATTATTATCACATTACATTATCAATCGTATTTATTGAGCGCTTACTATGTGCAGAGCACTGTATTAAGCGCTTGGGAAGTACAAATTGGCAACATATAGAGACAGTCCCTACCCAACAGTGGGGTCCCAGTCTAAAAACAGTACATTACATTATTATATAACATTAACATTATATGTTAGTATTATATTATATATTGTATTATATTGCATATTATATTAAAGTAGATATAAATTATCATATAATGATTATTAGTGATATTATAATATCATGTGATTTATTGTGTGATTATTAATTATTATTCTTAATTATTGATCATTAAATAATTATTGATGTGATGTAAGAATAATTAATAATATTATATTATATATTATCATTCATCATCTGCTTAATAATAATAATAATAATTATTATTATTAATATTATTATGATTAATAATACAGTGATATTGTGTGATTTATTGTGTGATTATTAATCGTGATTAATCATTATCAATTATTGTATGTTATTAATGTGACATAATAATAATTAATAATTAGTGAATTAATTAATAAACCTACACATTCCCGGCCCCCACCGAGCTTACAGTCTGGAGGCGGAGACAGAAACTGAGAGAAATAAAGAAATTACAGAGATATCCGTCAGAGACCAGAACTCCTCATATCAGATGATCCAGCGACGACTAATTTCATGAAATTGGTGTTTGTTCCTTCCTCCTAGGCGCTGGGATGATGCGATGTTGAATGAGGCCTGCAAACTGGTTCTGGATGAAATTTATATTCCCCCCACAGCTGAAAATGGCAAGGTGAATTATAAGAGAACGCTCATCGTCAGCTTCCTCTTCAAATCCTACCTCCGAGTGCGACGTGGACTCAATAAACTGGTAAATCTCCTCTCCGGGTGTTGACGGCCTTGGAATTTTTGATCCCTCAGAAATAACTCCTTTCAAGGGCCTTGTGACTTCCCTACTGGGAGCGTCATTCAACAGCGATGGGGCTTGTTGCCCTCCTGAATGAATGAATTAACTGTGGTACTTGTTAATCAATCAATCAATCAATCAATCGTATTTATTGAGCGCTTACTGTGTGCAGAGCACTGGACTAAACACTTGGGAAGTACAAGTGGGCAACATATAGAGACAGTCCCTACCCAACAGTGGGCTCACAGTCGAGAAGGGGGAGACAGAGAACAAAACCAAACATACTAACAAAATAAAATAAATAGAATAGATATGTACAAGTAAGATAAATAAATAGAGTAATAAATAAATAGAGTAATAGCACTTACTAAGTTCCAGACACTGTACTAAGCGCTGGCGTGAGTAATAACTTCTCTGTGCCTCAGTGACCTCCTCTGTAAAATGGGAATGAAGACTGGGAGCCCCCCCGTGGGACAACTTGATCACCTTGTAACCTCCCCAGCGCTTAGAACAGTGCTTTGCAAATAGTAAGCGCTTAATAAACCCCATTATGATGATGATGATAATAATAATAATCATTATTATTATTAGAACAGTGCTTTGCACATAGTAAGCGCTTAATGAACACCATTATAATAATAATGATGATAATAATGGTGTTTATTAAGCGCTTACTATGTGCAAAGCACTGTTCTAATAATAATAATGATCTTCATCATAATAATAATGATGGTTTTGGTTAAGTGCTGACTATGTGCAAGCACTGTTCTAAGCGCTGGGGAGGTTACAAGGTGATCAAGTTGTCCCGCGGGGGGGCTCCCAGTCTTCATTCCCATTTTACAGATGAGGTCACTGAGGCCCAGAGAAGTGAAGTGACTCGCCCAAAGTCACCCAGCTGACAAGTGGCGGAGGCAGGATTAGAACCCACGGCCTCTGACTCCCAAGCCTGGGATCTTGCCAATAAGCCACGCTGCTTCTCTACCTGGGGTGAGCCCACTGTTGGGTAGGGACTGTCTCTATTTGTTGCCAATTTGTACTTCCCAAGCGCTTAGTACAGTGCTCTGCACATAGTAAGCGCTCAATAAATACGATTGATTGATTGATGAAGCGCTTACTATGTGCAAAGCACTGTTCTAAGCGCCGGGGAGGTTACAAGGTGATCAGGTTGTCCCATGGGGAGCTCACAGTCTTCATCCCCATTTTCCAGATGAGGGAACTGGGGCACAGAGAAGTGAAGTGACTTGTCCGAAGTCCCACAGCTGACAAGTGGCAGAGCCGGGATTTGAACCCATGACCTCTTATTCCAAAGCCCGGGCTCTTTCCACTGAGCCACGCTGCTTCTCCCTTGTTTTCCCTGGACTTTTCCTAGCATTAGCGTCTTCTCCAGAGAATCAGTCCTCCCGATGATGTGTCCAAAATATCCAAGCCGAGTCACTTGGCCTTCCAAAGCCCATTACCGTATATTACAGACTTCATAAATTCATTCATTCAGTCGTATTTATTGAGCGCTTACTGTGTGCAGAGCACTGTACTAAGCGCTTGGGAAGTACAAATTGGCAACATCTAGAGACGGTCCCTACCCAACAGCGGGCTCGCAGTCTAGAAGGGGGAGACAGACAACAAAGCAAAATATATTCACAAAATAAAATAAATAGAATAAATATGTACAAGTAAAATAGAGTAATAAGTACAAACATATATATGTATATAGAGGTGATGTGGGGAGGGGAAGGAGGTGAGGAGGGGGGATGGGGAGGAGGGGGAGAGGGAAAGTACAGTGCCTGCCACCAAGTAGGCGCCTAAGGAAGACCACAAAATAAAATAAAATATAAAATAAAATAAAATAAAATCAATCAATCAATCAATCAATCGTATTTATTGAGCGCATACTATGTGCAGAGCACTGTACTAAGCGCTTGGGAAGTACAAATTGGCAACACATAGAGACAGTCCCTACCCAACAGTGGGCTCACAGTCTGAAAGGGGGAGACATAAAATATAAAATAAAATAAAATAAAATAAAAAATAAAATAAAATATAAAATAAAATAAAATAAAATATAAAATAAAATAAAATGTAAAATAAAATAAAATAAAATAAAAAATAAAATAAAATAAAATAAAATAAAATAAAATAATATAATATAATATAATAAAAAATAAAATAAAATATAAAATAAAAACCGAAGCAACGTGGTAGCAGGGGTGCGGGGAGGGCAGGGTTTGTTAAGCACTTACTATGTGCCAAGCACTGTTCTAAGCGCTGGGGGAGATACAAGGTAATCAGGTTGTCCCACTTGGGGCTCACAGTCCCAATCCCCATTTTCCAGATGAGGTAAGTGAGTATCACTTGGCTTTCTGAAAAGAGAACCAGCCCTGTGGAACAGCCCTCTCCTCTGTGCGTCCTTCCCCCACGGCTCTGCCACTCATCTGCTGTGTGACCTTCGGCAAGTCACTTCACTTCTCTGGGCCTCAGTTCCCTTATCTGGAAAATGGGGTTTGAGACTGTGAGCTCCACGTGAGACAGGAACCGTAACCAATACGATTTGCACGGATCCCCTTGCCCCTTCTAGACTGTGAGCCCACTGTTGGGTCGGGACTGTCTCTATATGTTGCCAACTTGTACTTCCCAAGCGCTTAGTACAGTGCTCTGCACACAGTAAGCGCTCAATAAATACGATTGATTGACTGATTGATTGATTGATTGATCCCAGCAAAGAGAAGCAGCATGGCTCAGTGGAAAGAGCCCGGGCTTTGGAGGGAGAGGGCGTGGGTTCAAATCCCGGCTCTGCCAATTGTCAGCTGTGTGACTTTGGGCAAGTCACTTCACTTCTCTGGGGCCTCAGTTCCCTCATCTGTAAAATGGGGATGAAGACTGTGAGCCCCACGTGGGACAATCTGATCACCTTGTATCCCCCCAGCGCTTAGAACAGTGCTTTGCACATAGTAAGCGCTTAACAAATACCATCATCATTATTATTATTATTATTCTCTATGCTTCAGTTCCCTCATCTGTAAAATGGGGATGAAGACTGGGAGCCCCCCGTGGGACAACCTGATCACCTTGTAACCTCCCCAGAGCTTAGAATAGTGCTTTGCACATAGTAAGTGCTTAATAAATGCTATTATTATTATTATTGTTATCCACCCCATCGCTTAGTACAGTGTCTGGCCCTGTTCTGTCTCCCCACCTTCTAGACTGTGAGCCCATTGTGGGCAGGTATGTTCTCTCTTTGTTGCTGACTTTTACTTCCCAAGCGCTTAGTTCGGTGCTCTGCACACAGTAAGCGCTCAGTAAATATGATTGAATGAATTAATGGCATATAATAATAATAATAATAATGGTATTATATAGTGAGGGCTTAACAAATACCACAGTTACCAGAGAGGATAATAATAATAATAATAATGGCACTTATTAAGCGCTTACTATGTGCAAAGCACTGTTCTAAGCGCTGGGTAGGTTACAAGGTGATCAGGTTGTCCCACTCGGGGCGCATAGTCTTAATCCCCATTTTACAGATGAGGGAACTGAGGCACAGAGAAGTTAAGGGACTTGCCCGAAGTCACACAGCTGACAAGTGTTTGAGCTGGGATTTGAACCCATGACTTCTGACTCCAAAGCCCATGCTCTTTCCACTGAGCCACGCTGGGCCTTTGGCCTTTTGTGCTTAGCACAAAGTTTGGCGCCTAGTAAGTGTTTAATTCTGCATCATCCTTGCTCTTGGATTTGGATCCTTCATTCACCCTCCCCACGGCCTCTCAGCACTCGAGCCCAGATCCATCATTTATTTTAATACCTTTTCCCCCCCAGCTTCTAGACAGGAAACTCTTTGCGGGAAGAGATCATAGCTACCGACTAGTACAGTGCTCCGCACACAGTAAGCGCTCAATAAATACGATTGAATGAATGAATGAATGACTATCTTATGAAAAGCACCGTGGCTCAGTGGGAAAGAGCCCAAGCTTGGGAGTCAGAGGTCATGGGTTCAAATCCCGGCTCCGCCCCTTGTCAGCTGTGTGACTTGGAGCGAGTCACTTCACTTCTCAGTTTCCTCATCTGTAAAATGGGGATTCAGCTGGTGAGCCCCACGTGGGACAACCTGATCACTTTGTATCGTCCCCAGCGCTTAGAACAGTGCTTGGCACGTAGTAAGCACTTAACAAATGCCATCATTAATTAATAATTAATTATATTGTACTCTCCCAAGCGCTTAGTATACAGGAAGCACTCAATCAGTGTCGTTAATGGATTGACTGGAATTCAAAACCATCATCTTTTCAGGATCCCCAGCAGTTTCCCGACATCGAGGAGAAATTCCAAAGCGCTCTGGATGACTTCCCCGTCAAAGTGCCCGACGGTCTGCAGATGTATCAGGCAAGTAAACTGATTTCTACTTGCTACTAATTTCTACTGATATAATAATAATAATAATAATAATAATGATATTTGTTAAGCACTTACTATGTGCCAAGCGCTGTTCTGTATTGTACTCTCCCAAAAGATGTACCAGGCAAGTAAACTGATTTCTACCTGCTACTAATTTCTACTGATGATATAATAAGAAGAAGAAGAAGAAGAATGGTATTTGTTAAGCGCTTACTATGTGCCAAGCACTGTTCTGTATTGTACTCTCCCAAAAGATGTACCAGGCTAGTAAACTGATTTCTACCTGCTACTAATTTCTACTGATGATATAATAATAATAAGAAGAAGAAGAATGGTATTTGTTAAGCGCTTACTATGTGCCAAGCACTGTTCTGTATTGTACTCTCCCAAAGATGTACCAGGCAAGTAAACTGATTTCTACTTGCTACTAATTTCTACTGGTATTATAATAATAATAATAATAATAATGGTATTTGTTAAGTACTTACTATGTACCAAGCACTATTCCGTATTGTAATTTCCCAAAGATGTACCAGGCAAGTAAACTGATTTCTACTTGCTACTAATTTCTACTGGTATAATAATAATAATAATAATAATAATAATAATAATAATAATAATAATAGTATTTGTTAAGCACTTACTATGTGCCAAGCACTGTTCTGTTCGCTTCTCTGTGCCTCAGTTACCTCATCTGTAAAATGGGGATAGAGACTGTGAGCCCCCCGTGGGACAACCTGATCACCTTGTAACCTCTCCAGCGCTTAGAATGGTGCTTTGCTCATAGTAAGCGCTTAATAAATGCCATTATATATATATATATATATATATATATATATATAGTACTCTCCCAAAAGATGTACCAGACAAGTAAACTGATTTCTACTTGCTACTAATTTCTACTGATATAATAATAAGAAGAAGAAGAATGGTATTTGTTAAGCGCTTACTATGTGCCAAGGACTGTTCCATATTGTAATCTCCCAAAGATGTACCAGGCAAGTAAACTGATTTCTACTTGCTACTAATTTCTACTGGTATAATAATAATAATAATAATGGTATTTGTTAAGTACTTACTATGTGCCAAGCACTGTTCTGTAGTGTACTCTCCCAAAGATGTACCAGGCAAGTAAACTGATTTCTACTTGCTACTAATTTCTACTGGTATAATAACAATAATAATAATAATAATGGTATTTGTTAAGCACAAGAAGAAGAAGAAGAATGGTATTTGTTAAGCACTTACTATGTGCCAAGCACTGTTCTGTATCGTACTCTCCCAAAAGATGTACCAGGCAAGTAAACTGATTTCTACTTGCTACTAATTTCTACTGATATAATAATAATAATAAGAAGAAGAAGAATGGTATTTGCTAAGCGCTTACTATGTGCCAAGCACTGTTCTGTATTGTACTCTCCCAAAGATGTACCAAGCAAGTAAACTTATTTCTACTTGCTATTAATTTCTACTGATATAATAATAATAAGAAGAAGAATGGTATTTGTTA
Organism: Tachyglossus aculeatus; assembly: GCF_015852505.1. Lineage (NCBI taxonomy): Eukaryota > Metazoa > Chordata > Mammalia > Monotremata > Tachyglossidae > Tachyglossus > Tachyglossus aculeatus. The sequence goes on from NC_052072.1 coordinate 5,676,085, forward strand.
AGCGCTTACTATGTGCCAAGCACTGTTCCGTATTGTACTCTCCCAAAGATGTACCAGGCAAGTAAACTGATTTCTACTTGCTACTAATTTCTACTGATATAATAATAAGAAGACGAAGAATGGTATTTGTTAAACGCTTACTATGTGCCAAGCACTGTTCTGTACTGTACTCACAAAAAGATGTACCAGGCAAGTAAACTGATTTCTACTTGCTACTAATTTCTACTGATATAATAAAAATAATAATAAGAAGAAGAATGGTATTTGGTAAGCGCTTACTATGTGCCAAGCACTGTTCTGTATTGTACTCTCCCAAAAGATGTACCAGGCAAGTAAACTGATTTCTACTTGCTACTAATTTCTACTGACATAATAATAATAAGAAGAAGAATGGTATTTGTTAAGCGCTTACTATGTGCCAAGCACTGTTCTGTATTGTACTCACAAAAAGATGTACCAGTCAAGTAAACTGATTTCTACTTGCTACTAATTTCTACTGATATAATAATAATAATAAGAAGAAGAAGAAGAAGAATGGTATTTGTTAAGCGCTTACTATGTGCCAAGCACTGTTCTGTATTGTACTCTCCCAAAGATGTACCAGGCAAGTAAGCTGATTCCTACTTGCTACTAATTTCTGCTGATATAATAATAATAACAATAATGGTATTTATTAAGCGCTTACTATGTGCCAAGCGCTTTTCTTCATTGGACTCTCCCAAGCGCTTAGTACAGTACTCTGCACACAGTAAGTGCTCAATAAATATGATTGAATGAATGAATGAATGAATTTCAAAAGGGAAACAGGAGGATAGCCAGAGTCAAGCTGGAAAGGACATGAGCAGCTTGTTATTAGAGTTGTAGCTTTCATTTTACCCTACAATACTAATACTGATAATATTAGTAATAATAATTACCAATGTACGGTATTTATTAATAATGATGGCATTTGTTAAGCGCTTACTATGTGCGAAGCACTGTTCTAAGCGCTGGGGGGGATACAAGGTGATTAGGTTGTCCCATGTGGGGCTCACAGTCTTCATCTCCATTTGACTGATGAGGTAACTGAGGCCCAGAGAAGTTAAGTGGCTTGCCCAAGGTCACACAGCTGACAAGGATTCGAACCCATGACCTCTTACTCCCAAGCCCGGGCTCTTTCCACAGAGCCACGCTGCTTGTCTTTATTGAGCCCTTACTATCAATCAATCAATCAATCGTATTTATTAAGAGCTTACTGTGTGCAGAGCACTGTACTAAGCGCTTGGGAAGTACAAGTTGGCAACATATAGAGACAGTCCCTACCCAACAGTGGGCTCACAGTCTAGAAGATATACTATGTGCAAAGCACTGTACTAAGCACTTGGGAGAGGAAAATACAACAGAATTAGTTAGCACGTTCCCTGCCCACAAGAAGCTTAGAGTCCTGTATATATGTATATATGTTTGTACGTATTTATTACGTTTGTACGTATTGAGCTTAATAAATGCCATAATAATAATAATAGTTTTATTAAGTGCTTACTATGTGCAAAGCACTGTTCTAAGCGCTGGGGAGGTTACAAGGTGATCAGGTTGTCCCACGGAGGGCTCACAGTCTTAATCCCCATTTTACAGATGAGGTAACTGAGGCCCAGTGAAGTGACTTGCCCAAAGTCACACAGCTGACAAGTGGTGGAGCCAAGATTTGAACCCATGACCTCTGACTCCAAAGCCTGTGCTCTTTCCACTGAGCCATGCTGCTTCTCATTATTATTATTATTATTATTATTATTATTATTATTATTATTATTATTATCCCCATATTCCCAATGAGATAACCGAGGCCCAGGGAAGTGAAGTGACTTGCTTAAGGTCACCCAGCAGACAAGGGGCAGAGGCGGAATTAGAACCCAGGTTTTAATATTTTTTTTTGTTGTCCATCTCCCCCTCCTAGACTGTGAGCCCACTGTCGGGTAGGGACCGCCTCTATATGTTGCCAACTTGGACTTCCCAAGCGCTTAGTCCAGTGCTCTGCACACAGTAAGCGCTCAATAAATACAATTGATTGATTGATTGATTGATTGAGGTCGCTCTGGCTCCTAGGCTCCTGTGCTGTCGGCCAGCGGGTTGTTTCCCAAGAACTGGGTATTTTCGGTCGGGTAGGGACCGTCTCTAGATGTTGCCACCTTGGACTTCCCAAGCGCTTAGGCCAGTGCTCTGCGCACAGTAAGCGCTCAATAAATACGATTGAATGAATGAATGAAGGGAATTCAGTTGCTTTGTCCTTCCTCAGTGTGTGGACCCCCAGGAGCCCCCTGAAGATCCCGTCGGCCACCCAGTCATGCACCAGTCGGCCATCAAACACGCCACGGGGGAGGCCATCTTCTCCGACGACATCCCAGTCGGCGACCGAGAGCTGGCCCTGGCCCTGGTGACCAGCTCCAGGGCCCACGCAAGGATCACGTATGTACCGCCGGGTTTCCGTGAATCCGCTGCACGCCTTCACGTTCACTTTCCCCCGGACACCATTTAACAATCAATCGATCATATTTATTGAGCGCTTACTGTGTGCAGAGCACTGGACTGAGCGCTTGGGAAGTCCAAGTTGGCAACATATAGAGACGGTCCCTACCCAACAGTGGGCTCACAGGAATAAGAATCAAAGAATGGAAGGTCATTTGGGGCCCCTTTTTCACCTTTTCTGAAAATCATCATCATCAATCGTATTTATTGAGCACTTACTATGTGCAGAGCACTGTACTAAGCGCTTGGGAAGTACAAATTGGCAACATATAGAGACAGTCCCTACCCAACAGTGGGCTCACAGTCCTGATAAACCCAGGAGTCACCATTTCTGGCTCGTACTGGCAAAGGAGTTCTCCCCTTCATCATCATCATCATCAATCGTATTTATTGAGCGCTTACTGTGTGCAGAGCACTGTACTAAGCGCTTGGGAAGTCCAAGTTGGCAACATAGAGAGATGGTCCCTACCCAACAGTGGGCTCACAGTCTAAAAGGGGGAGACGGATGACAAAACCAAACGTACTAACAAAATAAAATAAATAGAATAGATATGGACAAGTAAAATAAATAAATGGAGAGACACCACACACTCAGGGTGGAGGCAGAGGCAAATCATAAATAAGGGGTCACATTTAAACGGCAGTTGCTGCCACACCTCGTGGGGCCTAGGCCCAGATGGTAACAGCAACGTGGACATGGGCACTATAGACCCCATAAAAATAGCCCAGTAACCCACTCCAAGCCCAGGACATACGTCACTCTTTGTGTCCAGCTCTTGTTGTTGGAGACATGCGTGTGCCACCTTCATCACCATCATCATTAATCGTATTTATTGAGCACTTACTATGTGCAGAGCACTGGACTAAGCGCTTGGGAAGTACAAATTGGCAACATATAGAGACAGTCCCTACCCAACAGTGGGCTCACAGTCTAAAAGGGGGAGACAGAGAACAAAACCAAACATACTAACAAAATAAAATAAATAGAATAGATAGGTACGAGTAAAATAAATAAATGAATAGAGTAATAAATATGTACAAACATATATACATATATACAGGTGCTGTGGGGAAGGGATGGAGGTAAGATGGAGGGGATGGAGAGGGGGAGAGGAAGGAAGGGGCTCAATCTGGGAAGGCCTCCTGGAGGAGGTGAGCTCTCAATAGGGCCTTAAAGGGAGGAAGAGAGCGAGCTTGGCGGATGGGCAGAGGGATTGGGGGCATTCCAGGCCCGGGGGATGACGTGGGCCGGGGGTCGATGGTGGGACAGGCGAGAACAAGGTACGGTGAGGAGATTAGCGGCGGAGGAGCGGAGGGTGCGGACTGCGATGGAGAAGGACAGAAGGGAGGTGAGGTAGGAGGGGGCGAGGGGATGGATGGATGGACAGCCTGGAAGCCCAGGGGGAGGAGTTTCTGCCTGATGCGCAGATTGATTGGTAGCCACTGGAGATTGATGACATGTTCAAGTTTTCGGGGCCCTTCTTCCACTTTTGCAGCCAAAAATAAAGCAGTGGGTGATGAGCCAAGCGCTGTTCTAAACGCTGGGGTAGATACGAGGTCATTCGTTCAATCGTATTTATTGAGCGCTTACTGTGTGCAGGGCTTGGGAAGTCCAAGGTGGCATCATCTAGAGAAGCGGCGTGGCTCAGTGGGAAAAGCACAGGCTTTGGAGTCAGAGGTCATGGGTTCAAATCCCGGCTCTGCCGACTGTCAGCTGGGCAAGTCACTTCACTTCTCTGGGCCTCAGTTCCCTCATCGGTAAAATGGGGATTAAGACTGGGAGCCCCCCGTGGGACAACCTGATCACCTTGTCACCTCCCCAGCGCTTAGAACAGTGCTTTGCACGTGGTAAGCGCTTAACAAATACCAAAATTATTATTATTATTCTACGAATCAACTGCACGCCTTCGTGTTCGCTTTCATCCGGACACCATTTAATAATGACAGCGCTGGTATTTGTTCCTTTTAGACTGTGAGCCCACTATTGGGTAGGGACTGTCTCTATATGTTGCCAACTTGTAGTTCCCAAGCGCTTAGTACAGTGCTCTGCACACAGGAAGCGCTCAATAAATCCGATTGATTGATTGATTGTTAAGCGCTACTATGAGCCAAGCACTGTTCTAAGCGCTGGGGTAGATACGAGGTCATCAGGTTGGGACTCGCAGTCTTCATCCCCATTTTACAGAGGAGGCAACCGAGGCCCAGAGAAGTGAAGTGACTTGTCCAAGGTCACACAGCAGATAAGTGACGGAGCCGGGATTAGAACCCAGGACCTTCAGACTCTCAGGGCAGGGCTCTAGCCACTAGTCCTTACAGGAGGAAATTAAAGATTCATATTGAGAAGCAGCATGGCTCAATGGAAAGAGCCCCGGCTTTAGAGTCAGAGGTCATGGGTTCAAACCCCGGCTCCGCCATTTGTCAGCTGTGTGACTTTGGGTGAGTCACTTAACTTCTCTGTGCCTCAGTGACCTCATCAGTAAAATGGGGATTAAGAATGTGAGCCCCACATGGGACAACCTTATCACCTTGTCACCCCCCCCAGCACTTAGAACAGTGCTTTGCACATAGCAAGCGCTTAACAAAATCAAAATTATTATTATTATTCTACAAATCAACTGCATGCCTTCATGTTCGCTTTCATCCGGACGCCATTTAATAATGACAGCACTGGTATTTGTTAAGCGCTACTATGAGCCAAGCGCTGTTCTAAGCGCTGGGGTAGATACGAGGTCATCAGGTTGGGACTCACAGTCTTCATCCCCATTTTACAGAGGAGGCAACCGAGGCCCAGAGAAGTGAAGTGACTTGCCCAAGGTCACACAGCAGATAAGTGACGGAGCCGGGATTAGAACCCAGGACCTTCAGACTCTCAGGGCAGGGCTCTAGCCACTACACCAGGCTGCCCCTAGTCCTTACGGGAGGAAATTAAAGATTCATACTGAGAAGCAGCATGGCTCAGTGCTCAGTACAGTGCTGTGCACACAGTAAGCGCTCAATAAATACGATTGAGTGAATGAGTGAATGAAAGAGCCTGGGCTTTAGAGTCAGAGGTCACGGGTTCAAACCCCGCCTCCGCCATTTGTCAGCTGTGTGACTTTGGGTGAGTCACTTCACTTCTCTGTGCCTGTGACCTCATCAATAAAATGGGGATGAAGAATGTGAGCCCCACGTGGGACAACCTTGTAGCCTCCCCATCGCTTAGAACAGTGCTTGGCACATAGTAAGCGCTTAACAAATGCCATCATTATTATTACTATTATTTATCCACTTCACCATGCTGCAGTAGAATCAATCAATCAATCAATCGTATTTATTGAGCGCTTACTGTGTGCAGAGCACTGTACTAAGCGCTTTACCTTTATCTTTGTGTGCTCTGCACACAGTAAGCGCTCAATAAATACAACTGATGATTTTTCTTTACCTGTGTCTCCTGTTCCTCTTATTATTAGACTTAATTCCCTTCATATAGGCCCTCCACTCTTTTCCAGTTGCAGAATGTATGCCCAAAGTGGGGCACTTATGTGAGTCAATGCTGTAGTTAGATCCCCTAATTTTAGATTTTCTGCCCTGCTTCACATCATTATTATTTTGTTAAGCGCTTACAAGAGCAGCAGCGTGGCTCAGTGGAAAGAGCCCGGGCTTGGGAGTCAGAGGTCGTGGGTTCGAATGCCGACTCCACCACAAGTCTGCTGTGTGACCTTGGGCAAGTCACTTCACTTCTCTGAGCCTCAGTTCCCTCATCTGTAAAAATGGGGATTAAGACTGTGAGCCCCACGTGGGACAACTCACATTGTATCCCCCCCAGCGCTTAGAACAGTGCTTTGCACATAGTAAGCGCTTAACAAATGCCATCATTATTATTATTATTATTATTATTACAACGTGCCAAAACTGGGGTAGATGCAGAATCTTCAGGCCGACTCCCGTCCTAGTGTCGCGTGGGGCCTACGTGGGAGAGAGGGAGGGAGAGCAGGGATCACCTGATCACCTTGTAACCTCCCCAGCGCTTAGAACAGTGCTTGGCACATAGTAAGCGCTTAATAAATGACATAATACTAATAATCTCCCATCTTACAGATGAGGAAACCAAGGCCCAGAGAGATCGGGATTCATTTCATCATTCATCTTGTAATTTAATAATGATATCTGTTAGCACTCACTACGTGCCAAGCACTGTACTAACGGCTGGGGTTGATGCAAGACTCATTCATTCATTCGATCGTATTTATTGAGCGCTGACCGTGTGCAGAGCACTGAACTAAGCGCTTGGAAAGTACAATTTGGGCAACAAGTAGAGACATTCCCTACCCAACAACGGGCTCACGGGTTAGAAGATCATTCATTCATTCATTCATTCAATCAATCGCATTTATTGAGCGCTTACTGGGTGCAGAGCACTGTACTAAGCGCTTGGGAAGTCCAAGTTGGCAACATAGAGAGACGGTCCCTACCCAACAGTGGGCTCACAGTCTACAAGGGGGAAAATCCATCATCTGGTTGGATGTAGTCTCTGTCCCACATGGGGATCACAGTTTCAGAATTGAATCTATATGTTGCCAACTTGTACTTCCCAAGCGCTTAGTACAGTGCTCTGCACACAGTAAGCGCTCAATAAATATGGTTGATTGATTGATTGAGTGAATCCCCATTTTACAGATGAGGAATCTGAGGCACAGAGCAGTTAAGTGACTTGACCAAGGTCACGCAGCAGAAAATGGGCAGAGCCGGGCTTAAAACCCAGGTCCTCTTTCTCCCAGACCCCCCGTCTCCCTGAAAAACATGAGATTTTTTCCTTATCTATCTTCCAAAATTTCCTCCCAAGATCCATAGATGCGTCCGAGGCCCTGGGAATGCCCGGAGTGGTCACCGTGGTAACGGCTCAAGACATTCCAGGGAAAAACGGCAGTGAAAAGGAGAGATATTTGGCCCAAGAAGAGGTATCGTTTTATTCCTTCATTTTTTCATTCGATCGTATTTACTGAGCGCTTACTGTGTGCAGAGCCCTGTGCTAAGCGCTTGGGAGCGTACGAAACGGAGAGACAGACATCACTACAAATAAATAAATGACAGATATGGACATGATTTGTGTGGGGCTGGGAGAGGAGGATGAAGAAAGAGACTAAACCACGCAGAAGGGAAGTGAGGAAGGAGAAGGGGAACAGTCCCTGAGCCGGTGATATTTAATGACTTGCCCCGCTGCTGGATTATATCATCATCATCATCATCAATCGTATTTATTGAGCGCTTACTATGTGCAGAGCACTGTACTAAGCACTTGGGAAGTACAAATTGGCAACATATACAGTCCCTACCCGACAGTGGGCTCACAGTCTAAAAGGGGGAGACAGAGAACAAAACCAAACATACTAACAAAATAAAATAAATAGAATAGATATGTACAAGTAAGATAAATAAATAAATAGAGTAATAAATGTGTACAAACATATATCCATATATACAGGTGCTGTGGGGAAGGGAAGGAGGTAAGATGGGGGGGATGGAGAGGGGGACGAAGGGGAAAGGAAGGAAGGGGCTCAATCTGGGAAGGCCTCCTGGAGGAGGTGAGCTCTCAGTAGGGCCTTGAAGGGAGGAAGAGAGCGAGCTTGGCAGATGATTATATTTAATATGAAGATCTGATGGTTCAACTCCTCATCATTTAGACCTCTTAATTTACAGTAATTACTACAAGGAACGAATGAATTGCACATATGTTCCGGTGGAAAGAGCCCGGGCTTTGGAGTCAGGGGTCATGAATTCAAATCCCGGCTCCGCCAATTGTCAGCTGTATGACTTTAGGCAAGTCACTCACTTCTCTGGGCCTCAGTCTTCATCCCCATTTTCCAGATAGGGTCACTGAGGCCCAGAGAAGTAAAGTGACTTGCCCAAAGTCACACAACTGACAATAATAATAATAATAATGATGGCATTTATTAAGCGCTTAGTATGTGCAAAGCACTGTTTTAAGCGCTGGGGAGGTTACAAGGTGATCAGGTTTTCCCACGGAGGGCTCACAGTCTTCATCCCCATTTAACAGATGAGATCACTGAGGCACAGAGAAGTGAAGTGACTTGCCCAAAGTCACACAGCTGACAATAATAATAATAATGATGGCATTTATTAAGCACTTACTATGTGCAAAGCACCAATCTAAGTGCTGGGGAGGTTACAAGGTGATCAGGCTGTCCCACGGAGGGCTCACAGTCTTCATCCCCATTTAACAGATGAGGTCACTGAGGCACAGAGAAGTGAAGTGACTTGCCCAAAGTCACACAGCTGACAATAATAATAATAATAACAATGATGATGGCATTTATTGTGGCATTTATTATTATTTAAATAAATTAATTAATAGTGATTTTATGTGGCTTGAATGGAAGATTATTTTGTGTGACGAATTCAGATGGCTCGTGAGAAGCAGCGTGGCTTAGCGGGAAGAGCAGGGGCTCGGGAGTCGGAGGTCGTGGGTTCTAATCCCGCCTCTGCCACTTATCAGCTATGTGACTTCGGGCAAGTCACTTCACTTCTCTGTGCCTCAGTTCCCTGATCAGAAAAATGATGAGCTCACCTCCTCAGGAGGCCTTCCCAGACTGAGCCCCATTTTTCCTCTCCTCCTCCCCATCCCCCCTGCCCTACCTCCTTCCCCTCCCCACAGCCCCTGTATAGATGTTTCTACAGATTTATTACTCTATTTATTGATTTATTTTACTTGTACATATCTATTCTATTTATTTTATTTTGTTAATAGGTTTTGTTTTGTTGTCTGTCTCCCCCTTCTAGACTGTGAGCCCACTGTTGGGTAGGGACCGTCTCTAGATGTTGCCAACTTGTGCTTCCCAAGCGCTTAGTACAGTGCTCTGCACACAGTAAGCACTCAATAAGTACGATTGATTGATTGATTGATCTAGCTTTATTTCTATTTATTCTGATGACTTGACACCTGTCCACATGTTTTGTTTTGTTGTCTGTCTCCCCCTTCTAGACTGTAAGCCTGCTGTTGGGTAGGGACCGCCTCTATATGTTGCCAACTTGTACTTCCCAAGCGCTTAGTACAGTGCTCTGCACACAGTAAGCGCTCAGTAAATACGGTTGATTGATTGATCTAGCTTTATTTCTATTTATTCTGATGAAAACATCTGTCCACATGTTTTGTTTTGTTGTCTGTCTCCCCCTTCTAGACTGTGAGCCCGCTGTTGGGTAGGGACCGTCTCTATCTGTTGCCAACTTGTACTTCCCAAGTGCTTAGTACAGTGCTCTGCACACAGTAAGCGCTCAATAAATACGATTGAATGAATGAATAAATGAAATAGGGATGAAGACTGTGAGCCCCACAGGGGACAACCCGATTAGTTTGTAACCACCCCAGCGCTCAGAATCAATCAATCAATCATATTTATTACTCTATTTATTTATTTTACTTGTACATATCTATTCTATTTATTTTATTTTGTTAGTATGTTTGGTTTTGTTCTCTGTCTCCCCCTTTTAGACTGTGAGCCCACTGTTGGGCAGGGACTGTCTCTATGTACTTACTTATTGAGTAAGCGCTCAATAAATACAATTGATGATGATGATGATATTTATTGAGCACTTACTGTGTACATAAGCGCTTGGGAAGTCCAAGTTGGCAACACACAGAGACCGTCCCTACCCAACAGTGGGCTCACAGTCTAGAAGGGGGAGACAGAGAACAAAACCAAACCTATTAACAAAATAAAATAGAATAGATATGTACAAGTAAAATAAATAAATAGAGTAATAAATATGTACACACATATACACATATAATCAGAACAGTGCCTGGCACATAGTAAGCACTTAACAAATACCATTATTCTTATTATTGTATGCTCCGCTGGTGGTCTGGGTGGCTTTGGGGACCGGTGTGTTTTTGTGCAGCTTGTGTTTGGGGCGACCTGTGTTGCCAGCGCTTTGTGTGGTTTGTGTTGCCGGTGAATCGTGTGGTTTTTGTGTTGCAGGTGATTTGCGTGGGGCAGGTCGTCTGTGCCGTAGCCGCCGATTCCCCCGCACACGCCAAGCGAGCGGCTGAGAAGGTGAAGATTGAGTATGAAGATCTGCAGCCGATGATCATCACTATCAAGGTCATTCTTTCCTCCTATCATCTTCTACCACCCCCAAAGCTTAGAGCGTGTGTCTATCATTCATTCAGTCGTATTTATTGAGCGCTCACTGTGTGCAGAGCACTGAACTAAGCGCTTACTAATTTGGGGACCTCATTCAGAACTAGACTTAAAGCATAAAATGGCACGGACTGATTTTTTGCAAAGCATACATTCATTCCTTCAATCGTATTTATTTAGCACTCACACTGTGCAGAGCACTGTACTAAACGCTTGAGAAGTGCAAGTTGGCAACATATAGAGACGGTCTCTACCCAACAACGGGTTCAGAGCACTATTCTAAGTGCTGGGATAGATTTAAGGTAATCAGGTTGTCCCAAGTGGGGCTCACAGTCTTAATCCCCATATTAGAGATGAGATAACTGGCACAGAGAAGTTAAGATGCTTGCCCAAGGTCACACAGCAGACGAGTGGCAGAGTCGGGATTAGAACCCACATCTTCTAACTTTAGAGAAGCAGCGTGGCTGAGTGGAAAGAGCCCGGGGCTTTGGAGTCAGAGGTCATGGGTTCCAATCCCGGCTCCGCCACTTGCCAGCTGTGGGACTTTGGACAAGTCACTTCACTTCCCTGCGCCTCAGTTCCCTCATCTGGAAAATGGGGATGAAGACTGTGAGCCCACCGTGGGACAACCTGATCACTTTGTAACCTCCCCAGCGCTTAGAACAGTGTTTTGTACATAGTAAGCGCTTAATAAATTCTATCATTATTACGTTAGTACCCACATCAGAGCTGTGTCATCAGAGCAGACAAATCAGGGAGAAGCAGTGTGGCTCAGTGGAAAGAGCCCAGGCCTGGGAGTAAGAAGACCTGGGTTCGAATCCTGGCTCCACCGCACTTTCATTCATTCAATCGTATTTATTGAGCACTTACTGTGTGCAGAGCACTGTACTAAATGCTTGGGAAGTACAAGTTGGCAACATATAGAGACAGTCCCTACCGAACAGTGAGCTCGCAGTCTGCCATGTGACCTTGGACGAGTCACTTCACTTTTCCGGGCCTCGGTTCCCTCATCTGTAAAAAAAAAAAAAAAAGGCGATGAAGATGGTGAGCCCCATGTGGGAAAAGGACTATGCCCAACCTGATTAAATCATAATAATGATAGCATTTATTAAGCACTTACTATGTGCCCAAGCACTGTTCTAAGCACTGGGGAGGTTACAAAGTGATCAGGTTGTCCCACGGGGGGCTCACAGTCTTCATCCCCATTTTACAGATGAGGAAACTGAGGCCCAGAGAAATTAAGTGACTTGCCCAAAGTCACAAAGCTGACAATTGGCAGAGCTGGGATTTGAACCCACGACCTCTAACTCCAACGCCCGGGCTCTTTCCACTGAGCCACGCTGCTTCTCTGCGTGTCTACCCCAGGCTGAGAACAGTGCTTGGCGTGTAGTAAATGGGGAAACAGCGTGGCTCCGTGGAAAGAGCCCGGGCTTTGGAGTCAGAGGTCATGGGTTCAAATCTCGGCTCCGCCGCTTGTCAGCTGTGTGACTTTGGGCAAGTCACTTCACTTCTCTGTGCCTCAGTTACCTCATCTGGAAAATGGGGATTGATTGTGAGCCCCACAGGGGACAATCTGATCACCTTGTATCCTCCCCAGCGCTTAGAACAGTGCTTGGCCCATAGTAAGTGCTTAACAAATACCAAAATTAAATTAATTATTAAACGCTTAACAAGTACCATAATCATTATTATTCTTATGACTGCTTGGCGGCCGGGAAGCTACAAAGGTGGCAACAACTGTTGACTGCTTTTCCCTCCTCAGGATGCCTTGAAACACAATTCCTTCTTGTCAGATGAGAAGAAAATTGAAAAGGGAGATGTTGAAAAGGGATTTCAGCAAGTGGATCAAATCATCGAAGGTAAAAAAGCAGTCCGGGCATGGAGCCTCTGTCCATGAAAGATGGAATTTCTCCCGGGAGTTTTGGGTGACTCGTTATCCTAATAATTATGGTATTTATTAAGCGCTTATTCCCTGCTCAGGGCGGCACCTGGAGAGTTTCCAGTCCCCTACCAGTCGGGATTACGGAAGGGAGAGGGAAGCGGAGGCCTGTTTGTTCCATCCCTAGCTTGGGAAGTGGGTAGCGAGTGTCAGGCCGTCTACTACAGGTCAAAACTCCCCCCGTGCCGGGCAGCGGCGGCCCGGGAGAGAATCGAGGGAGGAGACTAGAGTTGAACGTGCGGAAGGTGGCCGTGGTCAACCGCTTCCCGATTATTCCCAAGAAAACTCTCTGGATCCACTACGGGAACGGTGGCCGATGGAGAGCGGGGCCTTCTGGGAGAGATGTGTCCATGGCGTCGCTGTGGGTTGGACACGACTCGACAGAATAATATCAACAATAATATTCATTCATTCATTCAATCGTATTTATTGAGCGCTTACTGTGCGCAGAGTATTTATTTATCTCACTTGTACATATCTATTCTATTTATTTTATTTTGTTAGTATGTTTGGTTTTGTTCTCTACCTCCCCCTTCTAGACTGTGAGCCCGCTGTTGGGTCGGGACCATCTCTATGTGTTGCCGACTTGTACTTCCCGAGCGCTTAGTACAGTGCTCTGCACACAGTAAGCGCTCAACAAATACGATTGATTGATTAATTGCAGAGCACTGGATGAAGATTGATGGAGAGAGAGGCCTTCTGGGAGAGATGTGTCCATGGCGTCGCTATGGGTTGGACACGACTCGACAGAATAATATCAACAATAATATTCATTCATTCATTCAATCATATTTATTGAGCGCTTACTGTGCGCAGAGTATTTATTTATCTTACTTGTACATATCTATTCTATTTATTTTATTTTGTTAGTATGTTTGGTTTTGTTCTCTGCCTCCCACTTCTAGACTGTGAGCCCGCTGCTGGGTAGGGACTGTCCCTAGGTGTTGCCGACTTGTACTTCCCAAGCGCTTAGTACAGTGCTCTGCACACAGTAAGCGCTCAATAAATGCGATTGATTGATTGATTGATTGCAGAGCACTGGACTAAGATCTTGGGAAGTACAAGTTGATAATAATGGAATTTGTTAAGTGCTTACTATGTGTGAAGCGCTGTTCTAAGCCCTGGTGGGGGGATACAAGGTGATCAGGTTGTCCCACGTGGGGCTCACAAGCAGCGTGGCTGAGTGGAAAGAGACCGGGCTTTGGAGTCAGGGGTCGTGGGTTCGAATCCCGGCTCTGCCACATGTCCGCTGTGTGACCTTGGTCAAGTCACTTCACTTCTCTGCGCCTCAGTGACCTCATCTGTAAAATGGGGATTAAGACTGTGAGCCCCACGTGGGACAACCTGATCGCCTTGCATCCCCCCAGCGCTTAGAACAGTGCTTTGCACATAGTAAGCGCTTAATAAATGCCATCATTATTATTACTATTAAATCACCGTCTTAGAGAAGTCACAGTCTTAGAGAAGCATCGTGGCTCAGTGGAAAGAGCCCAGGCTTTGGAGTCAGAGGTCATGGGTTCAAATCCCGGCTCCACCAAGTGTCAGCTGTGGGACTTTGAGCAAGTTACTTCACTTCTCTGGGCCTCAGTGACCTCATCTGTAAAATGGGAATTAAGACTGTAAGCCCCATGTGGGACAACCCAATGACCTTGTAATCTCCCTGGTGCTTAGAACAGTGCTTTGCGCTTAGTAAATGCCATTATTATTATTATCATTATGAAATCCCCATTTTACAGATGAGGTCACTGAGGCTCAGAGAAGGGAAGTGACTTGCCCGAGGTCACACAGCTAACAAGTGGTGGAGCTGGGATTCGAACCCATGACCTTTGACTCTCATGCCTGGGATCTTTCCACTGAGCCACACTGCTTGACAAGTCCTCTCCCAAGCGCTTAGTACAGTGCTCTGCGCACTGTAAGTGCTCAGTAAATATGATTGAATGAATGAGTGAATGAAAGGAGATGCGCAACACGTACTATTGATTGCCTGATTGATCCTGATTATCCATCTAGACCGTAAGCTTGCCGTGGGCAGGGGACGTGTCTACCATCTCCGTTCGATTGTCCTCTCCCAAGCGTTTAGTGCAGTGCTCTGCACACAAGAAGCGCTCACTCAATACCACTGATCGATTGATCCCCTGTGCCTGATCGTAGGAGAGGTCCACGTAGAGGGGCAGGAGCATTTTTATATGGAAACTCAGACGGTCCTGGCTATCCCGAAAGAGGAAGAAGAGATGGAGATCCACGTGGGATCGCAGTATCCAGGTCACGTCCAGGTAACCCAATGCACCTTCGGGTAGCCAACTTTCAATCAATCAATCAATCAATCAATCAATCAATCGTATTTATTGAGCGCTTACTGTGTGCAGAGCACTGTACTAAGCGCTTGGGAAGTACAAGTTGGCAACACATAGAGACGGTCCCTACCCAACAGTGGGCTCACGGTCTAGAAGGGGGAGAAACTTTCCTCCTGCCCTCCTCCTCCTTCAGCACCCGCGAGCCGTCCAAGAGGATGATTCATTCATTCGATCGTATTTATTGAGAGCTTACTGTGTGCAGAGTAATAATAATAATAATAATAATAATAATGGCATTTATTAAGAGCTTACTATGTGCGAAGCACTGTTCTAAGCGCTGCGGAGGTTGCAAGGTGATCAGGCTGTCCCACGGGGGGCTCACAGTCTTCATCCCCATTCTACAGATGAGGGAACTGAGGCCCAGAGAAGTGAAGTGACTTGCCCAAAGTCACACAGCTGACAATTGGCGGAGCCGGGATTTGAACCCATGACTTCTGACTCCAAAGCCCGGGCTCTTTCCTCTGAGCCACGCTGCTTCTCTTAAGTGCTTGGGAGAGGACAATACAGCAATGAAAATAATAATAATGTTGGCATTTGTTAAGCGCTTACTATGTACCAAGCACTGTTCTAAGCGCTGGGGGAGATACAAGGTGATCAAGTTGTCCCACGTGGGGCTCACAGTCTTCATCCCCATTTTCCAGATGGGTAACTGAGGCCCAGAGAAGTTAAGTGACTCTTAAGTGAAGTTGTGACTCTCTAAGTGAAAAGACACACTCCCTGCCCACAGTGACTCTACATGGCCTCGGGAGAGTGCATATAAACTATAAACTTGACTATAAACTCGACTTGAGATGCGTACACGTCTACCAATGCTGCCCTACTGTCCTCTCCCAAGCGCTTAGTACAGCACTCTACACACAGTAAGCACTCAATAAATGCCACCCATGGATTGATCCAAGTAGACTGTACGGTTGACCCGAAGAAATCAGGCTACACAAACTCCAGGAAATGGAGTGACTCTCCCCTCTTCGCCCCCCAACCGAGGCCTGTCACCTCATCGTGGGCAGGGAATGTGCCTATTTATTGTCCTAGTGTCCTCTCCCAAGCGCTTAGTACAGTGCTCTGCACACAGTAAGCGCTCAATAAAGACGACTGAATGAATGAACGAATGAGAAGCTTTTCCTGCTGAAGCTTGGGTTTAGGGTCCTCATTTCTCAGATCAGCATCATCATCAACCGGGGTGTGTATTGAACACCTCTTGAGCGCACCGCACTTGTAATAGGCCCCTGCCAAGGCAGATGTTCTCTGCCCTCAAGGATCTTACAATCTAACAATCTTAAGAGAGAGCGCGTAGCTCTGTCAGAGGTTACAAGGAAGGGGGGGCCCGAATTGTGGCTTTTGTGATGTTGGAATTTGTCTTTACTCGGGGTACTTATCGCCTATCAATCAATCAATCAATCAATCGTATTTATTGAGCGCTTACTGTGTGCAGAGCACTGTACTAAGCGCTTGGGAAGTACAAGTTGGCAACATATAGGGACAGTCCCTACCCAACAGTGGGCTCACAGTCTAAAATAAGGGGGAGACAGAGAACAAAACCAAACATACTAACAAAATAAAATAAATAGAATAGATATGTGCAAGTAAAATGAATAAATAAATATGATTGTGTCGAGTGACTTTTCTCCCACTTTTGCGTTGGTATTTCCGGGCAAATTTTCCCTCTCGCCCCCTTCCACGGCGCTGGCGAACGAATCGATTTACGGCCCTTCTGGTTAAATGTTAAATATGTTGCCAATTTGTACTTCCCAAGCACTTAGTACAGTGCTCTGCACATAGTAAGCGCTCAATAAATATGATTGATTGATTGATTGATTGATTAAAAGCCCTTACACATCCATTTTTCCTTTCTCTCCTAACTGACTTTGCATCTTTCTCCCCCGCTAGACCGTAAGCTCCTTGAGGGACACGCTGTAGCTCCTCTCCCCCCCAACATTCATTCATTCATTCTTTTAGACCGTGAGCCCACTGTTGGGTAGGGACGGTCTCTATGTGTTGCCAAGTTGTACTTCCCAAACGCTTAGTACAGTGCTCTGCACACAGTAAGCCTTCAATAAATATGATTGATTGATTGGTTGATTCAGTCAATCATATTTATTCTTCCGAGTCCTCAGCGCAGTGTTCTGCGCACGGTAGGAGCTCAATAAATACAGTTAATTGGTGCGGGGGGAAGCCTTAGGCCTGTCCTGATTGCAAGGCTCCAGGATTGTCTGTCTGCATTAACCGTGACTCCCAACTTTTCACCGGACTACGTCGGGAGATAATCAGCAGCGTCGGGGCTCCGAGGAGGACTCCTGAGGAGATATCGCCTGTCTATATGTATATATGTTTGTACATATTTATTACTCTATTTATTTATTTTACTTGTCCATATCTATTCTATTTATTTTCTTTTGTTAGTATGTTTGGTTTTGTTCTCCGTCTCCCCCTTTTAGACCGTGAGCCCACTGTTGGGTAGGGACTGTCTCTAGATGTTGCCAATTTGTACTTCCCAAGCGCTTAGTACAGTGCTCTGCACATCGTAAGCGCTCAAGAAATACGATTGATGATGATGATGATTTCGCCGGCCGGCCGGTTGTCCGCTGGCCCTGATGCCGGACTGCCTCTTGCAGGACAATGTGGCCGAGGTGTTGGGCGTCTCGAAGAACAAGATCTTTTGCCACATGAGACGGGCGGGCGGCGCATTCGGGGGGAAGGTGACCAAGCCGGCACTCCTGGGGCCCATCGTGGCGGTGGCGGCCAAAAAGTGAGTGAGCTCAGGCGGGCGGGTGACGGGACCACCTCCAGGGGCCCTTTCGGACCCTTCACACGACGCCCTGGGTTGTATGAATCTATTACTCTATTTATTTATTATTTATTAGAAGCAGCGTGGCTCAGTGGAAAAGAGCCCGGGCTTTGGAGTCAGAGGTCAGGGGTTCAAATCCTGGCTCCGCCAATTTTCAGCTGTGTGACTTTGGGCAGTCACTTCACTTCTCTGGGCTTCAGTTCCCTCATCTGGAAAATGGGGATGAAGACTGTGAGCCCCCCGTGGGACAATCTGATCACCTTGTAACCTCCCCAGTGCTTAGAATGGTGCTTTGCACATAGTAAGCGCTTAATAAATGCCATCATTATTATTATTTATTTATTTATTTATTTTATTTGTGCATATTTATTTCATTTTGTTAATATGTTTTGTTTTGTTCGCTGTCTCCCCTTTCTAGACCATGAGCCCACTGTTGGGTAGGGACTGTCCCTATATGTTGCCAACTTGGACTTCCCAAGCGCTTAGTACAGTGCTCTGCACACAGTAAGCGCTCAATAAATACGATTAAATGAATGAATGAATATTTACTATTCTATTTATTTCATTTTGTTAATATGTTTTGTTTTGTTGTCTGTCTCCCCCTTCTAGACTGTGAGCCCACTGTTGGGTAGGGACCGTCTCTAGATGTTGCCAACTTGGACTTCCCAAGCGCTTAGTCCAGTGCTCTGCACACAGTAAGCGCTCAATAAATACGATTGAATGAATAGAGCGTGGAATTGTGGAGCTGATGACCCTCTTCTATTCATTCATTCATTCAATCAATCGTATTTATTGAGCGCTAACTGTGTGCAGAGCACTGGGCTAAGCACTTGGGCAGCAATGTATAGAGACGGTCCCTACCCAACAATGGGCACACAGTCTAGAAGGGGGAGACAGAGAACAAAACAAAACATGTGGATCGGTGTCAAATCGTCAGAACAAATAGAATTAAAGCTAAATGCACATCATACCTGTATATATGTCTGTACATATTTATTACTCTATTTATTTTACTTGTACATATTTATTCTATTTATTTTATTTTGTTAATATGTTTTGTTATCTGTCTCCCCCTCCTAGACTGTGAGCCCGCTGTTGGGTAGGGACCGTCTCTAGATGTTGCCAACTTGGACTTCCCAAGCGCTTAGTCCAGTGCTCTGCACATCATCATCATCATCAATTGTATTTATTGAGCGCTTACTGTGCAGTAAATGCTCAATAAATATCATTGAATGAATCATTAACAAAAGAAATAGAATAGTAAATCTGTACAAGTAAAATAACTAGAGTAATAAATCTGTACAAACATATATGCAGGGGCTGTGGGGAGGGGAAGGAGGTAGGGCAGGGCGGATGGGGAGGAGGAGAGGAAAAAGGGGGCTCAGTGTGGGAAGGC
The DNA here is from genome assembly GCF_015852505.1 of Tachyglossus aculeatus. Lineage (NCBI taxonomy): Eukaryota > Metazoa > Chordata > Mammalia > Monotremata > Tachyglossidae > Tachyglossus > Tachyglossus aculeatus. Next base: position 5,695,199 of record NC_052072.1, read on the forward strand.
CTCCTGGAGGAGGGGAGCTCTCAGGAGGGATTTGAAGGGAGGAAGAGAGTTAGTTTGGTGGATTTGTGGAGGGAAGGAGGCCATTCTGGGCCAGGGGGAGGACGTGGGCCGGGGGTTGATGGCGGGACAGGCGAGGAGGAGGCCCAGTGAGGAGGTGAGCGGCGGCAGAGGAGCGGAGGGTGCGGGCTGCGATGGAGAAGGACAGAAGGGAGGGGAGGTAGGAGGGGGCGAGGGGATGGACAGCCTGGAAGCCCAGGGTGAGGAATTTTTGCTTGATAAGCAGGTTGACTGGCAGCCAGCTCTGCCAGGGGCCTGCTGTAGGTGACCATGGGCAATTCAATTTATCCATTTATTCCTTAATCATATTTATTGAGTGCTTATTGTGTGCAGAGCACTGCAATAAGCACTTGGAAAGTACAGTCTGAAAACAGGCAGAGACAATCCCTACCCAACAACGGGCCCGCGGTCTAGAATTTATCTCTCTGGGCCTCAGTTTCCTCATCTGTAAAATGGGCCTGGGTCCTCACCCACCCCGTGAATACTGTACTTTTTCCATTAGCAGCGTGGCTCAGGGGAAAGGGCCCAGGCTTTGGAGTCAGAGGTCATGGGTTCCAATCCCGGCTCTGCCACTTAATAATAACAATAATAATAATAATAATAATAATAATGGTATTTGTTAAGCTCTTACTATGTGCAAAGCACTGTTCTAAGCGCTGGGGTGGTTACAAGGTGATCAGGTGGTCCCACGAGGGGCTCACCGTTTTAATTCCCATTTTACAGATGAGGTCACTGAGGCACAGAGAAGTGAAGTGACTTGCCCAAAGTCACCCAGCTGACAGTTGGCGGAGCAGGGGTTTGAACCCCTGACCTCTGACTCCAAAGCCCGGGCTCTTTCCACTGAGCCACGCTGCTTCTCTGTCAGCTTGTCAGCTCTGTCACTTGTCAGCTGTGTGACTTTGGGCAAGTCACTTCACTTCTCTGGGCTTCAGTGACCTCATCTGGAAAATGGGGATTAAGTCTGTGAGCCCCACGTGGGACAACTTGATTACCTTGTATCTACCCCAGTGCTCAGAATAGTGTTTTACACATAGTAAGCACTTAATAAATGCTATCATTATTATCATTATTAGGTCATGTGTCTTCTTACAGTCTGGAGGGAATGCCTCTCAATCCCCCTTGAGAGGGGCTCAACCTTAATCCCCGTTCTATAAGCGCTTAGTACAGTGCTCTGCACACAGTAAGCGCTCAATAAATACGATTGAATGAATGAATGAATTAATATCTATTCTGTAATAGATAGAGCCCGGGCTTGGGAGTCAGAAGGACCTGGGTTCTAATCCCGGCTCTGCCACTTGTCTGCTGTGCGACCTTGGGCAAGTCATTTCGCTTCTCCAGGCCTCATCTGTAAAATGGGGATTAAGGCTGTGGGGGACAGGGACGGTGTCCAACCTGATTAACTTGTACGTCTCCCAGCGTTTAAGAAGCTGTTGAATACTGTGGCTAGAAGAGGAGCTTCAGTCTTCCCCTCTGCTTGGAGTTCATTCCTTCAATCGTATTTATTGAGCGCTTACTGTGTGCAGAGCACTGTACTAGGCGCTTGGGAAGTCCAAGTTGGCAACATATAGAGACAGTCCCCACCCAACAGTGGGCTCACAGTCTAGAAGACAGTGGGCTCACAGTCTAGAATAATTATCATCATCATCAATCGTATTTATTGAGCGCTTACTATGTGCAGAGCACTGTACTAAGCGCTTGGGAAGTACAAATTGGCAACATATAGAGACAGTCCCTACCCAACAGTGGGCTCACAGTCTAAAAGACTGTGATTATAATAATAATTATAATAATAATGGCATTTATTAAGCACTTACTATGTGCAAGGCACTGTTCTAAGCGCTGGGGGGTATACAAGGTGATCAGGTTGTCCCACAGGGGGCTCACAGTCTTCATCCCCATTTTCCAGATGAGGGAACTGAGGCCCAGAGAAGTGAAGCGACTTGCCCACAGTCGCACAGCTGACGAGTGGCAGTGCCAGGATTCGAACCCATGACCTCTGACTCCAAAGTCCACAGTCTTTCCACTGAGCCATGCTACTTCTCATTTATTGAGCGAGTTGGTCAATCATCTCAACCACAACCATGCAACCCCCCCAACCCCCCGGCTGAAAAACTCAGAAGGCCTCAGACGATCACTTGACCCTCACCTTGCCTCAGCGGAGAAGGCAGGGCCAAAAAGGAAGGAAGAAGAAACGAGTGGATCCCTCCCCTCCTTGACTCCGAGCTGCTCCAACGCTCCTGCCCAATTCCGGGAAAGCAGGGAGCGGCTCGGAGCCGGACGGGGCTGAGGAAAATTCCCGGGCTCCAATCCAGAGGGATTTTCCCCAGAATCTCCCGGGGCCGGGGCGGCCCCGTCAGGGAGCCGATGGGGAAACGTTGAGTCTCGAGGCCCGGCGAGCTTCATTTCTGTGTTTCCTTTAGGACTGGCAGACCAGTTCGTTTAGTACTGGAGCGAGGAGATGATATGCTGATCACAGCCGGACGCCACCCGCTATTTGCAAAATATAAGGTAATAATAATTTCCGTATTTGTTAGGCGCTCGCTGCAGAGCGCCAAGCACTTGGGAAGAGTCCTTTCAAATATATTCCATTTTTTTTCCATTAAAGAGCTGTTATCATCATCATCATCATCATCAATCGTATTTATTGAGCGCTTACTGTGTGCAGAGCACTGGACTAAGCGCTTGGGAAGTACAAGTTGGCAACATATAGAGACAGTCCCTATATGTTATCTGCCTGTATTGCTTGTCCTGGATCCTATAATTCCTTTGAAGGCAGAAAACGATCTTCTTGCTATGTTTCAACTCTCTTCTCCCACTTCACCCCGACTCGCTCTTTTCCTTCCTGTCAAGTCTCAATCTCCTCATCCCACCTCCTTGGATAATAATGAGCGCTTATTAAGCGCTTACTACGTGCGAAGAACTGTTCTAAGCGCTGGGGAGGTTACAAGGTGATCAGGTTGTACTAAGAGCTGGTAAATACACAGTAATAATTACCGTATTTATTATTATTTATTTATTTTACTTGTACATATTCTATTTATTTTGTTAATATGTTTTGTTTTGTTGTCTGTCTCCCCCTTCTAGACTGTGAGCCCATTGTTGGGTAGGGACCGTCTCTATATGTTGCCAACTTGGACTTCCCAAGCGCTTAGTACAGTGCTCTGCACACAGTAAGCGCTCAATAAATACTATTGATTGATTGATTGATTGTTAGGCGCTCACTAGGTATCAGGGACTGTTCTAAGAGCTGGAGTCTTCTTCAAATGCCGTCAAGTCGTTTCCGACCCGTAGCGATTCCGTGGACCCACCTTCTTCGGAAGATCCCATCTTCTATCATAAAGTCATTCTCGTATTCATTCACTCATTCATTCAATCATATTTATTGAGCGTTTACTGTGTGCAGAGCACTGTACTAAGTGCTTGGGAAGTACAAGTTGGCAACATCTAGAGACTGTCCCCACCCAACTGTGGGCTCATGGGAAAGGGAATTCCAGGCCAGAGGGAAGATGTGGGTGAAAAAGACAAGGTAGAGTGAGTAGAGTGGCATTGGAGAAGCAGCATGGCTCAGTGGAAAGAGCCCGGGCTTTGGAGTCAAGGGTCATGGGTTTGAAATCCGGCTCTGCCAATTGCCAGCTGTGTGACTTTGGGTAAGTCACTTCACTTCTCTGGGCCTCAGTCCCCTCATCTGTAAACGGGGATTAAGACTGTGAGCCCCCTGTGGGACAACTTGATCTCCTTGTAACCTCTACAGTGCTTAGAACAGTGCTTTGCACATAGTAAGTGCTTAATAAATGCCATCATCATCATCTGTAAAATGAGGATTGACTTTGAGCCCCCTGTGGGACAACCTGATCACCTTGTATCCTCCCCAGCGCTTAGAACAGTGTTTTACACATAGTAAGTGCTTCATAAATGCCATTATTATTATTAGTGGCAAGAGCACGGGCTTGGGACTCAGAAGATGTGGGTTCTAATTCCGACTCCGACTAAATACGACTAAATACGATTGATTGATTGATTGATTGACTCCGCCACTTGTCTGTTGGGTGACCTTGGGAAAGTCATTTCACTTCTCTGGGCCTCAGTTACCTGGTCTGGAAAATGGGGATTAAGTCTGTGAGCCCCACGAGGGACAACCTGATTACCTTATTACCCCAGCTCTTAGAACTGTGCTTGGCACAGAATAAGCACTTAAAAATATGGTAATTACTAGAGAAGCAAAGTGTTCATTTCATTCCCATTCATTGTGGAAGGAGCATGGGTTGGGAATCAGAGGTCGTGGGTTCTAATTCCAACTCTGCCACTTGTCAGCTTTGTTACTTTGGGCAAGTCACTTAATTTATCTGTGCCTCAGTTCCCTCATCTGTAAAATGGGGATGAAGACTGTGAGCCCTGCGTGGGACAACCTGATCACCTTGTTTCCTCCCCCAATCAATCAATCGTATTTATTGAGCGCTTACTGTGTGCAGAGCACTGGACTAAGCGTTTGGGAAGTACAAGTTGGCAACATGTAGAGACGGTCCCTACCCAACAGTGGGCTCGCTTAGAACAGTGCTTTGCACATAGTAAGCGCTTAATAAATGCCATTATTATTACCAATCGTATTTTCCTCTCCCAACCTCTTAGTAGAGTACTACTTAATACTACTTACTACTAAGTACTACTATTTAGTACTTAATACTAAGTACCTCTTCATTCATTCATTCAATCATATTTATTGAGCGCTTACTGTGCGCAGAGCACTGTACTAAGCGCTTGGGAAGTACAAGTTGGCAACGTCTAGTAAGCGCTTAATAAATGCCATCATTATTGTTATCATTATTATTACTCTGCACACAGTAAGCGCTCAGGGAACACCTTTGCTTGATCAATTGAATTGAGGAGTGGGGAAATATGAAGTGAGCTGGGTTTTTTTTTACAAAAATGATGCAGGCAGCAGAGTGAAGTATGGCCTGGGGAGAAGTGAGATGCCGATGCTGTCATCTAATCAATCAATCAATCGTATTTATTGAGCGCTTACTGTGTGCAGAGCACTGTACTAAGCGCTTGGGAAGTCCAAGTTGGCAACATATAGAGACGGTCCCTACCCAAAAGTGGGCTCACAGTCTAGAAAGGGGAGACAGAGAACAAAACCAAACATATTAACAAAATAAAATAAATAGAATAGATATGTACAAGTAAAATAAATAATAAATAAATAGAGTAATAAATATGTACAAACATATATACATATATACAGGTCATCTAGACGGCACAGGATGAGTGATTGTCTTAATGAGGTAGCTGTTTGGATGGAGAGGAAAGGGCAGATTCTAGAGCTGCTGTGAAGGTAAAATCAAGAGGATTTAGTGACAGGTCGAGTGAGAGAGGTGAGCCGAAGGTAACGCCAAAGTTACAGGATCGTTAAGTAGGGAGGGTGGAGTGGGTGGTGTCTACAGTGATCGGAAAGTCACAGGGAAGACCGAGGGATGTCCAAGTAGAGATCAATCAATCAATTTATTGAGCGCTTACTGTGTGCAGAGCACTGGACTATGCGCTTGGGAAGTCCAAGTTGGCAACATATAGAAACGGTTCCTACCCAACAGTGGGCTCCCAGTCTAGAAGGGGGAGACAGAGAACAAAGCCAAACATACTAACAAAATAAAATAAATAGAATAGATATGTACAAGTAAAATAAATAAATAGAGTAATAAATCTGTACAAACATATATCCATATATCCAGGTGCTGTGGGGAAGGGAAGGAGGTAAGATGGGGGGGATGGAGAGGGGGAGAGGAAGGAAGGGGCTCAGTCTGGGAAGGCCTCCTGGAGGAGGAGAGATGTTCTGAAGGCAGGAGGAAATGGGAGACTGCAGAGACGGAGAGAGAAAAGGGATGGAGAGGCATATGCTTACAGTCTAGAGGATTATGTAATTAATTGATGGAGAAGTAACGTGGCGTGGTGGATAGAGCCCAGGACTGGGAGTCAGAAGGTCATGGGTTCTAATCCCGGCTCCGCCACTTGTCAGCTGTGTGACCTTGGACAATTCACTTCACTTCTATGGGCATCAGTTACCTCATCTGGAAAATGAGGATTGAGAATGTGAGCCCCACATGGGCCAGGGATTGCATCCAGCCCGATTTGCATGTATCCACTCCAGTGCCCAACACAAAGAAAGCGCTTAACAAATACCAAGGTTATTATTATTATTACCTATCCATAATTTGTTTACATTAGAGAAGCAGCGTGGCTCATTGGAAAGAGCCCGGGCTTTGGAGTCAAAGGTCATGGGTTCGAATCCTGGCTCCACCACATGTCTGCTGTGTGACCTTGGGCAAGTCACTTAACTTCTCTGAGCCTCAGTTACCTCATCTGTCAAATGGGGATGACGACTGTGAGCCCCACGTGGGACAACCTGATCACCTTGTATCCCCCCAGCTCTTAGAACAGTGCTTTGCACATAGTAAGCGCTTAACAAATGCCATAATAATAATAATAATAATTTGGGAATCGTCCACATAGAGATGGCATATGAAGCCAGAAAAAGAGTCTGAGAGAGCCTCCAGGAGGCCTTCCCAGACTGAGCCCCCTCCTTCCTCTCCCCCTTGTCCCCCTCTCCACCCCCCCCGCCTTACCTCCTTCCCTTCCCCACAGCACCTGTATGTATGTATATATGTTTGTACGGATTTATTACTCTATTTATTGATTTATTTTACTTGTCCATATCTATTCTTTTTCTTTTATTTCGTTCATATGTTTTGTTTTGTTCTCTGTCTCCCCCCTTCTAGACTGTGAGCCCACTGTTGGGTAGGGATTGTCTCTATATGTTGCCAATTTGTACTTCCCAAGTGCTTAGTACAGTGCTCTGCATATAGTAAGAGCTCAATAAATACGATTGATGATGATGATGATGACCGTCTCTATATGTTGCCAACTTGGACTTCCCAAGTGCTTAGTACAGTGCTCTGCACACAGTAAGTGCTCAATAAGTACGATTGATTGATTGAACAGCCAGAGACCTGGGAGACGAACCAGGAGAGGACAGTGTCGGTGGAACCGAGGTTGCATAATGTTTCCAGGAGAAGAGAGTGGCCCGTAATAATACTAATTAAGAATCATAATTGTGGTATTTGTTAAGCTCTTACTATGTGCCAGGCACTGTGCCAGAGAAGTAGCGTGGCTCAGTGGAAAGAGCCCGGGCTTTGGAGTCAGAGGTCATGGGTTCAAATCCCGGCTCTGCCGCTTGTCAGCTGTGTGACTTTGGGCAAGTCACTTCACTTCTCTGGGCCCCAGTTCCCTCATCTGTAAAATGGGGATGAAGACTTGGAGCCCCTCGTGGGACAAGCTTATCACCTTGTAACCTCCCCAGTGCTTAGAACGGTGCTTTGCACATAGGAAGCGCTTAATAAATGCCATCACCACCACCACTGTACTAAGCACTGGAGTGGATATAAGCAAATCGGGTTGGACACCCTGTCCCACGGGGGGGGCTCACAGTCTTCAACCCCATTTTCCAGATGAGGGAACTGAGGCCCAGAGAAGTGAAGTGACTTGCCCAAGGTCACACAGCAGACAAGTGGCGGAGCCGGGATTAGAACCCATGACCTTCTGGCTCCCAGGCCCGGGCTCCGTCCGATATCTAGACTAGACTGTGAGCCCACTGTTGGGTATGGACCGTCTCTATATGTTGCCAACTTGTACTTCCCAAGCGCTTAGTACAGTGCTCTACACACAGTAAGCGCTCAATAAATACGATTGAATGAATGAATGAATCAAAGGCAGCTGAGAGGTCCAGGATGATTAGGATGGAGCAGAAGCCGTCGGATTTGGCGAGAAGGAGGCCACTGGTGACCTCGGGAAGGGTCGTTTCTTTGGAGAGAAAAGGATGGAAGCCAGGTGGCAAGGAGGTCAAGGAGAGAATCGGAGGAGGGGAAACGGAGGCAGCAGTCAAATCATTCATTCATTTCATTCATTCAGTCGTATTTATTGAGCGCTTACTGTTTGCAGAGCACTGGACTAAGCACTTGGGAAGTACAAGTCGGCAACATATAGAACTCGCTCCAAGAGTTTGGAAAGGAATGGTAGGAGGGAAATGGAATTCATTCATTCATTCAATCGTACTTATTGAGCGCTTACTGTGTGCAGAGCACTGGACTAAGCGCTTAGGAAGTCCAAGTCGTCTGGAGACGGTCCCTACTCAACAATGGGCTCACAGTCTAGAAGGGGGAGACAGACAACAAAACAAAACGTGGAGACAGGTGTCAAAATCGTCAGAACAAACAGAATTAAGAAGCAGTGTGGCTCAATCAATCAATCAATCGTATTTATTGAGCGCTTACTATGTGCAGAGCACTGTACTAAGCGCTTGGGAAGTACAAATTGGCAACACATAGAGACAGTCCCTACCCAACAGTGGGCTCACAGTCTAAAAGGGGGAGACAGAGAACAGAACCAAACATACCAACAAAATTAAATAAATAGGATAGAAATGTACAAGTAAAATAAATAAGTAAATAGAGTAATAAATATGTACAACCATAAATATGTACAACCATAGGAAAACCATAGGCTCAGTGGAAAAGAGCCTGGGCTTTGGAGTCCGAGGTCATGGGTTCAAATCCCGGCTCCGCCACTTGTCAGCTGTGTGACTCTGGGCAAGTCACTTGATTTCTCTGGGCCTCATTGACCTCATCTGTAAAATGGGGATGAAGACTGTGAGCTCCACGTGGGACAAACTGATCGCCTGTATCCTCCCCACCGCTTAGAACAGTGCTTTGCACATAGTAAGCACTTAATAAATGCTGTTACTATTTTTATTATTATTAATTAAAGCTATACGCAAATGATAACTGGGGTCAGGGGAGGATTTGGGGGTTGCACGGAAATGTTTGAAAGCGGGAGAGTAAAGGGCAGCGGGCGGTTGACTGACCAACCGGTCGCCTTGGCCAATTGCAGGTTGGCTTCATGAACAACGGCGTCATCAAGGCCGTGGACCTCGAGTATTATACCAATGGTGGCTGTACCCCGGATGAATCGGAAATGGTAAGACTTTTTCATTCCTTCATTCGATCATATTTATTGAGCGCTTACTGTGTGCAGAGCACTGGACCAAGCGCTTGGGAAGTCCAAGTCGGCAACAGCTAGAGACGGTCCCTACCCAACAGCGGGCTCGCAGTCTAGAAGGGGGAGACGGACAACGAAACAAAACATCTTAATAAAATAAATATGGACAAATACAATTAATTTTATTTATTTTAGAACCTATTTTTATTTGATAATTTTATAATACATATAGAATATATGTAATAAATAAAATTTATTATTTTAGAATCTATTTTTATTTGATAATTTTATAGTATATATAGAATATATGTAATAAATAAAATGTATTATTTTAGAATCGAACGCCCATAGCTCCACGGGCCAAAAATGCAATGCCAAACGTACGTTCATTCATTCAATCATATTTACTGAGCGCTTACTGTGTGCAGAGCACTGGACTAAGCGCTTGGGAAGTCCAAGTCAGCAGCATATAGAGACGGTCCCTACCCAACAGCGGGCTCACAGTCTAGAAGGGGGAGACGGACAACGAAACAAAACATATTAACAAAATAAAATAAATATGGACAAATACAATTAATTTTATTTATTTTAGAACCTATTTCTATTTTATAATTTTATAATACATATAGAATATATGTAATAAATAAAATGTATTATTTTAGAATCTATTTTTATTTTATAATTTTATAGTATATATAGAATATATGTAATAAATAAAATGTATTATTTTAGAATCTAACACCCATAGCTCCATGGGCCAAAAATGCAATGCCAAACGTACGTTCATTCATTCAATCATATTTACTGAGCACTTACTGTGTGCAGAGCACTGGACTCAGCGCTTGGGAAGTCCAAGTCGGCAACATCGAGAGACGGTCCCTACCCAACAGCGGGCTCGCAGTCTAGAAGGGGGAGACAGACAACAAAACAAAACATGTTAACAGACTAAAATAAATATGGACAAATACAATTAATTTTATTTATTTTAGAACCTATTTTTATTTTATGATTTTATAATATATATAGAATATATGTAATAAATGAAATTTATTATTTTAGAATCTATTTTTATTTTATAATTTTATAGTATATATAGAATATATGTAATAATTGAAATTTATTATTTTAGAATCTAACGCCCATAGCTTCACGGGCCAAAAATGCAATGCAAAACTCCCTCTTCAACCTCACGTATGTTCATTCATTCAATCATATTTACTGAGCGCTTACTGTGTGCAGAGCACTGGACTAAGCGCTTGGGAAGTCCAAGTCGGCAACATCGAGAGACGGTCCCTACCCAACGGAGGGCTCACGGTCTAGAAGGGGGAGACAGACAACAAAACAAAGCATATTAACAAAATAAATATGGACAAATAAAACTAATTTTATTTAGAATCTATTTTTATTTTATAATTTTATAATATATAGAACATATGTAATAAATAACATTTATTATTTTATTTATTATATATAGAATATATGTAATAAATAAAATTTATTATTTTAGAATCTAACGCCCATAGCTCCACGGGCCAGAAATGCAATGCAAAACTCCCTCTTCAACCTTACGTACGTTCATTCATTCAGTCATATTTACTGAGCGCTTACTGTGTGCAGAGCACTGTACTAAGCGCTTGGGAAGTCCAAGTCGGCAACATCTAGAGACGGTCCCTACCCAACAGCGGGCTCACAGTCTAGAAGGGGGAGACAGACAACGAAACAAAGCATATTAACAAAATAAATATGGACAAATAAAACTAATTTTATTTAGAATCTATTTTTATTTTATAATTTTATAATATATAGAACATATGTAATAAATAAAATTTATTATTTTATTTATAATATATACAGAATATATGCAATAAATAAAATTTATTATTTTAGAATCTAATGCCCATAGCTTCACGGGCCAAAAATGCAATGCAAAACTCCCTCTTCAACCTCACGTACGTTCATTCATTCAATCATATTTACTGAGCGCTTACTGTGTGCAGAGCACTGGACTAAGCGCTTGGGAAGTCCAAGTCGGCAACATCGAGAGACGGTCCCTACCCAACGGAGGGCTCACGGTCTAGAAGGGGGAGACAGACAACAAAACAAAGCATATTAACAAAATAAATATGGACAAATAAAACTAATTTTATTTAGAATCTATTTTTATTTTATAATTTTATAATATATAGAACATATGTAATAAATAACATTTATTATTTTATTTATTATATATAGAATATATGTAATAAATAAAATTTATTATTTTAGAATCTAACGCCCATAGCTCCACGGGCCAGAAATGCAATGCAAAACTCCCTCTTCAACCTTACGTACGTTCATTCATTCAGTCATATTTACTGAGCGCTTACTGTGTGCAGAGCACTGTACTAAGCGCTTGGGAAGTCCAAGTCAGCAGCATATAGAGATGGTCCCTACCCAACAATGGGCTCACGGCCTAGAAGGGGGAGACGGACAACAAAACAAAACATGTGGATGGGTGTCAAGTCGTCAGATCCCGCCCTTTTTTTTTTTTGGTGGTATTTGTTAAGCACTGACTATGTTCCAGGCACTGTACTAAGCGCTGGGTTAGAGTCAACCTAATCTGGTTGGATGTGGGCAGGGGGCTCAGGGCTTTAATCCCCATTTTACAGATGAGGGAACTGAGGCACAGAGAAGTGAAGTGACTTACCCAAGGTCACGCGGCAGATGCGGGCCGGAGCGGATTAGAACCCAGGTCCTTCTGATTCCCAGGTCCAGGCTCTATCCAGAGAAGCAGCGTGGCTCAGTGGAAAGAGCCCGGGATTTGGAGGCAGAGGTCATGGGTTCAAATTCCGGCTCCACCAATTGTCAGCTGGGTGACTTTGGGCAAGTCACTTCACTTCCCTGGGCCTCAGTGACCTCATCTGTAAAATGGGGATGAAGGCTGTGAGCTCCACGTGGGACAAACTGATCACCTTGTATCCTCCCCAGCGCTTAGAACAGTGCTTTGCACATAGTAAGCACTTAACAAATGCCATCATTATTATTATTATTATTATGTGGAACTGGAATTGTGTCCAATGTGATGCTCTTTTTTCTCCTCCAGTGCTTGCCCCATAATGGCACTTAACAAATGCCATAATTATTACAGTGCTTAATAAATGCCATCATCATCATCATCATTATTATTATTATTAGCCACTAGGCCATGCTGCCTCCCTGCTTAGGATAACTGCTGATTTAGAACAATGCTTGGCACATAGTAAGTGCTTAACAAATGCCATTATTATTATTATTATTATTATTATTATTATTATTATGTGGAACAGGAATTGTGTCCAGTGTGATGCTCTTTTTTCTCCTCCAGTGCTTGCCCCATAATGGCACTTAACAAATGCCATAAATATTACAGTGCTTAGTAAATGCCATCGTCATTATTATTATTATTATTATTATCCACTAGGCCACCCTGCCTCCCTGCTTAGGATAATTGCTGATTTAGAACAGTGCTTGGCACATAGTAAGCGCTTAACAAATGCCATTATTATTATTATTATTATTATTATTATGTGGAACAGGAATTGTGTCCAATGTGATGCTCTTTTTTCTCCTCCAGTGCTTGCCCCATAATGGCACTTAACAAATGCCATAACTATTACAGTGCTTAATAAATGCCATCATCCTTATTATTATTATTATTATCCACTAGGCCATGCTGCCTCCCTGCTTAGGATAATTGCTGATTTAGAACAGTGCTTGGCACATAGTAAGCGCTTAACAAACACCATCATTATTATCATTATTATTATTATCCACTAGATCACGCTGCCTCCCTGCTTAGGATAATTGCTGATTTAGAACAGTGCTTGGCACAGAGTAAGCACTTAACAAATGCCATCATCATCATTATTATTATTATTATTATGTGGAACAGAAATTGTGTCCAGTGTGATGCTCTTTATTCTCCTCCAGTGCTTGCCCCATAATGGCACTTAACAAATGCCATAATTATTACAGTGATTAATAAATGCCATCATCATTATTATTATTGTTATTATTATCCACTAGGCCAAGCTGCCTCCCTACTTAGGATAATTGCTGATTTAGAACAGTGCTTGGCACATAGTAAGCGCTTAACAGACACCATCATTATTATTATTATTATTATTATCCACTAGGCCATGCTGCCTCCCTGCTTAGGATAATTGCTGATTTAGAACAGTGCTTGGCACAGAGTAAGTGCTTAACAAATGCCATTATTATTATTATTATTATTATTACGTGGAACAGGAATTGTGTCCAATGTGATGCTCTTTTTTCTCCTCCAGTGCTTGCCCCATAGTGGCGCTTAACAAATGCCATAATTATCACAGTGCTTAATAAATGCCATCATCATTATTATTATTATTATTATTATCCACTAGGCCAAGCTGCCTCCCTGCTTAGGATAATTGCTGATTTAGAACAATGCTTGGCACAGAGTGAGCGCGTAGCAAATCCCATTATTATTATTGAACCATCCGTTCTGCCCCTGTGAGGTTTTCAGGGAGAGTAAAAGCTCGATGGGGAATGGAATAAAAAGTGGAGAGGGATGCGTCCGGTAGACAGTGGCTGACGGTCCGAAATTCCAAGGCACGGCGATCTGACGGAGGCGAACCTTTCTTTCCGTTTTTAGGTCATCGAGTTCATCGTGCTGAAGTCGGAGAACACCTACGACATCCCCAACTTTCGGAGCCGGGGCCGCGCTTGTAAAACCAACCTGCCCTCCAACACGGCTTTCCGAGGGTTCGGTTTTCCTCAGGGCACGCTGGTGGTGGAATCGTACGTGACGGCTGTGGCGTCCAAGTGTGAGCTAACCCCAGAGCAGGTAATAATAATAATAATAATAATAATGGCATTTATTAAGTGCTTACTATGTGCAAAGCACTGTTCTAAGCGCTGGGGTGGTTACAAGGTGATCGGGTTGTCCCATGTGGGGCTCACAGTCTTCATCCCCATTTTACAGATGAGGGAAGTGAGGCCCAGAGAAGTGAAGTGACTTGCCCGAAGTCACACAGCTGACAAATGGTAGAGGCGGGATTTGAACCCATGACCTCTGACTCCAAAGCCCGCTCTCTTTCCACTGAGCCACGCTGCTTCTCTTACACACACAGTTACACACAGGACCACGGGGTCAACTGGCCTAGGCCTTTCCCTTGCCGCAACCCAAATCACCCCAGTTCTGCAGATCCCCACAGGATCTGCATATCTGTCTACATATCTATTCTATTTATTTATTTTATTTTGTCAGTATGTTTGGTTTCGTTCTCTGTTCTCTGGTTCGTCTCCCCCTTTTAGACTGAGCCCGCTGTTGGGTAGGGACTGTCTCTATATGTTGCCAACTTGGACTTCCCAAGCGCTTAGTACACTGCTCTGCACACAGTAAGCGCTCAATAAATACGATTGATTGATTGATTGATTGATTGATTGATCGCCCGGTCAACTGAAGAAGCAGCGTGGCCTAGTGGATAGAGCCCAGCCTTGGGAGCCATGAGGAACTGTGTTCTAATTCCAGCTCCATCGCGTAACAACAATAATAATGATGGCATTTATTAAGCACTTACTAGACGCGAAGCACTGTTCTAAGCGCTGGGGAGGTTACAAGGTGATCAAGTTGTCCCACGGGGGGCTCCCAGTCATTCATTCAGTGCTCTGCACACAGTAAGCGCTCAATAAATACGATTGATTGATTGATTGATTCATTCATTCATTCAGTCGTATTTATTGAGCGCTTACTGTGTGCAGAGCGCTGTACTAAGCGCTTGGGAAGTCCAAGTCGGCAACAAATAGAGACGGTCCCTACCCAACAACGGGCTCACAGTCTAGAAGGGGGAGAGAGACAAGAAGACAAAACATGGAGACAGGTGTACATAAATGCTGTGAGTCTGGGGTGAGCCCACTGTTGGGTAGGGACTGTCTCTATATGTTGCCAACTTGTACTTCCCAAGCGCTTAGTACAGTGCTCTGCACACAGTAAGCGCTCAATAAATACGATTGATGATGATGATGATGAGTATCAGAGTGCTTAAGGCATTGTTGATGCAGCAGAGAGGATGCAGAGCAGAAAAAAGGGCTTACCTCTCTACCTCAGTTTCCTTATCAGCAAAATGGGGATAAAATCAATCAATCAATCATATTTATTGAGCGCTTACTGTGTGCAAAGCACTGTAAGTGCTTGTACTCTTGGGAAGTACAAGCTGGCAACATATAGGGACGGTCCCTACCCAACAGTGGGCTCACAGTCTGAAAAGGGGAGAAATACCTACCTTTCTACCTACCTCACAAGGGTTGTTGTGAGGGGGGCAAAACGGGAGATAAGCGATGTGAGAGTGTTTTGAGAATCAGTCAATCATATTTATTGAGCGCTTACTGTGTGCAGAGCACTGTACTAAGCGCTTGGGAAGTACAAGTTGGCAACAGATAGAGACAGTCCCTACCTAACGTGGGCTCACAGTCTGAAAGGGGGAGAAATACCTACTTTTCTACCTACCTCACAAGGGTTGTTGTGCGGGGGGCAAAATGGGAGATAAGTGAAGAGAGTGTTTTGAGAATCAATCAATCGTATTTATTGAGCGCTTACTGTGTGCAGAGCACTGTACTAAGCGCTTGGGAAGTCCAAGTTGGCAACATCTAGAGACAGTCCCTACCCAACAGTGGGCTCACAGCATAAAAGGGGGAGACAGACAACAAAACCAAACATACTAACAAAATAAAATAAATAGAATAGATATGTACAAGCAAAATAAATAGAGTAATAAATATGTACAAACATATATACATATTCCGAAACAAGGTAGTCTTGTTACTTTCCAAGTGCTCAGTACAGTGCATTGCATCCCCTTCTAGACTGTGAGCCCACTGTTGGGCAGAGACTGTCTCTATGTGTTGCCAACTTGTACTTCCCAAGGGCTTAGTCCAGTGCTCTGCACACAGTAAGCGCTCAATAAATACAATTGATTGATTGATTGATTGATCCAAGGGGTGCTCAGTAAGTGACAGGTGACAGTCTGAGTAACTGAGGCCCAGAGACGTTCAGTGCCTTACCCAAGGTCACACAGCAGACAAGCGGCAGAGCCGGAATCGGATCCCAGATCCCCTGACTCCCGGGCCAGGGATTCTTTTTCCACAAAGGCCACGCTGTTTCTCCTAACAACCTAATTTCCCTTCCGCCTTTTCCAGGTCAGGGAGATAAACATGTACAAAAAGGTGAGCAAAACGGCCTACCAGCAGACGTTCGATCCGGAAGCTCTGAGGAAATGCTGGAAAGAGTGTCTGGAGAAATCGTCCTTCTCCAGGAGAAGGAAGGAGGCGGAGGAATTTAACGAGAGGAATTATTGGAAGAAGAAAGGAATCGCCATCATCCCCATGAAGTTCACCATTGGAGCTCCCATTGCCTATTTTCATCAGGTGAGCTGGCTGTGGACAGGAAATGTGTCCGTTTAGTGTTAATAATAATAATAATGGTATTTGTTAAGTGCTTACTGTGTGCAGAGCACTGTACTAAGCGCTTGGCCACATCTAGAGACGGTCCCTACCCAACAGCGGGCTCACGGTCTAGAAGGGGGAGACAGATGACAAAACAAAACATATTAACAAAATAACTAATAATAATAATGGTATTTGTTAAGCGCTTACTGTGTGCAGAGCACTGTACTAAGCGCTTGGCAACATTTAGAGACGGTCCCTACCCAACAGCGGGCTCACGGTCTAGAAGGGGGAGACAGACGACAAAACAAAACATATTAACAAAATAACTAATAATAATAATGGTATTTGTTAAGCGCTGGCTGTGTGCAGATCACTGTACTAAGCGCTTGGGAAGTACAAGTCGGCAACATTTAGAGACGGTCCCTACCCAACAGCGGGCTCACAGTCTAGAAGATGGTCATTCATTCATTCACTGATTCAATCGTATTTATTGGGCGCTTACTGAGTGCAGAGCACTGTACTAAGCGCTTGGGAAGTACAAGTCGGCAACAGATAGAGACGGTCCCTACCCAACAGTGGGCTCACAGTCTAGAAGGGGGAGACAGAGAACAAAACAAAACATATGAAACAGAAGAGAGAAGAGAGATGGAGATAGAGAGGAAAGATTTCATTCATTCATTCATTCAATCGTATTTATTGAGCGCTTACTGTGTGCAGAGCACTGGACTAGGCGCTTGGGAAGTCCAAGTTGGCAACATCTAGAGACGGTCAATCAAGCAATCAATCGTATTTATTGAGCACTTACTGTGTGCAGAGCACTGGACTAAGCGCTTGGGAAGATTTTTGAGGTCCCTACCCAACAGCGGGCTCACAGTCTAGAAGATGGTCATTCATTCATTCAATCAATCAATCAATCAATCGTATTTATTGAGCGCTTACTATGTGCAGAGCACTGTACTAAGCGCTTGGGAAGTACAAAGCGCTTGGGAAGTAGAACAGTGCTTTGCACAGAGTAAGCGCTTAATAAATGCCATTAAAAAAAACCATATGAAACAGAAGAGAGAAGAGAGATGGAGATAGAGAGAGGAAAGATTTCATTCATTCATTCAATCGTATTTATTGAGCGCTTACTGTGTGCAGAGCATTGGACTAAGCGCTTGGGAAGTACAAGTTGGCAACATAAAGAGACCATCCCTACCCAACAGCGGGCTCACAGTCTAGAAGGTGGTCATTCATTCATTCATCCATTCAATCGTAGAACAGTGCTTTGCACATAGTAAGCGCTTAATAAATGCCATTAAAAAAAAACAAAACCATATGAAACAGAAGAGAGAAGAGAGATGGAGACAGAGAAAGATTTCATTCATTCATCCAGGCGTATTAATTGAGCGCTTACTGTGTGCAGAGCACTGGACCAGGTGCTTGGGAAGTACAAGTTGGCAACATACAGAGACGGTCCCTACCCAACAGCGGGCTCACAGTCTTATATATAGTTATATATGTCATACATATATATATATATATATGTCTTATACATATATATACAAATATTATTATATTATTAGCATTATTATTATACTATTATATTACTAAAAAATTATATTATTAACAAATATTATTATTATTATGTCCACATCTGTCATTTATTTATTTCTATTCATGCCTGTCTCCCCTTCTAGACTGTCGGCTTGTGCAGTGCTTAGGATGGTGCTCAGTGCTTAGAACAGTGCTTGGTACATAATAATAATTATTATTATTATTATGGTATTTGTTAAGCGCTTACTATGTGCCAAGCACCGTTCTAAGCGCCGGGGTAGATACAAGGACAGCAGGTTGTCCCACGGGGGGCTCACAGGCTTCATCCCCATTTTACAGATGAGGGAACTGAGGCCCAGAGAAGTAAAGTGACTTGCCCAAGGTCACACAGCGGACAAGTGGCAGAGCCGGGATTTGAACCCACGACTTCTAACTCCAAAGCCCGTGCTCTTTCCACTAAGCCATGCTGCTTCACTAAATAAGCACATAGTAAGCGCTTAACAAATACCATCATTATTATTATTATTATTATTGTGGACAGGGTATGTGTTTGTTGTTATGCTGTCCTCTCCCAAGCGCTTAGTACAGTGCTCTGCACACAGTAAGTGCTCAATAAATATGATTGAGAGAATGAATGAATAGCTGCCCTTTATTTATTTCTATTAATGTCCATCTCCCCTCCTAGACTGTAAACTTGTTGTGGGCAGGGAACATATGTGTTATAGTCTACGCTCCCAGGCGCTCAGTACAGCGTTCTGCACATAGTAAGTGCTTAACAAATACCATCATTATTATTATTACTGTGGACAGGGAATGTTATATTGTTATATACTGTTATATTGTCCTCTCCCAAGCGCTTAGTACAGTGCTCTGCACACAGTAAGTGCTCAATAAATACAATTTAATGACAAAGTAAGTGCTCAATAAAAAGGAAGGAAGGAAGGAGGGAAGGAAGGAAGAAAGGAAGAAAGGAAGAAAGAAAGAAAGAAAGAAAGAAAGAAAGAAAGAAAGAAAGAAAGAAAGAAAGAAAGAAAGAAAGAAAGAAAGAAAGAAAAAGAAGGAAGAGCTGCCCTTTATTTATTTCTATTAATGTCCCTCTCCCCTCTTAGACTTTAAGCTTGTTGTGGGCAGGGGAAGTGTCCGTTATAGTCTACACTCCCAGGCACTCAGTACAGCGTTCTGCACATAATAAGTGCTTAACAAATACCATCATTATTATTATTACTGTGGACAGGGAATGTGTTTATTGTTATAGTGTCCTCTCCCAAGCGCTTAGTACAGTGCTCTGCACACAGTAAGTGCTCAATAAAAAGGAAGGAAGGAGGGAAGGAAGGAGGGAAGGAAGGAAGGAAGGAAGGAAGGAAGGAAGGAAGGAAGGAAGGAAGAGCTGCCCTTTCTTTATTTCTATTAATGTCCATCTCCCCTCCTAGACTGTAAGCTTGTTGTGGGCAGGGAATGTGTCCGTTATAGTCTACACTCCCAGGCGCTCAGTACAGCATTTCTGCACATAGTAAGTGCTTAACAAATACCATCATTATTATTATTATTGTGGACAGGGAATGTTATATTGTTATATATTGTTATATTGTTCTCTCCCAAGCGCTTAGTACAGTGCTCTGCACACAGTAAGTGCTCAATAAACGGAAGGAAGGAAGGAAGGAAAGAAGGAAGGAAGGGAGGGAGGGAGGGAGGGAAGGAGGGAAGGAGGGAGGGAAGGACGGAATAGCTGCCCTTTATTTATTTCTGTTAATGTCCATCTCCTCTCCTAGACTGTAAGCTTGTTGTAGACAGGGAACGTGTCTGTTATAGTCTACGCTCCCAGGCACTCAGAACAGCATTCTGCACATAGTAAGCGCTTAACAAATACCATCATTATTTATTATTATTATTGTGGTCAGGGAATGTGTTTATTATTATATTGTGCTCTCCCAAGTGCTTAGTACAGTGCTCTGCACACAGTAAGTGCTCAGTAAATACGATTGAATGAATAAAGGAAGGAAGGTGGGAAGGAATGAATAGCTGCCCTTTATTTATTCCTATTAATGTCCATCTCCCCTCCTAGACTGTAAGCTTGCTGTGGGCAGGGAACGTGTCCGTTATAGTCTACGCTCCCAGGTGCTTAGTACAGCATTCTGCACATAGTAAGTGCTTAACAAATACCATCATTATTATTATTATTGTGGACAGGAAATGTGTTTATTGTTATAGTGTCCTCTCCCAAGCGCTTAGTACAGTGCTCCCAGGCACTCAGACAGCATTCTGCACATAGTAAGTGCTTAACAAATACCATCATTATTTATTATTATTATTGTGGTCAGGGAATGTGTTTATTATTATATTGTCCTCTCCCAAGTGCTTAGTACAGTGCTCTGCACACAGTAAGTGCTCAATAAATGCGATTGAATGAAAGAAGGAAGGAAGGAAGGAAGGAAGGAAGGAAGGAAGGAAGGAAGGAATAGCTGCCCTTTATTTATTCCTATTAATGTCCATCTCCCCTCCTAGACTGTAAGCTTGTTGTGGGCAGGGAACGTGTCCGTTATAGTCTACACTCCCAGGCGCTCAGTACAACATTCTGCACATAGTAAGTGCTTAACAAATACCATCATTATTATTATTATTGTGGACAGGAAATGTGTTTATTGTTATAGTGTCCTCTCCCAAGCGCTTAGTACAGTGCTCTGCACACAGTAAGTGCTCAATAAATGGAAGGAAGGAAGGGAGGAAGGAAGGAAGGAAAGAAGGGAGGAAAGAACGAAGGAAGGAAGGAAAGAACGAAGGAAGGAAGGAATAGCTGCCCTTTATTTCTATTAATGTCCATCTCCCCTCCTAGACTGTAAGCTTGTTGTGGGCAGGGAAAGTGTCCATTATAGTCTATGCTCCCAGGTGCTCAGTACAGCGTTCTGCACATAGTAAGTGCTTAACAAATGCCATCATTATTACTATTATTGTGGACAAGGAATGTTATGTTGTTATATATTGTTATATTGTCTTCTCCCAGGCGCTCAGTACAGCATTCTGCACATAGTAAGTGCTCAATAAATGCAATTAAACGACACAGTAAATGCTCAATAAATACGATTGAATGAATGAAGGAAGGAAGGAAGGAAGGAATAGCTGCCCTTTATTTATTTCTATTACTGTCCGTCTCCCCTCCTAGACTGTAAGCTTGCTGTGGGCAGGGAACGTGTCCGTTATAGTCTACGCTCCCAGGCGCTCAGTACAGCATTCTGCACATAGTAAGTGCTTAACAAATGCCATCATTATTATTATTACTGTGGACAGTGAATGTGTTTGTTGTTATAGTGTCTTCTCCCAAGCGCTTAGTACAGTGCTCTGCACACAGTAAGTGCTCAATAAATAGGAAGGAAGGAAGGAGGGAGGGAAGGAAGGGAGGAAGGAAGGAAGGAAGGAAGGAAGGAAGGAAGGGCTGCCCTTTATTTATTTCTATTAATGTCCATCTCCCCTCCTAGACTGTAAGCTTGTTGTGGGCAGGGAATGTGTCCATTATAGTGTACGCTCCCAGGTGCTCAGTACAGCATTCTGCATATAGTAAGTGCTTAACGAATACCATCATTGTTATTATTATTGTGGACAGGGAATGTTATGTTGTTATATATTGTTATATTGTCTTCTCCCAAGCGCTTAGTACAGTGTTCTGCACACAGTAAGTGCTCAATAAATACAATTAAACGACACAGTAAGTGCTCAATAAATGCGATTGAATAAATGAAGGAAGGAAGGAAGGAATAGCTGCCCTTTATTTATTTCTATTAATGTCCGTCTCCCCTCCTAGACTGTAAGCTTGTTGTGGGCAGGGAACGTGTCTGTTATAGTCTACGCTCCCAGGCGCTCAGTACAGCATTCTGCACATAGTAAGTGCTTAACAAATGCCATCATTATTATTATTACTGTGGACAGTGAATGTGTTTGTTGTTATAGTGTCCTCTCCCAAGCGCTTAGTACAGTGCTCTGCACACAGTAAGTGCTCAATAAATAGGAAGGAGGGAGGGAAGGAAGGAAGGAAGGAAGGAAGGAAGGAAGGAAGGAAGGAAGGGCTGCCCTTTATTTATTTCTATTAATGTCCATCTCCCCTCCTAGACTGTAAGCTTGTTGTGGGCAGGGAATGTGTCCATTATAGTGTACGCTCCCAGGTGCTCAGTACAGCATTCTGCATATAGTAAGTGCTTAACGAATACCATCATTGTTATTATTATTGTGGACAGGGAATGTTATGTTGTTATATATTGTTATATTGTCTTCTCCCAAGCGCTTAGTAC
Source organism: Tachyglossus aculeatus (assembly GCF_015852505.1). NCBI lineage: Eukaryota > Metazoa > Chordata > Mammalia > Monotremata > Tachyglossidae > Tachyglossus > Tachyglossus aculeatus. The sequence continues at coordinate 5,717,554 of NC_052072.1, forward strand.
AGTGTTCTGCACACAGTAAGTGCTCAATAAATACAATTAAACGACACAGTAAGTGCTCAATAAATACGATTGAATGAAGGAAGGAAGGAAGGAAGGAAGGAAGGGCTGCCCTTTATTTATTTCTATTAATGTCCGTCTCCCCTCCTAGACTGTAAGCTTGTTGTGGGCAGGGAATGTGTCTGTTATAGTCTACGCTCCCAGGCGCTCAGTACAGCATTCTGCACATAGTAAGTGCTTAACAAATGCCATCATTATTATTATTACTGTGGACAGTGAATGTGTTTATTGTTATAGTGTCCTCTCCCAAGCGCTTAGTACAGTGCTCTGCACACAGTAAGTGCTCAATAAATAGGAAGGAAGGAAGGAGGGAGGGAAGGAAGGAAGGAAGGAAGGAAGGAAGGAAGGAAGGAAGGAAGGAAGGGCTGCCCTTTATTTATTTCTATTAATGTCCATCTCCCCTCCTAGACTGTAACCTTGTTGTGGGCAGGGAATGTGTCCATTATAGTGTACGCTCCCAGGTGCTCAGTACAGCATTCTGCATATAGTAAGTGCTTAACGAATACCATCATTATTATTATTATTGTGGACAGGGAATGTTATGTTGTTATATATTGTTATATTGTCTTCTCCCAAGCGCTTAGTACAGTGTTCTGCACACAGTAAGTACTCAATAAATACAATTAAACGACACAGTAAGTGCTCAATAAATACGATTGAATGAAGGAAGGAAGGAAGGAAGGAAGGAAGGGCTGCCCTTTATTTCTATTAATGTCCGTCTCCCCTCCTAGACTGTAAGCTTGTTGTGGGCAGGGAATGTGTCTGTTATAGTCTACGCTCCCAGGCGCTCAGTACAGCATTCTGCACATAGTAAGTGCTTAACAAATGCCATCATTATTATTATTACTGTGGACAGTGAATGTGTTTATTGTTATAGTGTCCTCTCCCAAGCGCTTAGTACAGTGCTCTGCACACAGTAAGTGCTCAATAAATAGGAAGGAAGGAAGGAGGGAGGGAAGGAAGGAAGGAAGGAAGGAAGGGAGGGAGGAAGGAAGGGAGGAGGGAGGGAGGAAGGAAAGAACGAAGGAAGGAAGGAATAGCTGCCCTTTATTTATTTCTATTAATGTCTGTCTCCCCTCCTAGACTGTAAGCTTGTTGTGGGTAGGGAATGTGTCCATTATAGTGTACGCTCCCAGGTGCTCAGTACAGCATTCTGCACATAGTAAGTGCTTAACGAATACCATCATTATTATTATTATTGTGGACAGGGAATGTTATGTTGTTATATATTGTTATATTGTCTTCTCCCAAGCGCTTAGTACAGCATTCTGCACACAGTAAGTGCTCAATAAATACAATTAAACGACACAGTAAGTGCTCAATAAATGCGATTGAATAAATGAAGGAAGGAAGGAAGGAAGGAATAGCTGCCCTTTATTTATTTCTATTAATGTCCGTCTCCCCTCCTAGACTGTAAGCTTGTTGTGGGCAGGGAACGTGTCTGTTATAGTCTACGCTCCCAGGCGCTCAGTACAGCATTCTGCACATAGTAAGTGCTTAACAAATGCCATCATTATTATTATTACTGTGGACAGTGAATGTGTTTGTTGTTATAGTGTCCTCTCCCAAGCGCTTAGTACAGTGCTCTGCACACAGTAAGTGCTCAATAAATAGGAAGGAAGGAAGGAGGGAGGGAAGGAAGGGAGGAAGGAAGGAAGGAAGGAAGGAAGGAAGGAAGGGCTGCCCTTTATTTATTTCTATTAATGTCCATCTCCCCTCCTAGACTGTAAGCTTGTTGTGGGCAGGGAATGTGTCCATTATAGTGTACGCTCCCAGGTGCTCAGTACAGCATTCTGCATATAGTAAGTGCTTAACGAATACCATCATTGTTATTATTATTGTGGACAGGGAATGTTATGTTGTTATATATTGTTATATTGTCTTCTCCCAAGCGCTTAGTACAGTGTTCTGCACACAGTAAGTGCTCAATAAATACAATTAAACGACACAGTAAGTGCTCAATAAATGCGATTGAATAAATGAAGGAAGGAAGGAAGGAATAGCTGCCCTTTATTTATTTCTATTAATGTCCGTCTCCCCTCCTAGACTGTAAGCTTGTTGTGGGCAGGGAACGTGTCTGTTATAGTCTACGCTCCCAGGCGCTCAGTACAGCATTCTGCACATAGTAAGTGCTTAACAAATGCCATCATTATTATTATTACTGTGGACAGTGAATGTGTTTGTTGTTATGGTGTCCTCTCCCAAGCGCTTAGTACAGTGCTCTGCACACAGTAAGTGCTCAATAAATAGGAAGGAAGGAGGGAGGGAAGGAAGGAAGGAAGGAAGGAAGGAAGGAAGGAAGGAAGGAAGGAAGGGCTGCCCTTTATTTATTTCTATTAATGTCCATCTCCCCTCCTAGACTGTAAGCTTGTTGTGGGCAGGGAATGTGTCCATTATAGTGTACGCTCCCAGGTGCTCAGTACAGCATTCTGCATATAGTAAGTGCTTAACGAATACCATCATTGTTATTATTATTGTGGACAGGGAATGTTATGTTGTTATATATTGTTATATTGTCTTCTCCCAAGCGCTTAGTACAGTGTTCTGCACACAGTAAGTGCTCAATAAATACAATTAAACGACACAGTAAGTGCTCAATAAATACGATTGAATGAAGGAAGGAAGGAAGGAAGGAAGGAAGGAAGGGCTGCCCTTTATTTATTTCTATTAATGTCCGTCTCCCCTCCTAGACTGTAACCTTGTGGTGGGCAGGGAATGTGTCCGTTATAGTGTACGCTCCCAGGTGCTCAGTACAGCATTCTGCATATAGTAAGTGCTTAACGAATACCATCATTATTATTATTATTGTGGACAGGGAATGTTATGTTATATATTGTTATATTGTCTTCTCCCAAGCGCTTAGTACAGTGTTCTGCACACAGTAAGTGCTCAATAAATACAATTAAACGACACAGTAAGTGCTCAATAAATACGATTGAATGAAGGAAGGAAGGAAGGAAGGAAGGAAGGAAGGGCTGCCCTTTATTTATTTCTATTAATGTCTGTCTCCCCTCCTAGACTGTAAGCTTGTTGTGGGCAGGGAATGTGTCTGTTATAGTCTACGCTCCCAGGCGCTCAGTACAGCGTTCTGCACACAGTCAGGGCTCCAGAAGTTGGACCGCCTGAGCGACCGAGGGGTCCGAGGGCCCGGCCGTGACCTCTGTCGGGTTGTTCCTTCAGGCCTCCGCCCTGGTTCACATCTACAGCGATGGATCGGTGCTGTTGGCCCACGGCGGCTGTGAGATGGGACAAGGACTTCACACCAAAATGCTCCAGGTGAGGGAACCGGCCCGGGCTCGGGGGAGGCAGGGGGACCTGAGAAGCAGGGTGGCTCAGCGGAAAGAGCCCGCGCTCTGGAGTCCGAGGTCCTGGGTTCAAATCCCGCCTCCGCCAGTTGCCAGCTGGGTGACTTTGGACAAGTCACTTCAATCAATCAATCAATCGATCGTATTTATTGAGCACTTACTGTGTGCAGAGCACTGGACTAAGCGCTTGGGAAGTCCAAGTTGGCAACATCTAGAGACGGCCCCTACCCAACAGCGGGCTCACTGTCTAAAAGGGGGAGACAGAGAACAAAACATACTAACAAAATAAAATAAATAGAATGGATATGTACAAGTAAAATAAATAAATAGAGTAATAAATCTGTACAAACATATATCCATATATCCAGGTGCTGTGGGGAAGGGAAGGAGGTAAGATGGGGGGATGGAGAGGGGGATGAGGGGGAGAGGAAGGAAAGGGCTCAGTCTGGGAAGGCCTCCTGGAGGAGGTGAGCTCTCAGTAATAATAATAATAATGGCATTTATTAAGCGCTTACTATGTGCAAAGCACTGTTCTAAGCGCTGGGGAGGTTACAAGGTGATCAGGTTGTCCCACAGAGGGCTCACAGTCTTCATCCCCATTTTCCAGATGAGGTAACTGAGGCCCAGAGAAGTGAAGTGACTTGCCCAAAGTCACACAGCTGACAATTGGTGGAGCCGGGATTCGAACCCATGACCTCTGACTCCAAAGCCCGGGCTCTTTCCACTGAGCCACGCTGCTTCTCAGTAGGGCCTTGAAGGGAGGAAGAGAGCTAGCTTCACTTCTCTGGGCCTCAGTTCCCTCATCTGTCAAATGGGGATGAAGACTGGGAGCCCCCCGCGGGACAACCTCATCACCTTGTAACCTCCCCAGTGCTTGGAACAGTGCTTTGCACATAGTAAGTGCTTAATAAATGCCATTATTATTATTATTATTATTATTCTCTGGGCCTCAGTTACCTCCTCTGGAAAATGAGGATTAAGACTGTGACCGCCCCCCACCATGGGACAACCTGATCACCTTGTCACCTCCCCAGCGCTTAGAACAGCGCTTTGCACATAGTAAGAGAAGCAGCGTGGCTCAGTGGAAAGAGCACGGGCTTTGGAGTCACTGGTCGTGGGTTCAAATCCCGGCTCTGCCACTTGTCAGCTGTGTGACCTTGGGCAAGTCACTTAACTTCTCTGGGCCTCAGTTACCTCATCTGTAAAATGGGGGTTGACTGTGAGCCCCCCGTGGGACAACCTGATCACCTTGTATCCCCCCAGCGCTTAGAACAGTGCTTTGCACATAGTAAGCGCTTAATAAATGCCATCATTATCATTATTATTATTATAGTAAGCGCTTAACAAATACCATTATTATTATTATTATTCTCTGGGCCTCAGTTACCTCCTCTGGAAAATGAGGTTTAAAACTGTGACCGCTACCCACTGTTCGAAGTGCTGGGGGAGATACAAGGTAATCAGGTTGTCCCACGGGGGGCTCACAGTCTTCATCCCCATTTGACAGATGAGGCAACTGAGGCCCAGAGAAGCGAAGTGACTTGCCCAAAGTTACGAAGCTGATAAGTGGAGGAGTCGGGACTAGAACCCACGACCTCCAACTCCCAAGTCCGAGCTCTTTCCACTAAACTACGCCGCTTCCATCTGAGTTCCAATCTCAGCTCTGCCACCTGCCTGCTGGCAAATTTTTCTTTCTTTTTCTTTCTTTCTTTCTTTCTTTCTTTCTTTCTTTCCTTCTTTCCTTCTTTCCTTCTTTCCTTTTTTTTTCTTTCTTTCTTTCCTTCTTTCTTTCTTTCTTTCTCTCTTTCTCTCTCTCTCTCTTTCTTTCTTTCTTTCTTTCTTCCTTTCTTTCTTTCTTTTTCTTTCTTTCTTTCTTTCTTTCTCTTTCTTCCTTTCTTTCTTTCTTTCCTTCCTTCCTTTCTCTCTCTCTCTCTCTCTCTCTCTCTCTCTCTCTCTCTCTCTCTCTCTCTCCTTCTTTTTCTTTCTTTCTTTCTTTCTTTCTTTCTTTCTTTCTTTCTTTCTTTCTTTCTTTCTTTCTTTCTTTCTTTCTTTCTCTCTCTCTCTCTCTCTCTTTCTTTCTTTTTCTTTCTTTCTTTCTTCCTTCCTTCCTTCCTTCCTTTCTCTCTCTCTCTCTCTCCCCCTCCCTTTCTCTCTCTCTCTCTCTCTTTCTTTCTTTCTTTCTTTCTTTCTTTCTTTCTTCTTTCTTTCCTTCCTCCGTCCTTTCTCTCTTTCTCTCTCTCTCCTTCTTTTTCTTTCTTTCTTTCTTTCTTTCTTTCTTTCTTTCTTTCTTTCTTTCTCTTTCTTTCTTTCTCTTTCTTTCTTTCTCTTTCTTTCTTTCCTTCTTTCTTTCCTTCTTTCCTTCTTTCTTTCTCTCTCTCTTTCTTTCTCTCTTTCTTTCTTTCTCTCTTTCTCTCTTTCTCTCTGTCTTTCTTTTTTATTCTATTCATTTTATTTTGTTAATATGTTTTGTTTTGTCGCCTGTCTCCCCCTTCTAGACTGTGAGCCCACTGTTGGGGAGGGACCGTCTCTATACGTTGCCAACTTGTACTTCCCAAGCGCTTAGTCCAGTGCTCTGCACACAGTAAGCGCTCAATAAATACAATTGAATGAATGAATGGATGAATCCCCTTAACTTTTCTGGGACTCAGTTTCCTCATCTGTGAAATGGGGATCGAATACCTGTTCTCCCTCCTCCTTGGCCTCTGAGCCCAAATGGGACAGGGATTGGGTCCGACCCGATTATCCCGTATCTACCCTAGCGCTTAGTACAGTGTCTGTCGCAGAGTAACCGCTTAACCACTATTATTGTTGTCGGGATGATAATGATGACGATTGTCGTTCCCGTTACCGCAGGTGGCCAGCCGTGAACTGAACATCCCGTTGTCCTCCATCTACCTGTACGAAACCAACACCTCGACGGTGCCCAACGCCTTCCTCACGGCGGGATCCATGGGGACCGACGTCAACGGCAAAGCAGTGCAGGTTCTATAATAATAATAATAATAATAATAATAATAATAATAATAATAAACTGTGGGATTTGTTAAGTGCTTACTCTGTGCCAGGCACAGTACTAAGCACTGGAGTGGATACAAGCAAATGAAGTTGGACACAATAGGGCTCACAATCTCAATCCCCATTTTACAGATGAGGTAACTGAGGCACAGAGGAAGTGAAGTGACTTAATAATACTAATAATGGCATTTGTTTGTTTATTTTACTTGTACCTATCTATTCTATTTATTTTATTTTGTTAGTATGTTTGGTTTTGTTCTCTGTCTCCCCCTTCTAGACTGTGAGCCCACTGTTGGGTAGGGACCGTCTCTAGATCTTGCTGACTTGTACTTCCCAAGCGCTTAGTACAGTGCTCTGCACACAGTAAGCGCTCAATAAATACGATTGATTGATTGATTACTATGTGCAAAGCACTGTTTTAAGCGCTGGGGACGATACAAGATGATCAGGTTGTCCCAGGTAGGGTTCAAAGTCTTCATCCCCATTTTCCAGATGAGGGAACTGAGGCCTAGAGAAGTGAAGTAACTTTCCCAAAGTCACCCAGCTGACATTTGGCAGAGCCGGGATTTGAACCCATGACTTCCGACTCCCAAGCCCGGGCTCTTTCCACTGAGCCACGCGGCTTTTCTGGGCTCCGCTGTGGTTTTCGTCGTCCTCGTTAGCTGACTATTTTCAAGATGGGGGATGTGGTTGATAAGTCCCAGACACGAGGGGAGAGTTTCTGAAAGGGTTGGAGGGGAAAGTTGGGGAAACGGGACTGGAAATGTAAGCGGTTGGAGATTGACTCGGCTGGGCGGAGAAGCAGGCTGGAATCAATCAGCCATGGGCACGTTCCTTCATAATAACAATGATGGCATTTATTAAGTGCTTACTATGTGCAAAGCACTGTTCTAAGCGCTGGGGAGGTTACAAGGTGATCAAGTTGTCCCATGTGGGGCTCACAGTCTTCATCCCCATTTTACAGATGAGGTAACTGCAGCACAGACACGGCATTCATGGTGTAGTGGATAATAATAATAATAATAATAGCATTTTTTAAGTGCTTACTATGTGCCATGCACTGTTCTAAGCACTGGGGGAGATACAAGGTGATCAGGTTGTTCCACAAGGGGCTCACAGTCTTAATGCCCATTTTACAGATGAGGGAACTGAGGCCCGGAGAAGTGAAGTGACTTGCCCAAAATCACACAGCAGACCAGTGGTGGAGCCGGGATTCGAACACATGACCTCTGACTCCCAAACCCGGGCTCTTTCCACTGAGCCACGCGGCTTCTGTAACGCTCGGATAATGCACAGACCTGGAAGCCGCAAGGTCAAGGGCTCTAATTGAGAAGCAGCGTGGCTCAGTGCAAAGAGCCCGGGCTTTGGAGCCAGAGGTCATGGGTTCAAATCCCGGCTCTGCCTGTTGTCAGCTGTGTGACTTTGGGCAAGTCACTTAACTTCTCTGGGCCTCAGTTCCCTCATCTGTAAAATGGGGCTGAAGACTGTGAGCCCCCTGTGGGACAACCTGATCACCTTGTACCTCCCCAGCGCTTAGAACAGTGCTTTGCACATAGTAAGCACTTAATAAATGCCATAATTATTATTATTATTATTATTAATTCCGCCTCCACCACTTGTCTGCTGGGTGACCTTGGGCAAGTCGCTTCATTTCTCTGGGCCTCAGTTACCTCATCTGGAAATTGGGGGTGGGGGTGGTACCGGGACTGTGTTCATTCATTCAATCGTATTTATTGAGCGCTTACTGTGTGCAGAGCACTGGACTAAGCGCTTGGAAAGTACAATTCGGCAACAGATAGAGACGGTCCCTACGCAACAACGGGCTCACAGTCTGGAAGGGGGAGACAGACAACAAAACAAAACCAATAGACAGGCGTCTATCAGGCCCACTGTTGGGTAGGGACTGTCTCTATATGTTGCCAACTTGTACTTCCCAAGTGCTTAGTACAGTGCTCTGCACACAGTAAGCGCTCAATAAATACGATTGAATGAATGAATGAATGAATACCGTCAAAATAATAATAATAATAATAATGATGGTTTTTGTTAAGTGCTTACTATGTGCAAATCACTGTTCTAAGCACTTGGGGAATACAGGGTGATCAGGTTGTCCCACGTGGGGCTCACAGTCTTAATCCCCATTTTACAGATGAGGGAACTGAGGCACAGAGAAGTGACTTCTAGACTCTGAGCCCACTGTTGGGTAGGGACCGTCTCTATATGTTGACAACTTGTACTTCCCAAGCGCTTAGTACAGTGCTCTGCAAACAGTAAGCACTCAATAAATATGATTGATTGATTGATTGATTGAAGTGACTTGCCCAAAGTCACACAGCTGACAATTGGCGGGGCCGGGATTCGAACCCATGACCTCTGACTCCCAAGACCGGGCTCTTTCCACTGAGCCACGCTGCTTCTCTCAACGTATAAAATACAATTATACGCGTCCTACCCGATTTGCTCGTGTCCACTCCACCGCTCATGGGGCCTGGCATGTAGTAAGCGCTTAACAAACACCATCGTTATTGCTGTTTTTGTTTCCTTCGCTGCCTGGAATCCCGACCGTCTTCAGAACGCCTGTCAGATCCTCATGGCCAGGCTGGAGCCCATCATCCAGGAAAATCCCAACGGGAAGTGGGAAGAGTGGGTGAGTTCCGCTTTTGCCGTCGTCGGCCCGGTCGTCAGGCCTCACTGTCTGGGAAGTTGGATGGTTCAGAGCGAGTGGCATCCAGTTTTGGGGCCTCAGTTGCTCCCCACCTACCTCCTGCCCCCCTAAATCCCGATGCTGTGGGACAACCGGGCCCCATCAGGCCAGAAATCCCCTCTGGAAGTCCGTGTCGGGCTCTCCCTGGAGCCTGGGGCCGTAGCAGTAGGAGGGATCCAGGCCAGACTCACAGTCCGGAGGTTTACTCCGGTCGGTGGGCCCTTACCACTGGGCCCAACCCCGATCCGATCTTCCCACGCGAGCCTCGACGCCGCCGGATGGTGGGAAGTTAACGGGAATTTCTCCGGGCTGCCGTCTCCTGGTTCTTCCCAGTCTCCTAAATCCCGGAATAGTATTTAGGATGATATGCATTTCTATTCTCTATCTCAAATATTTATTTCCTTTTCCAGGCTCAGAAAGCTATACAGGAGTCCATCAGCCTTTCAGCTACTGGATATTTCAAGTAAATAAAACAATTTTTTTTCCGGCTTCTAGACTGTGAGCCCACTGTTGGGTGGGGACCGTCTCTAGATGTTGCCAACTTGGACTTCCCAAGCGCTTAGTACAGTGCTCTGCACACAGTAAGCGCTCAATAAATACGATTGAATCAATGAATGAATGAATGAATGACCTGAGGCCAGTCACCTGACCTCTTTGGGTCTCCTTTCATTCAGTCGTATTTATTCAATCAATCAATCAATGGTATTTATTGAGCGCTTACTGTATGCAGAGCACTGTACTAAGCACTTCCCTCCCAACAGCACCTGTATATATGTTTGTACAGATCTATTAATCTATTTTACTTGTACATATTTACTATTCTATTTTGTTGATGATGTGCATTTAGCTTTAATTCGATTTGTTTAATTCTATTTCATTCAATCGTATTTATTGAGCGCTTACTGTGTGCAGAGCACTGTACTGAGTGCTTACCTCCCCACAGCTCCTGTATATATGTTTGTACAGATCTATTACTCTATTTTACTTGTACATATTTACTCTTCTATCTTGTTGATGATGTGCATTTAGCTTTAATTCTATTTGTTTAATTCTATTTAATTCTAATTCTATTTCATTCAATCGCATTTATTGAGTGCTTACTCTGTACTAAGCACTCCTTCCCCACAGCACCTGTATATATATTTGTACCGATCTATTACTCTATTTTACTTGTACACGTTTACTATTCCATCTTGTTGATGATGTGCATTTAGCTTCAATTCTATTTGTTTAATTCTATTTAATTCTAATTCTATTTCATTCAATCGCATTTATTGAGTGCTTACTGTGTACTAAGCACTTCCCTCCCCACAGCACCTGTATATATGTTTGTACAGGTCTATTACTCTATTTTACTTGTACATATTTACTATCCTATCTTGTTGATGATGTGCATTTAGATTTAATTCTATTTGTTTAATTCTATTTAATTCTAATTCCATTTCATTCAATCGCATTTATTGAGTGCTTACTGTGTGCAGAGCACTGTACTAAGCGCTTCCCTCCCCACAGCATCTGTATATATGCTTGTACAGATCTATTACTCTATTTTACTTGTTCATATTTACTATTCTGTTTTGTTGATGATCATCAATCGCATTTATTGAGCGCTTACTATGTGCAGAGCACTGTACTAAGCACTGTGATGATGATGTGCATTTAGCTTTAATTCTATTTGTCCTGACGACTTGACGCCTGTCCATATGTTTTGTTTTGTTGTCCGTCTCCCCCTTCTAGACTGTGAGCCCGTTATTGGGTAGGGACCGTCTCTAGATGTTGCCAACTTGGACTTCCCAAGCGCTCAGTACAGTGCTCTGCACACAGTAAGCGCTCAATAAATACGACTGAATGAACGAATGAGGCTCCCAGTCCTATTCCCATTTTACGGATGAGGCACAGAGAAGTGAAGGGACTGGCCCCGGGTCACGCAGCAGATGTGTGGCGGAGCCGGGATTAGAACCCATGACCTTCTGATTCCCAGACCTGTGTCCTATCAGCTTAGAGTCTAGAGCGGGGAGACTGATATCCCTAAAAATAAATAAATTGCAGTGATGGAAGTAAGAGGTGTGGGGCTGGGAGAGGGGACGAATAAAGAGCCCGGGCTTTGGAGTCAGAGGTCATGGGTTCAAATCCCGGCTCCGCCAATTGTCAGCTGGGTGACTTTGGGCAAGTCACTTCACTTCTCCGTGCCTCAGTTCCCTCATCTGGAAAATGGGGATGAAGACTGTGAGCCCCCCGTGAGAAAACCTGATCACCTTGTAACTTCCCCAGTGCTTAGAACAGTGCTTTGCACATAGTAAGCGCTTAATAAAAGCCATCATTATTATTATTATTATTATTCTCTGTGCCTCAGTTACTTGCCCAAAGTCACCCAGCTGACAAGTGGCAGAGCCGGGATTAGAACCCACAACCTCCAACTCTTTCTTGCCCGGGCTCTTGCTACTAAGCCACGCTGCTTCTCCATAATAATAATAACTGTGCTACATGTTGAGCGCTTACTATGTGCCGAGCACCGTTCTAAGCGCTGGGGTAGACGCAAGTTAATCAGGTTGGACACTTTATAGCTTTAATTCTATTTGTTCTGACGACTTGACACCTGTCCACATGTTTTGTTTTATTGTCTGTCTCCCCCTTCTAGACTGTGAGCCCATTATTGGGTAGGGACCGTCTCTAGATGTTGCCAACTTGGACTTCCCAAGCGCTTAGTCCAGTGCTCTGTACACAGTAAGCGCTCAATAAATATGATTGATTGATTGATTGATTGATTGTCCGTCTCCCCCTTCTAGACTGTGAGCCCGTTGTTGAGTAGGGACCATCTCTAGATGTGGCCGACTTCTACTTCCCAAGTGCTTAGTACGGTGCTCTGCACACAGTAAGCGCTCAATAAAGACGACTGAATGGATGAATGAATGAACAGTGCCCAGCACTTAGAACAGTGCGGTGCACATAGTAAGCGCTTAATAAATGCCATCATTATTATTATTCTCTGGGCCTCATTTCCGTCATCTGTAAAATGGGGATGAAGACTGTGAGCTCCACGGGGGACAACCTGATCACCTTGTATCTCCCCCAGCACTTAGAACAGTGCTTGGGACATAGTAAGCGCTTAACAAATGCCATCATTACTATTATGTAAGCACTAGAGATGAATGGAAGGGGCCAGTAAAAGGGAAATTCCCTTCTAGACTGTGAGCCCACTGTTGGGTAGGGACCGTCTCTATTTGTTGCCAATTTGGACTTCCTAAGCGCTTAGTACAGTGCTCTGCACACAGTAAGTGCTCAATAAATACGATTGAATGAATGAATGAATGAATGAATGAATGAATGAAATGGGATTATCCAGATCCTTTTGGAGAATTTAAAGACAAATTCCAGTGAGGAGATTTTTCCTCACGCCCTTTCCAGCGACTATTAATGATGGCATTTATTAAGCGCTTACTATGTGCAAAGCACTGTTCTGTTGCCAACTTGTGCTTCCCAAGCGCCTAGTACAGTGCTCTGCACACAGTAAGTGCTCAATAAATATGATTGATTGATTGGGGAGGGTACAAGGTGATCAAGTTGTCCCACGTGGGGCTCCCGGTCTTAATCCCCATTTTCCAGATGAATTCACTGAGGCCCAGAGAAGTGAAGTGACTTGCCCAAAGCCCCACAGCTGACAAGTGGCGGAGCCAGGATTTGAACCCATGACCTCTGACTCCAAAGCCCGGGCTCTTTCCCCTGAGCCACACTGCATCTCGACTATTCCCAGGAAGGGTGTGGATGGACATATTTATTACTCTATTTATTTTACTTGTACATATCTATTCTATTTATTTTATTTTGTTAGTATGTTTGGTTTTGTTCTCTGTCTCCCCCTTTTAGACTGTGAGCCCACTGTTGGGTAGGGACTGTCTCTATATGTTGCCAATTTGTACTTCCCAAGCGCTTAGTACAGTGCTCTGCACACAATAAGCGCTCAATAAATATGATTGATTGATTGGTCGACAAGAGGCCAGACTGTGAGTCAGGGAAGATTTCTTCTGGGGTGGAAAAAATGGATACAAAGGGGCTTTCTGTCTCTCCTCAGGGGCTACCAGACAAACCTGGACTGGGAAAAGGTGGAAGGAAATGCATTTCCTTACTACGTCTATGGAGCAGCCGCCTCGGAGGTGGAAATCGACTGTCTGACTGGAGCCCATAAGGTGAATAAAAAAGAGTCCCGACTTTTCCAGTTACCACCGTCACAGCAGCTCAGATTTCTTTTTTTTTTAATCGTTCAATCATATCTATTGAGCGTTTACTGAGTGCACTGAACTAAGCGCTTGGGAAAATACGATATAACAATAAACCGACGCATTCCCGGCCCACAACGAGCTTACAGATTTGTTCATTCGTTCCATCGTATTTACTGAGCGCTTACTGTGCGCAAAGCACTGTACTACGGGCTTGGGAAGTACATGTGTATATGTATGTATATATGTTTGTATGTATTTATTACTCTATTTTATTTGTACATATTTATTCTATTCATTTTATTTTGTTAATTTGTTTTGTTCTCTGTCTCCCCCTTCTAGACTGTGAGCCCGCTGTTGGGTAGGGACTGGCTCTATATGTTGCCAACTTGGACTTCCCAAGCGCTTAGTATGGTGCCCTGCACACAGTAAGCGCTCAATAAATACGATTGAATGAATGAATACAAGTTGGTGACATATAGAGACGGGAAGTACAAGTTTATATGTATGTATATATGTTTGTACATATTTATTACTCTATTTTATTTGTACATATTTATTCTATTTATTTTATTTTGTTAATTTGTTTTGTTTTGTTGTCTGTCTCCCCCTTCTAGACTGTGAGTCCACTGTTGGGGAGGGACCGTCTCTCTAGATTGCCAACTTGTACTTCCCAAGCGCTTAGTACAGTGCTCTGCACACAGTAAGCGCTCAATAAATACAGTTGAATGAATGAATACAAGTTGGTGACATATAGAGACGGGAAGTACAAGTGTATATGTATGTATATATGTTTGTACGTATTTGTTACTCTATTTTATTTGTACATATTTATTCTATTTATTTTATTTTGTTAATATTTTTGTTGTCCGTCTCGCCCTTCTAGACTATGAGCCCGCTATTGGGTAGGGACCCTCTCTCGATGTTGCCAACTTGTACTTCCCAAGCGCTTAGTACAGTGCTCTGCACACAGTAACCACTCAATAAATACGATTGAATGAATGAATACAAGTTGGTGACATATAAAGACAGTCCCTACCCAACAACGGGCTCACAGTCTAGAAGAGGGGGGAGACGGACAACAAAACAAAACATGTGGACAGGTGTCAAAATCATTAGAATAAATAGAATTATAGCTAGATGCACATCATTAACAAAATAAATAGAATAGTAAATCTGTACAAGTCAAATAAATAGAGTAATAAATCTGTTCAAGCATATATACAGGTGCTGTGAGGAGGGGAAGGAGGTAGGGTTGGGGGATGGGGAGGAGGAGACTTTTACACTTTTAATCCCCATTTTCCCGATGAGGGAACTGAGGCCCAGAGAATAATAATAATAATAATAATAATAATGATGGCACTTATTAAGCGCTTACTATGTGCAAAGCACTGTTCTAAGCACTGGGGAGGTTACAAGGTGATCAGGTTGTCCCACGGGGAGCTCACAGTCTTCATCCCCATTTTACAGATGAGGGAACTGAGGCACAGAGAAATTAAGTGACTTGCCCAGAGTCCCCCAGCTAAACTGTGAGCCCACTGTTGGGTAGGGACCGTCTCTATATGTTGCCAACTTGTACTTCCCAAGCGCTTAGCACAGTGCTCTGCACATAGTAAGCGCTCAATAAATACGATTGATTGATTGATTGACAATTGGCGGAGCCGGGATTTGAACCCGTAACCTCTGACCCCAAAGCCTGGGTTCTTTCCACTGAGCCACGCCGAGTGACTTGCCCAAGGTCACACAGCAGACAAGTGGAGGAGTCAGGATTAGAACCCGCATCCTCTGATTCCCAAGCCCTCGCTCTTTCCACTAGGCCACGCTGCTTATAGCCACCCCCCTGCCCAGTGCTTGGCACGTAGTGAGCGCCTAAGAAATGCCATCATCATTCTTATCAGCTCTTCAGAATCCTTCTTTTCTTTGTAAACGGTAAGTTGATTATTGATTATTATTGATTATTGATTATTAATAATCCTTTTGATTATTTCGGAACAGACTCTCAGGACCGACGTCTTCATCGATGCCGCCTTCAGCATCAACCCAGCGATTGACGCCGGCCAGGTACGTGACAATCCTGGAAGTCTGTGATTGTGGGGTCTTCAACAGTGCTCCTTGACGGTAATTCTTTCGGTGACTCGTTTTACCCAATTCCCAGGTGTTAGAGATGGGGGAGACTCCCCCAGCCCCCTCTTTAGTGTCCCACCCAAGACAGAGAGCCCCTTGGCAAAGTCATCCTCATCCCATGAATGCACCGATGACCGGCACATAATAATAATAATAATTATTATTATGGTATTTAAGTGCCTACTAGGTACCAGGCACTGATGATGATGATGATGATGATGATGGCATTTATTAAGCGCTTACTATGTACCACGCACTGTTCCAAGCACTGGGGTAGATACAGGGTAATCAGGTTGTCCCACGTGGGTCTCACACTTTTAATCCCCATTTTACAGATGAGGGAACTGAGGCCCAGAGAATAATAATAATAATAATAATAATAATGGCATTTATTAAGCGCTTACTATGTGCCAAGCACTGTTCTAAGCGCTGGGCAGGTTACAAGGCGATCAGGTTGTCCCACGGGGGGCTCACAGTCTTCATCCCCGTTTTCCAGATGAGGGAACTGAGGCCCAGAGAAGTGAAGTGACTTGCCCAAAGTCACGCAGCTGACCATTGGCGGGGCCGGGATTTGAACCCGTGACCTCTGACTCCAAAGCCCGGGCTCTTTCCACTGAGCCACGCTGCTAAGCACTGAGGTAGATACAAGTAAATCGGGTTGGACACAGTCCATGTCCCTCGTGGGGCTCGTAGTCTCAATCCCCATTTTACAGGTGAGGAAACTGAGGCACGGAGAATAATAAAAATGATGATGGTATTTGTTAAGCGCTTACTATGTGCCAAGCACTGTTCTAAGCGCTGGGGTAGAAACAAGGCAATTAAGTTGTCCCACCTGGGGCTCACAGTCTTCGTCCCCATTTTCCAGATGAGGTAACCGAGGCACGGAGAAGTGAAGCGACTTGCCCAAAGTCCCACAAGTGGCGGAGCGGGATTAGAACCCATGACCTCTGATTCCCAAGCCCGGGTCTTTCCACTAAACCATGCTGCTTCTACTAATAATGGTATTTGTTAAGCGCTTACTATGTGCCAAGCACTGTTCTAAGCGCTGGGGTAGAAGCAAGGCAATTAAGTTGTCCCACCTGGGGCTCACAGTCTTCATCCCCATTTTCCAGATGAGGTAACCGAGGCACGGAGAAGTGCGGCGACTTGCCCAAAGTCCCACAAGTGGCGGAGCCGGGATTAGAACCCATGACCTCTGATTCCCAAGCCCGGGCTCTTTCCACTAAACCACGCTGCTTCTACTAATAAGGGTATTTGTTAAGCGCTTACTATGTGCCCAGCACTGTTCTAAGCGCTGGGGTAGAAACAAGACAATTAAGTTGTCCCACCTGAGGCTCACAATAAATACGATTGATTGATTGATCCCCATTTTCCAGATGAGGTAACCGAGGCACAGAGAAGTGAAGCGACTTGCCCAAAGTCCCACAAGTGGTGGAGCCGGGATTAGAACCCATGACCTCTGACTCCCAAGCCCGGGCTCTTTCCACTAAACCACACTGCTTCTGCTAATAATGGTATTTGTTAAGCGCTTACTATGTGCCCAGCACTGTTCTAAGCGCTGGGGTAGAAACAAGGCAATTTAAGTTGTCCCACCTGGGGCTCACAGTCTTCATCCCCATTTTCCAGATGAGGTAACCGAGGCACGGAGAAGTGCGGCGACTTGCCCAAAGTCCCACAAGTGGCGGAGCCGGGATTAGAACCCATGACCTCTGGCTCCCAAGCCCAGGCTCTTTCCACTAAACCATGCTGCTTCTACTAATAATGGTATTTGTTAAGCGCTTACTATGTGCCCAGCACTGTTCTAAGCGCTGGGGTAGAAACAAGGCAATTAAGTTGTCCCACCTGGGGCTCACAGTCTTCATCCCCATTTTCCAGATGAGGTAACCGAGGCACGGAGAAGTGAAGCGACTTGCCCAAAGTCCCACAAGTGGTGGAGCTGGGATTAGAACCCATGACCTCTGATTCCCAAGCCCGGGCTCTTTCCACAAAACCACGCTGCTTCTACTAATAAGGGTATTTGTTAAGCGCTTACTATGTGCCCAGCACTGTTCTAAGCGCTGGGGTAGAAACAAGACAATTAAGTTGTCCCACCTGAGGCTCACAATAAATACGATTGATTGATTGATTGATCCCCATTTTCCAGGTGAGGTAACCGAGGCACGGAGAAGTGAGGCGACTTGCCCAAAGTCCCACAAGTGGCGGAGTCAGGATTAGAACCCATGACCTCTGACTCCCAAGCCCGGGCTCTTTCCACTAAACCACGCTGCTTCTGCTAATAATGGTATTTGTTAAGCGCTTACTATGTGCCCAGCCCTGTTCTGAGCACTGGGGTAGAAACAAGGCAATTAAGTTGTCCCACCTGGGGTTCACAGTCTTCATCCCCATTTTCCAGATGAGATAACCGAGGCACGGAGAAGTGAAGCGACTTGCCCAAAGTCCCACAAGTGGCGGAGCCGGGATTAGAACCCATGACCTCTGATTCCCAAGCCCGGGCTCTAAACCACGCTGCTTCTACTAATAAGGGTATTTGTTAAGCGCTTACTATGTGCCCAGCACTGTTCTAAGCGCTGGGGTAGAAACAAGACAATTAAGTTGTCCCACCTGAGGCTCACAATAAATATGATTGATTGATTGATTGATCCCCATTTTCCAGATGAGGTAACTGAGGCACAGAGAAGTGAAGCGACTTGCCCAAAGTCTCACAAGTGGCGGAGCCGGGATTAGAACCCATGACCTCTGGCTCCCAAGCCCGGGCTCTTTCCACTAAACCACGCTGCTTCTGCTAATAAGGGTATTTGTTAAGCGCTTACTATGTGCCCAGCACTGTTCTAAGCGCTGGGGTAGAAACAAGGCAATTAAGTTGTCCCACCTGGGGCTCACAGTCTTCATCCCCATTCTCCAGATGAGGTAACGGAGGCACGGAGAAGTGAAGCGACTTGCCCAAAGTCCCACAAGTGGCGGAGCCGGGATTAGAACCCATGACCTCTGACTTCCAAGCCTGGGCTCTTCCACTAAACCACGCTGCTTCTGCTAATAAGGGTATTTGTTAAGCGCTTACTACGTGCCAAGCACTGTTCTAAGCGCTGGGGTAGAAACAAGGCAATTAAGTTGTCCCACCTGGGGCTCACAGTCTTCATCCCCATTTTCCAGATGAGGTAACCGAGGCACAGAGAAGTGAGGCGACTTGCCCAAAGTCCCACAAGTGGTGGAGCTGGGATTAGAACCCATGACCTCTGATTCCCAAGCCCGGGCTCTTTCCACTAAACCACGCTGCTTCTGCTAATAAGGGTATTTGTTAAGCGCTTACTATGTGCCCAGCACTGTTCTAAGCGCTGGGGTAGGGACAAGGTAATCAGGTGGAGAAGTGAAATGACTTACCCAAGGTCACACAGCAGGCAAGCGGCAGAGCTGGGATCATTCGCTGGGACACCCCAACCCCGAGGTTCTGCTTGCAGGGAAGCACTGCTTTCATTCAGTCAGCCAGTGGTATTTATTGAGCGCTTACTGTGTGCAGAGCACTGTACTAAGCGCTTGGGAAGTATAGTTCAAGCAGAGCAATGCTCCATTCTGGTCTGACTGTTGCCGTTGTCTCCCATTCTTCGGCCCCGAGGCTGCCTTGCTTATGGAATTCCAATATTTTCTCAGTCAGTCGTATTTACTGAGCGCTTACCGTGTGCAGAGCACTGTACTAAGCGCTTGGGAAGGACAGTTCAAGCACAGCAATGCTCCATTCTGGTCTGACTGTAGCAGTTGTCGCCCATTCTGTAAGGAATTCCAACATTTTCTTTCATCCATTACTCCTGCCCATTGTAATAATAATAATAATAATAATAATAAAAATAAAATAATAATAATGGCATTTATTAAGCGCCTACTATGTGCAAAGCACTGTAGAGAAGCAGCATGGCGTAGCAGACAGAGCCCGGGCCTGAGAGTCGGAAGGTCATGGGTTCTAATTCCGGCTCCGCCACTTGTCTGGTATATGTGGCCTCGAGCAAGTCACGTCGCTTATGCTGCCAACTTGGACTTCCCGAGCGCTTAGTACAGTGCTCTGCACACAGTAGGCGCTCAATCAATACGACTGATTGATTGATTGATTCTGTGGGCCTCGGTGATCTCATCTGTAAAAATGGAGTGAGACGTTTGAGCCCCGGGTGGAACAGAAATGATGTCCAACCCGATTGGTCATGGGTTCAAATCCCGGCTCCGCCAATTGTCAGCTGTGTGACTTTGGGCAAGTCACTTCATTCATTCAATCGTATTTATTGAATGAATTCAATCAATTTATTGAATGAATTCAATAAATTTACTGAATTTATTGAATTCAATAAATACGATTGAATGAATGAATGAATATTGAGTGCTTACTGTGTGCAGAGCACTGTACTAAGCGCTTGGGAAGTCCAAGTTGGCAATATCTAGAGACGGTCCCTACCCAACAGCGGGTTCACAGTCTAGAAGGGGGAGACGAACAACAAAACAAAACATATTAACAAAATAAAATAAATAGAATAAATATGTACAAGTAAAATAGAGTAATAAATATGTACAAACATATATACATATATACAGGTGATGATATACATATATACATATATACTTCACTTCTCTGTGCCTCAGTTACCTCATCTGTAAAATGGGGATCAAGACTGTGAGCCCCCCGTGGGACTACCTGATCACCTTGTAACCTCCCCAGCGCTTAGAACAGTGCTTTGCACATAATAAGCACTTAATAAATACCATTATTATTATTATTATTCTAATCCCGGCTCTGCCACTTGTCAGCTGGGTGACCTTGGGCAAGTCACGTCACTTCTCTGGGCCTCAGTTACGTCATCTGGAAAATGGGGATGAAGACTGTGAGCCCCCCGGGGGACAACCTGATCACCTTGTAACCTCCCCAGAGCTTAGAACAGTGCTTTGCACATAGTAAGCGCTTAATAAATACTATTATTATTATTATTATTCTAATCCTGGCTCTGCCACTTGTCAGCTGGGTGACCTTGGGCAAGTCACCTCACTTTTCTGGGCCTCGTGGGACAACCTGATGACCTTTTATCTACCACAGCGCTTAGAACAGTGCTTTGCACATAGTAAGCGCTTAATAAATACCATTATTATTATTATTATTCTAATCCTGGCTCCGCCACTTGTCAGCTGGGTGACGTTGGGCAAGTCACTTCATTTCTCTGGGCCTCAGTTCCCTCATCTGGAAAATGGGGATGAAGACTGTGAGCCCCCCGTGGGACAACCTGATCACCTTGTATCTCTTCTAGACTGTGAGCCCACTGTTGGGTAGGGACCGTCTCTATATGTTGCCAACTTGTACTTCCCAAGCGCTTAGTACAGTGCTCTGCACACAGTAAGCACTCAATAAATACGATTGATTGATTGATTGATTACCCCAGCGCTTAGAACAGTGCTTGGCACATTGTAAGCGCTCAGCTCAGTTGGGAGAGCATCAGACTGAAGATCTAAACGTGCCTGGTTCGATCCCGCATTTTGGCATACGGTGTCTTTTTTTTTTTGAGAAGCAGCGTGGCTCAGTGGAAAGAGCCCGGGCTTGGAGTCAGAGGTCATGGGTTCGAATCCCACCTTCCCCACTCATCAGCTGTGTGACTCTGGGCAAGTCACTTCACTTTTCTGGGCCTCAGTTATCTCATCTGTAAAATGGGGATCAAGACTGTAAACCTCCCCCCCATGGGATTACCTGATCACCTTGTATCCCCCCCAGCGCTTAGAACAGCGCATCGCACATAGTAAGTTCATTCATTCATTCATTCAATCGTATTTATGGAGCGCTTACTGTGTGCAGAGCACTGTACTAAGCGCTTGGGAGGTACAAGTTGGCAACATATAGAGAGGGTCCTTACCCAACAATGGGCTCACAGTCTAGATGGGGGAGACAGACAACAAAACAAAACATGTGGACAGGTGTCAAAATCATCATCATCATCATCATCAATCGTATTTATTGAGCGCTTACTAAGAACGCATGAATTATAGCTATGTGCACATAATGAACAAAATAAATAGAATAGTAAATATGTACAAGTAAAATAAATAGAGTGATAAAGTGATGAGTGATAGAGTGATTAAGTGATAAGTACTTAACAAATGCCATCATTATTATTATTAACAAATACCATCATCATTATCATTATGTGTGACCTTGGGCGAGTCACTTAACTTCTCTGAGCCTCAGTTCCCTCATCTGTAGAATGGGGATTAAGACTGTGAGCCCCCCGTGGGAAAGCCTGATCACCTTGTATCACCTGATCACTAAGCGCTTAGTCCAGTGCTCTGCACACAGTAAGGGCTCAATAAATACGATTGATTGATTGATTGATTGTATGCCCCCCAGGGCTTAGAACAGTGCTTGGCATGTAGTAAGCGCTTAGCAAATGCCATCATCATCATCATCACAGCAAGCACTTCATAAATACCATCGATCGATTGAGCTAGCAGACGAGATTCCCGCTGAAATTTTAGACTGTGAGCCCACCGTTGGGTAGGGACTGTCTCTATATGCTGCCAACTTGGACTTTCCAAGCGCTTAGTACAGTGCTCTGCACACAGTAAGCGCTCAATAAATGCGATTGATGATGATGATGACTGTACTGAACGGAAAATCTCTAGATCTTGTGCTTTTGTGTCCCAGGTGGAAGGGGCGTTCATCCAAGGTCAGGGACTATACACATCGGAGGAGCTGAAATACTCTCCCGAAGGCGTCCTGCTCACTCGGGGCCCCGAAGATTATAAAATCCCGAATATTCCTGAGATCCCGGAGAAGTTCTACGTTTCCCTGTTGAAGTCCCGAAACCCGATAGCGATCTACTCATCCAAGGTGAGCGGCCTGGGCGGTTAATTAATAATAATAATAATAATAATGATATCATCATCATCATCAATCGTATTTATTGAGCGCTTACTGTGTGCGGAGCACTGTACTAAGCGCTTGGGAAGTCCCAAGTTGGCAACACATAGAGACAGTCATCATCATCATCATCATCATCAATCGTATTTATTGAACGCTTACTATGTGCAGAGCACTGTACTAAGCGCTTGGGAAGTACAAATTGGCAACATACAGAGACAGTCCCTACCCAACAGTGGGCTCACAGTCTAAAAGGGGGAGACAGAGAACGAAACCAAACGTACTAACAAAATAAAATAAATAGAATAGATATGTACAAGTAAAATAAATAAATAAATAAATAGAGTAATAAATATGTACAAGTAAAATAAATAAATAGAGTAATAAATATGTACAAACATATATACATATATACAGGTGCTGTGGGAAGGGAAGGAGGTAAGATGGGGGGTGGAGAGGGGGAATTTATTAAGCGCTTACTATGTGCAAAGCACTGTTCTAAGCGCTGGGGAGGTTACATGGTGATCAGGTTGTCCCACGGGGGGCTCACAGTCTTCATCCCCATTTTACAGATGAGGGAACTGAGGCTCTCTGTGCTTATTAGAAGTGAAGTGACTCGCCCAAAGTTACACAGCTGGCAATTGGCAGAGCCGGGATTTGAACCCATGACCTCTGACTCCAAAGCCCGGGCTCTTTCCACTGAGTCACCCTGCTTCTCTAGTCCAGTCCTCTGCACACAGTGAGCGCTCAATAAATATGATTGATTGATTGATTACACATTGCAATAGAATCTATTATTTTTGATTGGTGAATTTTAATTTGCTCAGTTGCTTGCCGTACGTCCTTACTGTGCTCTGTGCCTGTCCTTCCGTACTTTGAGGCTGCACCAGGGACCATGGGTTAATTGATTTCTTGTAATTGCTAGTTGTTCAGTGTTCAGTACACAGTAATCTCGTGATAAATGTCAGCGATAAAAATGATTATCTTCTCTCCTTTCTGTCTCTGCTCCGAACACAATGAGCATGCAATAAATACGACTGATTGACAATGATAAAATGAAAAATATCAGAGACCATTACTTAGTCCAGTGCTCTGCACACAGTAAGCGCTCGGTAAATTCTCAATCAATCAATCAATCGTATTTTTTGAGCGCTTACTATGTGCAGAGCACTGTACTAATCAATCAATCAATCAATCCATTGTATTTATTGAACGCTTACTGTGTGCAGAGCACTGGACTAATCAATCAATCAATCAATCGTATTTTTTGAGCACTTACTGTGCACAGAGCACTGGACTAAGCGCTTGGGAAGTCCAAGTTGGCAACATATAGAGACCGTCCCTACCCAACAGTGGGCTCACAGTCTAAAAGGGGGAGACAGAGAACAAAACCAAACATATTAACAAAATAAAATAAATAGAATAGACATGTACAAGTAAAATAAATAAATAAATAGAGTAATAAATATGTACAAACATATAGACATATATACAGGTGTAACCCCCCGACGTATCCCGATGATGTTGCCGAATTCTACTTTCCAAGCGCTTAGTACAGTACTCCGCACACAGTAAGCGCTCAATAAATACGATCGAATGAATGAACTCCTCTGTTGGGCGCCTGTTTGCCCATTTCTGAGGGAGGGAAAAGGGAGGAATAAATGGCAGCAAAATGACTGTATTCCCCCAGGAACTAACCGGAGATCATTCAGAGTCAGAAACAATCTTTTTGACTTTGGGGAAAGCGGCAGGGCTTGAAAGTCAAAAGGTCCCGGGTTCGAATCCCGGCTCCGCCGCTTGTCTGCTGTGTGACCTTGGACAAGTCACTTCACTGCTCTGGGCCTCAGTTCCCTCATCTGGAAAATGGGGGTGAAGACTGGGAGCCCCCTGTGGGACAGGAACTGTGTCCAACCCGATCTGTTTGTGTCTTAATAATAATAATGGTATTTGTTGAGCGCTTACTATGTGCCAAGCACTGTTCAGTAGAGAAGCAGCGTGGCTCAGTGGAAAGAGCCCGGGCTTTGGAGTCAGAGGTCATGGGTTCAAATCCCGGCTCCGCCACTTGTCAGCTGGGTGACTTTGGGCAAGTCACTTCACTTCTCTGGGCCTCAGTTCCCTCATCTGGAAAATGGGGATGAAGACTGTGAGCCCCCCGTGGGACAACCTGATCACCTTGTAACCTCCCCAGCGCTTAGAACAGTGCTTTGCGCATAGTAAGCGCTTAACAAATGCCATCATCATCATCATCATAGTAGCGTGGCTTAGTGGAAAGAGCCCGGGCTTGGGAGTCATAGGTCATGGGTTCGAATCCCTGCTCTGCCTCTTGTCAGCTGTGTGACTTTGGGCAAGTCACTTTCATTCATTCATTCATTCAATCATATTTATTGAGCGCTTACTGTGTGCAGAGCCCTGTACTAAGCGCTTGGAAAGTCCAAGTTGGCAACATATAGAGATGGTCCCTACCCGACAGTGGGCTCACAGTCTAGAAGACTTCACTTGTGCTTGTACTTGTACTTCCCAAGCGCTTAGTACAGTGCTCTGCACACAGTAAGCACTCAATAAATACGATTGATTGATTGATTGATTGATTGATTCACTTCTCTGGGCCTCAGTTCCCTCATCTGTCAAATGGGGATGAAGACTGTGAGCCCCACGTGGGACACCCTGTTAACCTTGTATCTCCCCCAGCGCTTAGAACAGTGCTCGGCACATAGTAAGCGCTTAACAAAAACCATCATTATTATTATTATTATTATAGTAAGCGTTTCACAAGTACCACAATTTTTATTATTATTATTATTATTATTATTATTATTATTATTATTCCTTTCCCTAGTCGGGTGAACCTCTTCTGTGGCCAGAGCTCTCTACTTAGTGCCTAATTCATTCATTCATTCATTCAATTATATTTATTGAGCGCTTACTGTGTGCAGAGCACTGGACTAAGCGCTTGGGAAGTACAAGTCGGCAACATCTAGAGACGGTCCCTACCCAACAGCGGGCTCACAGTCTAGAAGGGGGAGACAGACGACAAAACAAAACATGTGAACAGGTGTCAAGTCATACTTATTGAGCACTTACTAGACTGCACTAGACTCCTAGACTGTGAGCCCGCTGTTGGGTAGGGACCGTCTCTGTGTGTTGCCGACTTGTACTTCCCAAGCGCTTAGTACAGTGCTCTGCACACAGTAAGAGCTCAATTAATACGATTGATTGATTGATTACTATGTGCAAAGCACTGTACTAAGCGCTTGGGAGAGACCAGTATAACCAAATTGGCAGACAGCTTCCCTGCCCAGAATGAGCTTACAATCAAGAGAAGCAGCGTGGCTCAGTGGAAAGAGCACGGACTTTGGATTCAGAAGCCATGGGTTCAAATCCCGGCTCCACCAATTGCCAGCTGTGGGACTTTGGGCAAGTCACTTCACTTCTCTGGGCCTCAGTTCCCTCATCTGTAAAATGGGGATGAAAGAATGTGAGACCCCACCTCCATGGGACAACCTGATCACTTTGTAACCTCCCCAGCGCTTAGAACAGTGCTTTGCACATAGTAAGCGCTTAATAAATGCCATCATAATTATTATTATTTATTAGAGGGGGAGACAGACATCACTACGATGAGTTCCCTTATGTGGAAAATGGGGATTAAGAGTGTGAGCCTTACGTGGGACAGGGGCTGTGTCCAACCTGATTAACTTGTATCTACTCCAGCGCTTAGTACAGTGCCTGGCATATAGCAAATGCCCAACAAATACCATAAAAAAATTTTAAAGACAGTCTTTGTAACATATTTGTAACACAACATTTGTAACATATAATTTATCAGAGAAGCAACGTGGCTCAATGGAATGAGCCCGGGCTTGGGAGTCAGAGGTCATGGGTTCAAATCCTGGCTCCACCACTTGTCAGCTGTGGGACGTTGGGGAAGTCACTTCACTACTCTGGGCCTCAGTGACCTCATCTGTAAAATGGGGATGAAGACCGTGAGCCCCACGTGGGACAATCTGATCACCTTGTATCCCCCTCCAGTGCTTAGAACAGTGCTTTGCACGTAGTAAGCGCTTAACAAATGCCATCATTATTATTTTATTAAGTATATAAGTGCTGTGATATTGGGGTAAATAGGAAAGGTCCAGTTAATCAATCAATCAATCGTATTTATTGAGCACTTACTGTGTGCAGAGCACTGTACTAAGCGCTTGGGAAGTCCAAGTTGGCAACATATAGAGACAGTCCCGACCCAACAGTGGGCTCACAGTCTAGAAGAAGAGATCTCAGATTCATTCAACTCAGTCGTATTTAATTCATTCATTCAATCGTATTTATTGAGCGCTTACTGTGTGCAGAGCACTGGACTAAGCGCTTGGGAAGTACAAGTTGGATTTAATGAGCACTTCCTGCATGTAGCGCACTGTACTAAGCACTTGGGAGAGTCCAATAGAACAATAAGCAGACAGATTCCCTGCGTGTAGCAAGTTTACAGTCTAGAAGGATCCAAGTGCATGGTTCCAGCGCTCAGAACAGTGCTTGGCACACAGTAAGCACTTAACAAATACCATCATTAATAATAATAATAATAATAATGGCATTTGTTAAGCGCTTACTATGTGCAAAGCACTGTTCTAAGCGCTGGAGGCGATACAAGGTGATCAGGTTGTCCCACATGGGGCTCACAATCTTAATCCCCATTTTACAGATGGGGT
This sequence comes from Tachyglossus aculeatus, assembly GCF_015852505.1. Lineage (NCBI taxonomy): Eukaryota > Metazoa > Chordata > Mammalia > Monotremata > Tachyglossidae > Tachyglossus > Tachyglossus aculeatus. Next base: position 5,744,553 of record NC_052072.1, read on the forward strand.
CACTGAGGCTTAGAGAAGTGAAGTGACTTGCCCAAGATCACCCAGCAGACATGTGGCAGAGCCGGGATTATTATTATTATTATATACAGAGAAGCAGCGTGGCTCGGTAGAAAGAGCCCGGGCTTTGGAGTCAGAGGTCATGGGTTTGAATCCCGGCTCCACCACAAGTCTGCTGTGTGACCTTGGGCAAGTTACTTCTCTTCTCTGAGCCTCAGTTCCCTCATCTGTAAAAATGGGGATTAAGACTGTGAGCCCCACGTGGGACAACTTGATCACATTGTATCCCCCCCCAGCGCTTAGGACAGTGCTTTGCACATAGAAAGCACTTAACAAATGCCATTATTATTATTATTATTATTATTATTATTAAAGTTGCTAAGGACGATTGACGCGATGCCCCAGCCAGGGAGGGTGGAGATTAGTCAGGGAGGGTTTCCAGGTGGAGGGGGCTTTTTAAGCAGGTTTTGAAGTTGGGGAGAGAGCTGTTTGCTTCCGCCTCGTCGGCTGTGTGACCTTGGGTAAGTCACTTCACTTCTCTGAGCCTCAGTTCCCTCATCTATAAAAATGGGGATTAAGACTGTGAGCCCCACGTGGGACAACTTGATCACATTGTTTCCCCCCCTCAACGCTTAGAACAGTGCTTTGCACATAGTAAGCGCTTAACAAATGCCATCATCATTATTATTATTATAAGTTGCTAAGGACGATTGACGTGATGCCCCGGCCAGGGAGGGTGGAGATTAGTCAGGGAGGGCTTCCAGGTGGAGGGGGCTTTTTAGGCAGGTTTTGAAGTTGGGGAGAGAGCTGTTTGCTTCCGCCTCGTCGGCTGTGTGACCTTGGGTAAGTCACTTCAATTCTCTGGGCCTCGGTTCCCTCATCTGTAAAATGGGGATGAAGACTGGGAGCCTTCACTCTGGGCTTCAAGGTTGTCCATCCATCCCCTCGCCCCCTCCTATCTCACCTCCCTTCTGTCCTTCTCCAGCCCAGCCCGCAGATTTCTCCTCCTCCCCATCCCCGCCGGGCCCTACCTCCTTCCCCTCCCCACAGCCCCTGTATATATGTTTGTACCGATTTATCACTCTATTTATTTTACTTGTACAGATTTACCATTCTCTTTATTTTGTTAATGGTGTGCATCTAGCCATAATTCCATTTATCCTGACAGTTTTGACACCTGTCTCCATGCTTTGTTTTGTCGTCTGTCTCCCCCTTCTAGACTGTGAGCCCGTCGTTGGGTAAGGACCATCTCTCTATGTTGCCAACTTGTCCTTCCCAAGCGCTTAGTCCAGTGCTCTGCACACGGTAAGCGCTCGATAAATACGATTGGATGAGTGAATGAATGGTCATCTCTGTTGCCGACGTCCTTCCGAAGCGCTTAGTCCAGTGCTCTGCACACAGGAAGCGCTCAATAAATACGACTGGATGAGTGAATGAATGACCGTCTCTGTTGCCAACTTGTCCTTCCCAAGCGCTAAGTCCAGTGCTCTGCACACAGTAAGCGCTCAATAAATACAACTGGATGAGTGAATGAATGACAACCTAATAATAATGGAATTTATTAGGCACTTACTATGTGCAAAGCACTGTTCTAAGCGCTGGGGAGGTTACAAGGTGATCAGGTTGTCCCACGGGGGGCTCACAGTCTTCATCCCCATTTTACAGACGAGGTAACAGAGGCACAGAGTGACTTGCCCAAAGTCACACAGCTGACAATTGGCGGAGCCGGGATTTGAACCCATGTCCTCTGACTCCAAAGCCCGGGCTCCTTCCACTGAGCCACGCTGCTTCTAATGCTGTTACTTCTAATGCTTCTAACCTGATGAACCTTCTTACCTGTATATATGGATATATGTTTGTACGTATTTATTACTCTATGTATTTATTTTATTTGTCCATATTTATTCTATTTATTTTATTTTGTTAATATGGTTTGTGTGTTCTCTGTCTCCCCCTTCTAGACTGTGAGCCCACTGTTGGGTAGGGACTGTCTCTAGATGTTGCCGACTTGGACTTCCCAAGCGCTTAGTCCAGTGCTCTGCACACAGTAAGCGCTCCGTAAATACGATCGAATGAATGATGATGACCTTGTATCCCCCCCAGCGCTCAGAAGAGCGCTGGCATGTAGTAAGCGCCTAACAAATGCCATCATCAATGTCTTCCCACTGTTGGGTACGGACTGTCTCTGTATGTTGCCAGCTTGTACTTCCCAAGTGCTTAGTCCAGTGCTCTGCACACAGTAAGCGCTCAATAAATACGATTGATTGATCGATTCCCCCGTCTCCCGCAGGGCCTGGGCGAAGCCGGGATGTTCATGGGCTCCTCCGTGTTCTTCGCCATATCGGATGCCGTGGCGGCCGCCCGCCAGGAGAGAGGACTGACTTCGGCCTTCACCCTCAGCAGCCCGGCCACCCCCGAGCTGATCCGGATGACCTGCGCAGATCGCTTCACCAACATGGTAGGCCTCCTAGACTGGAAACTCCTCGTGGGCAGGGACTGCATCTGTCCGTGAACACTGCTTTGCATTCATTCATTCATTCAATCGCATTTATTTCATTCCTTTTCATTCATTTAATTGTATTTATTGAGCACTTACTGTGTGCAGAGCACTGTACTGAGCGCTTGGGAGAGGACAATATAACAATATATAACGATATAACATTCCCTGTCCACAATAATAATAATAATGATGGCATTTGTTAAGCGCTTACTATGTGCAGAATGCTGTACTGAGCGCCTGGGAGTGTAGACTATAATGGACACATTCCCTGCCCACAACAAGTTTACAGTCTAGGAGGGAAGATGGACATTAACGGAAATAAATAAAGGGCAGCTATTCCTTCCTTCCTTCCTTCCTTCCTTCCTTCCTTCCTTCCTTCCTTCCTTCCTTCCTTCCTTCCTTCCTTCCTTCCTTCCTTCCTTCCTTCCTTCCTTCCTCCCTCCCTCCCTCCCTCCCTCCCTCCCTCCCTCCCTCCCTCCCTCCCTCCCTCCCTCCCTTCCTTCCTTCCTTCCTTCCTTCCTTCCTTCCTTCCTTCCTTCCTTCCTTCCTTCCTTCCTTCCTTCCTTCCTTCCTTCCTTCCCTCCTTCCCTCCTTCCCTTCCCTTCCCTTCCCTTCCCTTCCCTTCCCTTCCCTTCCCTTCCCTCCCTCCCTTCCTTCCCTTCCTTCCCTCCCTTCCTTCCTTCTTTCCTTCCTTCCTTCCTTCATTCGATCGTATTTATTGAGCACTTACTATGTGCAGAGCACCGGACTAAGCACTTGGGAGCTACAAGTCGGCAACCTATAGAGATGGTCTCGACCCAACGACGGGCTCACAGTCTAGAAGGGGGAGACAGACAACAAAACAAAACCTGGGGACAGGTGTCAAGTATTCAGAGCAAATAGAAATAAAGCTAGATTCATCCATTCATTCATTCATTCAATCGAATTTATTGAGCACTTACCGTGTGCAGAGCACTGGACTAAGCGCTTGGGAACTACAAGTCGGCAACATCTAGAGACGGTCCCTACCCTACAGTGGGCTCACAGTCTAGAAGGGGGAGACAGACAAAAAAACAAAACCTGGGGACAGGTGTCAAGTCGTCAGAACAAATAGAAATAAAGTTAGATTCATCTGTTCATTCATTCATTCAATCGTATTTATTGAGCGCTTTCTGTGTGCAGAGCACTGGACTAAGCGCTTGGGAAGTCCAAGTTGGCAACATCTAGAAACGGTCCCTACCCAACAGTGGGCTCACAGTCTAGAAGGGGGAGACAGAGAACAAAACCAAACATATTAACAAAATAAAATAAATAGAATAAATATGTACAAATAAAATAAATAAATAAATAGAGTAAGAAATACGTACAAACATATATACATATATAGAGGTACTATACATATATATGCATATATATATTATATACATATATATATATATATATATATACAGGTATAGATGCACCACATTAACAAAATAAATCAAATAGTAAATATGTACAAGTAAAATAAATAGAGTAATGAATCCCCAGCCTGGGCTCTTTCCATTAAGCCACGCTGCTTCTCAAGCCCTGCACACACCTGCATTACAGTCTAGAAGCAGCGTGGCTCAGTGGAAAGAGCCCGGGCTTGGGAGTCAGAGGTCATGGGTTCAAATCCCGGCCCCGCCACTTAGCTGTGTGACCTTGGGCAAGCCACTTAACTTCTCCGGGCCTCAGTTCCCTGCTCTGTAAAATGGGGATGAAGACTGTGAGCCCCACGTGGGACAACCTTGGTCACCTTGTACCCCCCCCCAGTGCTTAGAACAGTGCTTGGCATGGAGTAAGTGCTTAACAAATACCACCATTATTATTATTATTATAGAAGTGGGGGGAGAGGCATCAGAACAAGTAAACAGGCATCAATACCATCAATATAAATAGAATTATAGATATATACACATCATTAATATCAATCAATCAATCAATCGTATTTATTGAGCGCTTACTGTGTGCAGAGCACTGGACTAAGCGCTTGGGAAGTGCAAGTTGGCAACATATAGAGACAGTCATCATCGTCATCATCAATCGTATTTATTGAGCGCTTACTGTGTGCAGAGCACTGTACTAAGCGCTTGGGAAGTACAAGTTGGCAACATATAGAGACAGTCCCTACCCAACAGTGGGCTCACAGTCTAAAATAAATGGAATTATAAATCTGGGCATATATAAACAAGTGCTGTGGGGAGGGGAAGGAGGAGGAGAGGAAAAAGGGGGCTGAGTGTGGGAAGGCCTCCTGGAGGAGGTGAGTTTTCAGGAGGGTTTTGAAGGGGGGAAGAGAGCTAGTTTGGCGGATGTGAGGAGGGAGGCCATTCCGGGCCAGGGGAAGGACGTGGGCCGGGGGTCGATGGCGGGACTGGCGAGAAGGAGGCCCGGGGAGGAGGTGTGCGGTGGCAGAGGAGCAGAGGGTGCGGGCTGCGATGGAGAAATCAATCAATCAATCAATCGTATTTATTGAGCGCTTACTATGTGCAGAGCACTGTACTAAGTGCTTAGGGAGGTGAGGGAGGAGGAGGCGAGGTGATGGACAGCCTGGAAGCCGAGAGTGAGGAGTTTTTGCTTGATACAAAGGTGGACAGGCAACCATGGGAGATATGGGACTAACACTCCCAGATTCCCAGACCAATTCCACCAATGCCCATGATCGATCGCGTGAAGCGGAATAGCCACATAAACGATAATGGTATATATATATATTTTTTTTTTTTCTTGCAGATTCCAAGAGAGGACCCTAACTCCTTCAAGCCGTGGTCCATCCCCGTGTCCTAATATCACCGAGGTGTTCTCTAAAATGCGGGGTCGGGGCAGCGATTCCGCAGGAGTCCCAAATCAATTTGTAGCCCCTTGGCGTTGAAACCTCAACCAAGGGGCTCAGCTTCCTTTCGTGGTGCTTTGCGATTTAGGTTTGCTCACGCTTGCAGGTGGAAGTGCGGCTTTTAGAGAAGCGTCCGGGGCTGAATTTCCCAGCCAAGAGGCGGCTAATTGGCGGTTGTGTGTCCTTTTACATAAAAAAATTAAAAAGAGAATAATGGAATTTGCCACTTCACCCCAATTGGCAGGACAACAGGAAGGCTCCCAATGCCCTGAGATGACCCTTTATCTATGCACCTCTGTGCATAGATAATAGTAATAATTGTATGTGTTCATCATCATCATCATCAATCGTATTTATTGAGCGCTTACTGTGTGCAGAGGACTGTACTAAGCGCTTGGGAAGTACAAGTTGGAAACATATAGAGACAGTCCCTACCCAACAGTGGGCTCACAGTCTAAAAGTGTGTTAAGCACTTACTATGTGCCAAGCATTGTTCTAAGCACTGGGGGAGATACAAGGTGATTAGGTGGTCCCACGTGGGGCTCACAGTCTTCATCCCCATTTTACGGATGAGGGAACTGAGGCCCAGAGAAGTGAAGTGACTTGCCCAAAGTCACACAGCTGATAAGTGGTGGAGCCGGGATTAGAACCCACGACCTTTGACTCCCAAGCCCGGGATCTTGCCACTAAACCACACTGCTTCTCCCATACCTACTATTTAATAATAATAATAACAATAATAATGACATTTGTTAAGTGCTTACTATGTGCAAAGCACTGTTCTAAGCGCTGGGGAGGTTACAAGGTGATCAGGTTGTCCCACAGGGGGCTTACAGTCTTAATCCCCATTTTACAGATGAGGTAACTGAGGCACAGAGTAGTTAAGTGACTTGCCCAAAGTTACACAGGTGACCAGTGGCAGAGTCAGGATTAGAACCCACAACCTCTGACTCCCAAACCAGTATAATACTGGAATGGTCCATTGTGCATCTTCTGTCCAGCCCACTGGACTTGGAGCAGTTGAAGGGAATGGACGAGCATGTTTCTTTCATTAATTCATTCATGCATTCATGAATGACAAGTGGTGGAGCCAGAATTTGAACCCATGACCTCTGACTCCAAAGCCTGGGCTCTGTCCGCTGAGCCACGCTGCTTCTCTAGCCACGCTACTTCTCTTTAATTTAAGCATTTAAGCATTTAAGTTAATTTAAGCATTTAGTCAACTACTTATCTATCAATGGCATTTAATGAGGGCTCACTGTGGGCAGAGCACTATACTAAGCGCTTGGCTGAGTCCAGCACACAGTAAGCGCTCAATAAATGCCATTCATTCATTCAATTCATTCAATCATATTTATTGAGCGCTTACTGTGCGCAGAGCCCTGTACTAAGCGCTTGGGAAGTCCAAGTTGGCAACGTATAGAGATGGTCCCTACCCAACAGCGGGCTCACAGTCTAGAAGGGGGAGACAGAGAACAAGACATATTAACAAAATAAAATAAATAGAATAAATATATACAAATAAAATAGAGTAATAATGGTATAAATAGATTGAAGAGCAAAAACACCATTACAATTTTCTTTTTTAAAAAACTAGGAAAAATTAATAAATAAGTGCTACTTGTGGGCAGGAAACAAGTCTCCCAACTCTTGTACTGTAATAATAATAATGATGATGATGGCATTTGTTAAGCACTTACTATGTGCCAAGCACTGTTCTAAACACCGGGGAGGTTACAAGGTGATCAGGTTGTCCCACGTGGGGCTCCCAGTCTTAATCCCCATTTTACAGATGAGGGAACTGAGGCCCAGAGAAGTGACTTGCCCAAAGTCACACAGCTGACAAGTGGCAGAGCCGGGATTTGAACCCATGACCTCTGACTCTCAAGCCTGGGCTCTTTCCATTGAGCCACACTGCTACGCTCCCAAGCCCGTTGTTGGGTAGGGACTGTCTCTCTCTGTTGCCAAACGGTACTTTCCAAGCGCTTAGTCCAGTGCTGTGCACACAGTAAGCGCTCAATAAATACGATTGAATGAATGAATTTAATACCGTGCTCTGTACTGAGTAAGCACTCAACAAATTCCATTGATCGATTGGAGAGCAAAATCACCCTTACAATTTTTTTTTTTAAGTAGGAAAATAAATCAATAAATAAGTGCTCTTTGTGGGCAGAGAACTCTTGTTCATTTATTCATTCATTCATTCATTCATTCAAGCGTATTTATTGAGCACTTACTGTGTGCAGAGCAACATGAGAAGCAGCGTGGCTCAGTGGAAAGAGCCCGGGCTTTGGAGTCTGAGGTCATGGGTTCAAATCCCTGCTCCCCCAATTGCCAGCTGTGTGACTTTAGGCAAGTCACTTCATTCTCTGTGCCTCAGTTACCTCGTCTGTAAAATGGGGATTAAGGCTGTGAGCCCCACATGGGACAACCTCATCACCTTGTAACCTCCCAGTGCTTAGAACAGTGCTTTGCACATAATAAGCTCTTAATAAATGCCATCATTATTATTGTTATTCATTCAGTCGTGTTTATTGAGCATTTACCGTGCGCAAAGCACTGAACTAAGCGCTTGGGAGAATACAGTAGAGCAACCAACAGATGCATTCCCTGCCCACAAGGAGCTTACAGTCTAGAGGGGGAGACTGAAATTAAGAGAAATAAATAAATAAAATCAATCAATCAATCGTATTTATTGAGCACTTACTGTGTGCAGAGCACTGTGCTAAGCACTTGGGAAGTCCAAGTTGTCAACATATAGAGACGGTCCCTACCCAACAGTGGGCTCACAGTCTAGAAGGGGGAGACAGAGAACAAAACCAAACATATTAACAAAATAAAATAAATAGAATAGATATGTACAAGTTAAATAAATAGAGTAATATACAAGTAAAATAAATAAATAGAGTAATAAATAGAGTAATAGAATAAAATAAAAAGAAATAAATAGGGGAAGCAGCATGGTGTAGTGACTAGACCACAGGCCTGAGAGTCAGAAGGTCATGGGTTCTAATCCTGGCTCTGCCACTTGTCTGCTGTTTGGCCTTCAGCATGTCACTTGACTTCTCTGTGCCTCAGTTACTTCATCTGTAAAATGGGGATTGAGATTGTCAGCCTCTGTGGGACAGAGACTGCGTCCAACCGGATTTGCTTGTAGCCACCCCAGCGCTTAGTACGGTACCTGGTACAGCGTAAGCGCTTAAATACCAGAATAATTATTATCATTATTATTAAATAAATGGCGGACGTGGGTTCTAATCCTGGCTCCACCACTTGTCTGCTGGGTGACCTTGGGCAAGTCACTTCCCTTCTCTGGGCCTCAGTTCCCTCCTCTGTAAAATGGGGTTGAAAACTGCCCCACGTGGGGCAACCAGTGCTTAGAACAGTGCTCTGCACATAGTAAGCACTTAATAAATGCCATTAAAAAAATAAATAAATAAATAAATTTAAAAAAAAAAACCTGATTAAATTGGATCTACCCCAGCACTCAAACAGTGCTTGGCACATAGTAATAATAATGATAATAATAATAGCATTTGTTAAGCGCTTACTATGTGCAAACACTTAACTAATACCGCCATTATTATAAGGGCTGAGGAGCTGGGAGAAGAGACGAGTATCGTCCTCTCCCAAGCGTTTAGTACGATGCTCTGCATCCAGTAAGCGCTCGGTAGTTACCACTGATGGATAGATTGACTAAGCAGGGAAATCCAGGATCATTCAAAGGCGCCTCGACTTTCCCAAGGCTTCCACTGAAATTATTTCAGGGATGAAGAAGACTTTGCCCAGAAAGGTCACTCCACTGCCTGACCGCAGTACTTTCTTTCATTTAAACCTTCTAGCTTTAGGCGCTCTCTACACTGTTCCCCGCTGCCCTGCTGCCCTGGACTGGGAGGGGACCGTTTAATAAATACATGAGGAATTGGGGAGGGTCTCCAATATGTTGCATAAATGAAACTGATTTAAATAAATTGGGGGAGATTGGTGATCGATGCGTTATTTGTTTTTAGCATCCGTGGTAATAACCGTGGTACTTGTTTTGGTGCTTATTATATGGTGACGGAACCTTATTCCAGGATGGTTTGTGGTGGTTATTCATTTTTTCATTCAATCGTATTTATTGAGCGCTTACTGTGTGCAGAGTACTGTACTAAGCGCTTGGAAAGTCCGATTCGGCAGCAGAGATGGTCCCTGCCCAACAACGGGCTCGTGATCTAGAAGGGGGGAGACAGACAGACCTGAGTGAACTCAGGCAAGTCATTTCACTTCTCTGCGCCTCGGTTTCCTCATCTGCAAAATGGTATTTGTGGAACGCTTACCGTGCCAAGCTCTGGACTGAGCGCCGAGAAGTGAGGTGACTTGCCCAAAGCAATCAATCAATCAATCAATCGTATTTATTGAGCGCTTACTGTGTGCAGAGCACTGTACTAAGTGCTTGGGAAGTACAAGTTGGCAACATAGAGAGACAGTCCCTACCCACCAGTGGGCTCACAGTCTAAAAGGGGGAGACAGAGAACAAAACCAAACATACTAACAAAATAAAATAAACAGAATAGATATGTACAAGTAAGATAAATAAATAAATAAATAGAGTAATAAATCTGTACAAACATATATACATATATACAGGTGCTGTGGGGAAGGGAAGGAGGTAAGATGGGGGGATGGAGAGGGGGACGAGGGGGAGAGGAAGGAAGGGGCTCAGTGTGGGAAGGCCTCCTGGAGGAGGTGAGCTCTCAGTAGGGCCTTGAAGGGAGGAAGAGAGCGAGCTTGGCGGGTGGGCAGAGGGATTGGGGGCATTCCAGGCCCGGGGGGAGGACGTGGGCCGGGGGTCGACGGTGGGACAGGCGAGAGCGAGGCCTAACGGTGAGGAGCTTAGCGGCAGAGGAGCGGAGGGTGCGGGCTGGGCTGGAGAAGGACAGAAGGGAGGTGAGGTAGGAGGGGGCCAGGGGATGGATGGACAGCCTTGAAGCCCAGGGTGAGGAGTTTCTGCCTAGTGCACAGATTGATTGGTAGCCATTGGAGATTTTTGAGGAGGGGAGTAACATGCCCAGAGCGTTTCTGGACAAAGACAATCCGGGCAGCAGCGTGAAGTATGGATTGAAGTGGGGAGAGACACGAGGATGGGAGATCAGAGAGAAGGCTGATGCAGTAGTCCAGGCGGGATAGGATGAGAGCTTGAACGAGCAGGGGAGCGGTTTGGGTGGAGAGGAAAGGGCGGATCTTGGCAATGTTGCGGAGCTGAGACCGGCAGGTTTTGGTGACGGCTTGGATGTGAGGGGTGAATGAGAGAGCCGAGTCCAGGATGACACCAAGGTTGCGGGCTCGTGAGATGGGAAAGGATGGTAGTGCCGTCAACAGAACTGGGAAAGTCAGGGAGAGGGCAGGGTTTGGGAGGGAAGACAAGGAGTTCCGTCTTGGACATGTTGAGTTTTAGGTGGTGGGCAGACATCCAGATGGAGATGTCCTGAAGGCAGGAGGAGATGCAAGCCTGGAGAGAGGGGGAGAGAGCAGGGGCAGAGATGGAGATCTGGGGGTCATCAGCGTAGAGGTGATAGTTGAAGCCGTGGGAGCGAATGAGGTCACCGAGGGAGTGCGTGTAGATCGAGAACAGAAGGGGACCAAGCACTGAACCTTGGGGAACCCCCACAGTAAGGCGATGGGAGGGGGAGGAGGAGCCTGCAAAAGAGACTGAGAATGAATGACTGGAGAGATAAGAGGAGAATAGTAAATATGTACAAGTTAAAATAGAGTAATAAATCTGTATAAACATTCATTCATTCATTCATTCAATCGTATTTATTGAGCGCTTACTGTGTGCAGAGCACTGGACTAAGCACTTGGGAAGTACAAGTCAGTAACATATAGAGTCGGTCCCTACCCAACAACGGGCTCACAATCTAGAAGGGGGAGACAGACGACAAAACAAAACATGTGGACAGTTGTCAAGTCGTCAGAATAAATATAAGTAAAGCTAGATGCACATCATTAACAAAATGAATAGAATAGTAAATATGTCCAAGTAAAATAGAGTAATAAATCTGTATAAACATTCATTCATTCATTCATTCAATCGTATTTATTGAGCGCTTACTGTGTGCAGAGCACTGGACTAAGCGCTTGGGAAGTCCAACTTGGCAGCATCTAGAGACGGTCCCTACCCAGTAACGGGCTCACAGTCTAGAAGGGGGAGACAGACAATAAAACAAAACATGTGGACAGGTGTCAAGTCATCAGAATTAATAGAATTAAAGCTAGATGCACATCATTAACAAAATAAATAGAATAGTAAATATATACTAGTAAAATAGAGTACTCTGCATAAACATTCATTCAATCGTATCATTGAGCGCTTACTGTGTGCAGAGCACTGGACTAAGCGTTTGGGAATCAATCAATCAAGCAATCAATCATATTTATTGAGCGCTTACTGTGTGCAGAGCACTGCTAAGCGCTTGGGAAGTACAACTTGGCAACATCTAGAGACGGTCCCTACCCAATAACGGGTTCACGGTCTAGAAGGGGGAGACAGGTGACAAACCAAACATGTGGACAGGTGTCAAGTCATCAGAGTTCTCTCATCTGTAAAATGGGGATGAATGCTTTGAGCTCCCCGTGGGACAACCTGATCACCTTGTATCCTCCCCAGCGCTTAGAACAGTGCTCTGCACATAGTAAGCGCTTAACAAATGCCATCATTATTATTATCAGAATAAATAGAAATAAAGCCAGATGCACATCATTAACAAAATAAATAGAATAGTAAATCTGTACAAGTCAAATAAATAGGGTAATAAATCTGTACAAACATATAGACAGGGGCTGTGGGGAGGGGAAGGAGGTAGGGCGGGGGGATGAGGAGGAGGAGAGGAAAAAGGCTCAGTTTGGGAAGGCTTCTTGGAGGAGGTGAGCTCTCAGTAGGGCTTTGAAGGGAGGAAGAGAGCTAGTTTGACGGATGTGAGGAGGGAGGGCATTCCGGGCCAGGGGAGGACGTGGGCCAGGGGTTGATGGCGGGACGGGCAAGGATGAGGCCTAGTGAGGAGGTGAGCGATGGCAGAGGAGCGGAGGGTGCGGGCTGCGATGGAGAAGGACAGAAGGGAGGGGAGGGAGGAGAAGGCGAGGGGATGGGGATGAAGACTGTGAGCCCCACAGGGGACAAGGACTGTGTTCAACCCAATTTGCTAGTATCGATCCCAGCTCTCAGCACAGTGTCTGGTACATAGTAAGCAAAATGAGAGACAGGATCAGATTGGGGCCCAGGTCAACCTCAGAATTGACACAGATTAACCTTCAGAAAAACACCCTTCTCCTCCTGCTCTTGGCTAGAATTTTGAAGCTGATCTGCCTGGTTTAGACTAAGCTGGGGGCGGTGACCGAACTTTATTGAAAGAGGCTTTTTCTGTACATCTCTAGTTAATAGGGAACTTAAGCTCTTTATTTCAGCTCCAGTAACTCTTTGAAAAATTTGACAAATCCGATTTAGAATGTCAGGTCATGGAGAATCATCTTCCATTTACCCTGCTTCTGACAGGAAATGGATTATCCTGCTTTCAGAGTAGCATCGCTGGAAGCAAATTAAAACGGAGCCAATTTCCTTCTTCTCTTATCCACGTTTTCTCACGGAGGATATTTTCCCTGTCGTTTTTTTTTTTTAAATGGTATTTGTTAAGCGCTTGCTATGTGCAAAGCACTGTACTAAGCACTGGGATACATGCAAGATAATCACGTTGGCCACAGTCCATGACCCACGGGGAGCTCACAGTCTTAATGACCATTTTAAATGTGAGGTAGCCGAGGAGCAGAGAAGTGAGCTGATTCCTTTTTTAATGGTATTTATTAAAGCGTGTACTAAGTGCCAGGCGCTGACTGCTATATTGTCCTCCCCCAAGCACTTAGTACAGTACTCTGTACACAGTAAGTGCTCAATAAATGCAGTTGACTGACTACTAGGCGGTGGGGTAGATTCAAACTGTGAGGCTCACAGTCTTAATCCCCATTTTACAGATGAAGTAACTAAGGCCCAGAGAAGTGAGGTGTCTCACCCAAGGTCACAAGTGAGCTGTGAGCTCATTGTTGGGTATAGATTGCTGATTTGTACTTCCCAAGCACTCAGTCCAGTGCTCTGCACACAATAAGCGCTCAATAAATACGATTGAGTGAATGAATGATGTGGCAGAGGCGGCATTCGAATCCATGACCTCTGTCTCCCAGGACTTTAATCTAACCACTAGGCCTCACTGCTTCCCAGTAGTACTTGGAAAAGCATCTGGCTTCTAATCCCAGTTACGCCACTGTGCTCATCGACCCCGGGTGAATCACTTTGCTTCTCTGTTCCTCGGCTACCTCACATTTAAAATGGTCATTAAGACTGTGAGCTCCCTGTGGGTCACAGACTATGGCCAACGTGATTATCTTGTACGTATGAATGAATGTGAGCCCGTTGTTGGGTAGGGACGGCCTCTATATGTTGCCGACTTGTACTTCCCAAGCGCTTAGTCCAGTGCTCTGCACACAGTAAGCGCTCAATAAATACGATTGAGTGAATGAATGAATAGGGACCGCCTCTATACGTTGCCGACTTGTATTTCCCAAGCGCTTAGTCCAGTGCTCTGCACACAGTAAGCACTCAATAATAATAGTAATAATAATGATGGTATTTATTAAGCGCTTACTGTGTGCAAAGCACTGTTCTAAGTGCTGGAGAGGTTACAGGGTGATCAGGTTGTCCTACGCAGGGGGGCTCATAGTCTTTACAGCTGAGGAAACTGAGGCACAGAGAAGTCAAGTGACTTGCCCAAAGTCACACAGCTGTCAACTGGCGGAGCCGGGCTCAGCAAATACGATTGTAACCGCCGGTGCCGCCCGGGCCCCAGAGGGGGTCAATAAATACAATCTATCATCTATCTGTCTATCTATCTATTAAGCGCTTAGTACAGTGCTCTGCACACAGTAAGCACTCAATAAATACGATTGAATGAATCTATATCTGTCTATATCTGTGTATGAGAGATTGCACAGATTTATTACTCTTCATTTTACTTGTACATACTTACTATTCTATTTATTTTGTTAATGATGTGCATTTAGCTTTCATTCTATTTATTCTGACGACTTGACACCCGTCCACGTGTTTTGTTTTGTTGTCTGTCTCCCCCTTCTAGACTGGGAGCCCGTTGTTGGGTAGGGACTGTCTCTAGATGTCGCCGCCTTGTTCTTCCCAAGCGCTTAGTCCAGTGCTCTGCACACAGTAAGCGCTCAATAAATACGATTAAATGAATGAATGAATTAAAAAAAACGACGGGGACAATATCCTCCGTGAGAAAACGTGGATAAGAGAAGAAGGAAACTGACTCCGATTTAATTTGCTTCCAGCGATGCTACTCTGAAAGCAGGATAATCCATTTTCTGTCAGAAGCAGGGTAAAGGGGAGATGATTCTTCATTTCATTCATTCATTCAATCGTATTTATTGAGCGCTTACTGTGTGCAGAGCACTGGACTAAGTGCTTGGGAAGTACAAGTTGGTAACTTACAGAGACGGTCCCTATCCAACAGCAGGCTCACAGTCTAGAAGGAGGAGACAGACAACAAAACAACACATAGCAACAAAATAAAATAAATAGAATAGTAAATATGTACAAGTAAAATAAATAGAGTAATAAATCTGTACAGTTCTCTGCACACAGTTAGCGCTCAGTAAATTCAATCGACAGATTAACTCTGATCAGGCATATCCTTACACTCTGCCGTTTCCTGTATCTGCAATTGATTTGAATTCATTCATTCATTCAATCGTATTTATTGAGCGCTTACTGTGTGCAGAGCACTGTACTAAGCGCTTGGGACTTAGTATGACCTGACGTCATGCTAAGTAACAAAGAGTTACTGGAGCTGAAATAAAGCGCTTAATCCCCATTTAATAATTAATAATATTAATTTTGGTATTTGTCAAGCGCTTACTATGTGCAAACCGGATTTGTCGAATTTCTCAAAGAGTTACTGGAGCTGAAGTAAAGCGCTTAACTTAAGTTTCCTATTAAATAAAAATAATAATAAGAATAATGGTGTTTATTAAGGGCTTACTATGTGCAAAGCACTGGGGAGGTTACAAAGTGATCAGGTTGTCCCATGGGGGGCTCACAGTCTTAATTCCCAGTTTCCAGATGAGGGAACTGAGGGCCAGAGAAGTGAAGTGACTCGCCCAAAGTCACACAGCTGACAAGTGGCGGAGGTGGGATTTGAACCCATGACCTCTGACTCCCAAGCCAGGGCTCTTTCCACTGAGCCACGCTGCTTCTCCAAGATGCATAGAAAAAACCTCTTTCAATAAAGTTCAGTCACCACCTCTAGCTTAGTCTAAATCTGGCAAATCAGCTTCCAAAGTACAGCCAAGAGCGAGAGGAGAAGGGTATTTTTCTGACGGCTAATCAATCAATCAATCGTATTTATTGAGCACTTACTGTGCGCAGAGCACTGTACTAAGTGCTTGGGAAGTACAAGTTGGCAACATATAGAGACAGTCCCTACCCAAAAGTGGGCTCACAGTTTAAAAATCTGTGTAAATTATGAGGTTGTCCTGGGCACAAATCTGATCCTGTCTCTCATTTTCCTTACTATGTCCCAGACACCGTACTGAGAGCCTTAAGCGCTCAGTACAGTGCTCTGCACACAGTAAGCGCTCAATAAATACGACTGAATGAATGAATGAATGGAATCGATACTAGCAAATCGGGTTGAACCCAGTCCTTGTCCCCCGTGGGGCTCACAGTCTTCATTCCCATTTAATAATAATAATAATTTTGGTATTTGTTAAGCGCTTACTATGTACAAAGCACTGTTCTAAGCGCTGGGGAGGATCCAGGGTGATCAGGTTGTCCCACATGGGGCTCACAGTCTTAATCCCCGTTTTACGGATTGAGGTAACTGAGGCCCAGAGAAGTGAAGTGACTTGTCCAAAGTCACACAGCTGACAATTGGCGGAGCCGGGATTTGAACCCATGACCCCTGACTCCAAAGCTCGGGCTCTTTCCCCTGAGCCACGCTGCTTCTCCCAGATGAGGGAACCGAGGCCCAGAGAAATGAACTGATTTCTATTTTAATGGTATTTATTAAAATGTGTACTAAGTGCCAGGCACTGACTGCGATATTGTCACATTGTCCTCTTCCAATCAATCAGTTGTATTTATTGAGCGCTTACTGTGTGCAGAGCACTGTACTAAGCGCTTGGGAAGTACAAGTTGGCCAAGCACTTAGTACAGTACTCTGTACATTGTAAGCGCTCAATAAATGCAGTTAACTACTAGGGTAAATGTTTAACCAACACCGTAATGAAAATGCTCCACGCATCCTAGACTTTAGACTTCCTTCTAGACTGTGAGCCCATTGTTGGGTAGGGACTGTCTCTGTTGCCCAATTATACTTTCCAATCAATCAATCGTATTTATTGAGCACTTACTGTGTGCAGAGCACCGTCCTAAGCGCTTAGTACAGTGCTCTGAGTCTAGAAGGAAGCCTAGAAGCAATACGGCCTAGTGGAAAGAGCAGGGGCCTGGGCGTCAGAGGACCTGGGTTCTAATTCATTCATTCAATTGTATTTATTGAGCGCTTACTGTATGCAGAGCACTGTACTAAGCGCTTGGGAAGTCCAAGTCGGCAACATCTAGAGATGGTCCCTACCCAACGATGGGCTCGCGGTCTAGAAGGGGGAGACGGACAACAAAACATATAGACCGGTGTCCAAATCGTCAGAACAAATCATCATCATCATCATCATCAATCGTATTTATTGAGCGCTTACTGTGTGCAGAGCACTGTAATGATCTGTGTCCAACCTGATGAGCTGGTATCCGCCCCGCTACTTAGTACAGTATTTATTTGTACATATTTATTCAATTTTATTTTGTTAATATGTTTTGTTTCGTTGCCTGCCTCCCCCTTCTAGACCGTGAGCCCACGGTTGGGTAGGGACCGTCTCTAGATGTGGCCGACTTGGACTTCCCAAGCGCTTAGTACAGTGCTCTGCACACAGTCAGCGCTCAATCAATACGATTTGAATGAATGAAAATGGCATTGATTAAGTGCTTACTATGTGCAGAGCGCTGTTCTAAGCGCTGGACCCAGCACGTAGTAAGTGCTTAACAAAAACCATTTAAAAACAAAAAAAGTAAAGAAAAGAAGGGTGGGGGTTGGATGGGATCCAGAAAGGATACGATTGGTGAAAATAAATTTCCTCATGAGCTAAATACTTAGCAGTTTGACCTGAAAACCAAAAAGGGGCAAGGACTGCCCCATGGCACTTGTTCCTTGTGTTGCCAACTTGTGCTTCCCAAGCGCTTAGTACAGTGCTCTGCACACAGGAAGCGCTCAATAAATACGATTGATTGATTGATTGAAGCAATCCTGGAGAAGAATGTTGCAGGCCATTGAAAGATACATGAAGCAAGCCATTGTGGATAAAATCCCCAGTGTATCCAGTTCAGCACCGGTGTCATCCTTAGTACGTAGAGCTACTAATGTGACTCTTTTATATGTTGCCAATTTGTACTTCCCAAGCGCTTAGTACAGTGCTCTGCACACAGTAAGCGCTCAATAAATATGATTGATTGATTTTAGGCACCGAAATAAGGTATCCTTGTGTTTGTCTCCTGTGAGCCCCCCGAGGGACAGGGACTGCCTTTCATTCCCACACATGCGTTCGCTCCCAGTGCTTGAAACAGTGTTCAGTAAATAATCTTACCACGACCGTGAAACATTTGCTTTTATAAAAATCCGCCTACTAGACTGTAAACTCCTTCTAGACTGTGAGCTCACTGTCGGGTAGGGACCGTCTCTAGATGTTGCCAACTTGGACTTCCCAAGCGCTTAGTACAGTGCTCTGCACACAGTAAGTGCTCAATACATACGACTGATTGATTGATTGATTGATTGAAGTAATCCTGGAGAAGGATGTTGCAGGCCATTGAAAGATCCATGAAGCAAGCCATTGTGGTTTGGGCAAGTCACTTCACTTCTCTGTGCCTCAGGTGCCTCATCTGTAAAATGGGGATGAAGACTGTGAGCCCCCCGGGGGACAACCTGATCACCTTGTAACCTCCCTAGCACTTAGAACAGTGCTTTGCATAGTAAGCGCTTAATCAATGCTATCATTATTATTATTATAACAAATACGATTGATTGATTGATTGATTGAAGCAATCCTGGAGAAGAATGTTGCAGGCCATTGAAAGATCCATGAAGCAAGCCATTGTGGATAAAATCCCCAGTGTATACAGTTCAGCACTGGTGACGTCTTCCTTAGTAAGGAGAGCTACTAATGTGACTCTTTTAGGCACCGAAATAAGATATCCTTGTGTTTGTCACCTGTGAGCCCTCTGAGGGTCAGGGACTGCCTTTAATTCCCACATGTGTGTTCGCTCCCAGTGCTTGGAACAGTGTTCTGCACAAAGTGTTCAGTAAATAATCTTACCACGACCGTGAAACATTTGCTTTTATAAAAATCCGCCTATTAGACTGTAAACTCCTTCTAGACTGTGAGCCCACTGTCGGGTCGGGACCGTCTCTAGATGTTGCCAACTTGTACTCTGCGCACAGCAAGCGCTCAATAAATACGATTGATTGATTGATTGAAGCAATCCGGGAGAAGGATGTTGCAGGCCATTGAAAGATCCATGAAGCAAGCCATTGTGGTTTGGGCAAGTCACTTCACTTCTCTGTGCCTCAGGTGCCTCATCTATAAAATGGGGATGAAGACTGTGAGCCCCCTGTGGGACAACCTGATCACCTTGTAACCTCCCTAGCGCTTAGGACATGCTTTGCACATAGTAAGCGCTTAATAAATGCTATCATTATTATTATTATAATAAATACGATTGATTGATTGATTGAAGCAATCCTGGAGAAGGATGTTGCAGGCCACTGAAAGATCCATGAAGCAAGCCATTGTGGATAAAATCCCCAGTGTATCCAGTTCAGCACTGGTGGCGTCTTCCTTAGTAAGTAGAGCTACTAATGTGACTCTTTTAGGCACCGAAATAAGATATCCTTGTGTTTGTCACCTGTGAGCCCTCCGAGGGACAGGGACTGCCTTTAATTCCCACACGTGCGTTCGCTCCCAATGCATGAAACAGTGTTCTGCACAAAGTGTTCAGTAAATAATCTTACCACGACCATGAAACATTTGCTTTTATAAATATCCGCCTACTAGACCGTAAACTCCTTCTAGACTGTGAGCCCACTGTCGGGTCGGGACTGTCTCTATATGTTGCCAACTTGGACTTCCCAAGCGCTTAGTCCAGTGCTCTGCGCACAGTAAGCGCTCAATAAATACGATTGATTGATTGATTGATTGAAGCAATCCTGGAGAAGGATGTTGCAGGCCATTGAAAGATCCATGAAGCAAGCCATTGTGGTTTGGGCAAGTCCCTTCACTTCTCTGTGCCTCAGGTACCTCATCTGTAAAATGGGGATGAAGACTGTGAGCCCCCTGTGGGACAACCTGATCACCTTGTAACCTCCCTAGCGCTTAGAACAGTGCTTTGCATAGTAAGCGCTTAATAAATGCTATCATTATTATTATTGTAATAAATACAATTGATTGATTGATTGAAGCAATCCTGGAGAAGGATGTTGCAGGCCACTGAAAGATCCATGAAGCAAGCCATTGTGGATAAAATCCCCAGTGTATCCAGTTCAGCACTGGTGGCGTCTTCCTTAGTAAGTAGAGCTACTAATGTGACTCTTTTAGGCACCGAAATAAGATATCCTTGTGTTTGTCACCTGTGAGCCCTCCGAGGGACAGGGACTGCCTTTAATTCCCACACGTGCGTTCGCTCCCAATGCATGAAACAGTGTTCTGCACAAAGTGTTCAGTAAATAATCTTACCACGACCGTGAAACATTTGCTTTTATAAATATCCGCCTACTAGACCGTAAACTCCTTCTAGACTGTGAGCCCACTGTCGGGTCGGGACCGTCTCTAGATGTTGCCAACTTGTGCTCTGCGCACAGCAAGCGCTCAATAAATACGATTGATTGATTGATTGAAGCAATCCTGGAGAAGGATGTTGCAGGCCATTGAAAGATCCATGAAGCAAGCCATTGTGGTTTGGGCAAGTCACTTCACTTCTCTGTGCCTCAGGTGCCTCATCTATAAAATGGGGATGAAGACTGTGAGCCCCCTGTGGGACAACCTGATCACCTTGTAACCTCCCTAGCGCTTAGGACATGCTTTGCACATAGTAAGCGCTTAATAAATGCTATCATTATTATTATTATAATAAATACGATTGATTGATTGATTGAAGCAATCCTGGAGAAGGATGTTGCAGGCCATTGAAAGATACATGAAGCAAGACACTGCGGATAAAATCCCCCGTGTATCCAGTTCAGCACTGGTGGTGTCTTCCTTAATATAATAATGACATTTATTAAGCGCTTACTATGTGCAGAGCACTGTTCTAAGCGCCGGGGAATTTACAAGGTGATCAGGTTGTCCCACGTGGGGCTCCCAGTCTTCATCCCCATTTTACAGATGAGGGAACTGAGGCCCAGAGAAGTTAAGTGACTTGCCCAAAGTCACACAGTTGACAAGTGGTGGAGCCGGGATTTGAACCCATGACCTCTGACTTCAAAGCCCGGGCTTTTTCCACTGAGCCACGCTGCTTCTCTTCCTTAGTAAGTAGAGCTACTAATGCGACTCTTTTAGGCACCGAAATAAGGTATCCTTGTGTTTGTCTCCTGTGAGCCCCCCGAGGGACAGGGACTGCCTTTAATTCCCACAAATGTGTTCGATCCCAGTGCTTGAAACAGTGTTCCGCACAAAGTAAGTGTTCAATAAATAATCTTACCATTACCATGAAACATTTGCTTTTTTCTCCGTCTCCCCCTTTTAGACTGTGAGCCCACTGTTGGGTAGGGACCATCTCTATATATTGCCAACTTGTACTTCCCAAGCGCTTAGTCCAGTGCTCTGCACACAGTAAGCGCTCAATAAATGCAATTGATTGATTGATTGACTGATTGATCCGCCTACTAGACTGTAAACTCCTTCTCGACTGTGAGCCCACTGTCGGGTAGGGACCGTCTCTAGATGTTGCCAACTTGGACTTCCCAAGCGCTTAGTACAGTGCTCTGCACACAGTAAGCGCTCGATAAATACGATTGATTGATTGATTGAGGGTGGGGATCGTGACTACCAACTCTTGTACATATTTGTACATATGTATTTGTACATATTTATTATTGTACATATTTATTCTATTTATTTTACTTGGTTTATATGTCTTGTTTTGTTGTCTGTCTCCCCCTTCTAGACTGTGAGCCTGCTGTTGGAGAGGGACCATCTCTATATGTTGCCAACTTGGACTTCCCAAGCGCTTAGTACAGTGCTTTGCACCTAGTAAGCGCTCAATAAATAGAGAAGCAGCATGGCTCAGTGGAAAGAGCCCGGGCTTTGGAGTCAGAGGTCATGGGTTCTAATCCCAGGTCTGCCACTTATCAGCTGTGTGACTTTGGGCAAGTCACTTCACTTCTCTGGGCCTCAGTGACCTCATCTGTTAAATGGGGATGAAGACTGTAAGCCCCCTGTGGGACAACCTGATCACCTTGTTAACCTCCCCAGCACTTAGAACAGTGCTTTGCACGTAATAAATCGAGTGCTTGAACTCAAGTGCTTTGCACTCAATAAATCTAGAAGCAGCGTGGCTCAGTGAAAAGAGCCCGGGCTTCGGAGTCAGAGGTCATGGGTTCAAATCCCAGTTTTGCCACTTATCAGCTGTGTGACTTTGGGCGAATCACTTCACTTCTCTGCGCCTCAGTTCCCTCATCCGGAAAATGGGGATGAAGACTGTGAGCCCCCCCCCCGTGGGACAACCTGATCACCTTGTAACGTCTCCAGAGCTTAGAACAGTGCTTTGCACATAGTAAGGGCTTAATAAAAGCTATCATTATTATTATAACTGTCATTTATTCATTTATATTAATTTCTTATTCATTTTTATTAATTTCAGTCTCCCCCGCTAGACTGTAAGCTCATTGTGGGCAGGGAATGTATCTCTTATTAGGTTCTATTGCACTCCCCCAAGCGCTTAGTACAGTGCTCTGCACACAGTAAACACTCAATAAATACAATTGGCTGAATGCCTGACTGACTGGCACAGAGAACTGTACAGACCCTTGGGAACAATAATAGTAGTAACAATAGTCATAATAATACTACTAATAATAATTGTGGTAATTGCTAAGCACTCACTATGTGCCAGGCACTGTAATAATAATAATAATGATGATGATGATGGCATTTGTTAAGCGCTTACTATGTGCAAAGCCCTGTTCTAAGCACTGGGGAGGATACAAGGTGATCAGGTTGTCGCACGGGGGGTTCACAGTCTTCATCCCCATTTTGCAGATGAGGGAACTGAGGCCCAGAGAAGTGAAGTGACTTGCCCCAAGTCACACAGCTGACGAGCGGCAGAGCCGGGATTAGAACCCACGACCCTTGACTCCCAAACCCAGGCTCTTTCCACTGAGCCACGCTGCTTCTCTACTCCTCCTCCTCCTCATCAATCGTATTTATTGAGCGCTTACTATGTGCAGGGCACTGTACTAAGCGCTTACTCCGCTGTACTAAGCGCTGGGGTAGATCCACGCTAATCAGATTGGCCACAGTCCCTGCCCACAAGGGACTCACAGTCGAAATCCCCATTTTACAGATGGGGTAACTGAGGTCCAGAGCAGTGAGGTGACTTGCCCAAGGTCTCACAGCAGACAAGTGGCAGAGTGAAGATTAAAACCCAGGTCCTTCTGACTCTCAGGCCTGGCCTGTAGCCGCTAATTCATTCATTTGTTCATTCAGTCGTATTTATTGAGCGCTCACTGTGTGCAGAGCACTGGACTAAGCGCGTGGGAAGTACAAGTTGACAACATACATATATTATTATTATTATTATTATGTCTAATAATAATGTGATCTTCGATGAGTAAGAAGGGTGTGGGTCAGTTTGAAAACAACTATAATTGCACCCAAATCCTGCTGCTTATAGATTAGTACAGTGCCAAGCGCTTAGTCCAGTGCTCTGCACACAGTAAGCGCTCAATAAATAAGATTGATTGGAAAATAATTTTGCCAAAGGACTTTCAAAAATAAAACCTAAGCACCCTCTAATGGTCTTGAGGAAACAATAATAATAACGATAATAATAATAATTATGACATTTATTAAGCGCTTACTATGTGCCAAGCACTGTTCTAAGCGCTGGGGAGGTTACAAGGTGATCAGGTTGTCCCACGGGGGGCTCCCAGTCTTCATCCCCATTTTCCAGATGAGGTCACTGAGGCGCAGAGAAGTGAAGCGACTTAATAATAATAATGATGGCATTTATTAAGTGCTTACTATGTGCCAAGCACTGTTCTAAGCGCTGGGAGGTTGCAAGGTGATCGGGTTGTCCCACGGGGGGCTCCCAGTCTTCATCCCCATTTTCCAGATGAGGTAACTGAGGCGCAGAGAAGTGAAGCGACTTAATAATAATAATGATGGCATTTATTAAGCGCTTACTATGTGCCAAGCACTGTTCTAAGCGCTGGGGAGGTTACAAGGTGATGGGGTTGTCCCACAGGGGGCTCCCAGTCTTCATCCCCATTTTCCAGATGAGGGAACTGAGGCGCAGAGAAGTGACAATAATAATAATGATGGCATTTATTAAGTGCTTACTACGTGCCAAGCACTGTTCTAAGCGCTGGGGAGGTTACAAGGTGATCGGGTTGTCCCACGAGGGGCTCGCAGTCTTCATCCCCATTTTCCAGATGAGGTCACTGAGGCGCAGAGAAGTGAAGCGACTTGCCCAAAGTCACACAGCTGACAAGTGGCGGAGCGGGGATTTGAATGGGGATGAAGACTGTGAGCCCCACGTGGGACAACCTGATCACCTTGTATACTCCCCAGCGCTTAGAACAGTGCTTGGCACATAGTAAGCGCTTAATAAATGCCATCATTATTATTATCATTAAGACTGTGAGCCCCGCGTGGGACAACCTGATTACCTTGTATCTTCCCCAGCGCTTAGAACAGTGCTTGGCACATAGTAAGCGCTTAACAAACTGAGCCCAGACTGAGCCCCCTCCTCCCCCTCCCCATCCCCCCGCACCTTACCTCCTTCCCCTCCCCACAACACCTGTATATATGTATATATGTTTGTACATATTTATTACTCTATTTGTACATATTTATTCTAATTATTTTATTTTGTTAATATATTGTGTTTTGTTCTCTGTCTCCCCCTTCTAGACTGTGAGCCCACTGTTGGGTAGGGACCGTCTCTATATGTTGCCAACTTGTACTTCCCAAGCGCTTAGTACAGTGCTCTGCACACAGTAAGCGCTCAATAAATACGATTGAATGAATGAATGAATGAATAAATGAACAAATACGGTCATTATTATCATTATTATTAAATATAGCAGCGTCCGAGGTGATGAGAATTTGTGTTGGAAGAGACTGAGAGGCCTGCAGCCTTTTCTGATGCCAATAACAGCTGTACCCCTGACTTGGACACATTTATTAATTTCATTTTCAGCAGCGCTAAGCAATGACAAGATCATCAATCATCATCATCAATCGTATTTATTGAGCGCTTACTGTGTGCAGAGCACTGTACTAAGCGCTTGGGAAGTACAAATTGGCAACATATAGAGACAGTCCCTACCCAACAGCGGGCTCACAGACAAGATGGAAATAATTATCTGTGGGAAGTTTCCCCCAGCACTTTGGGCTGGTGGAAGTTCAGGCTAAAGACCCCACGGTTGCAGCGAATGTGGATTAGTGAGTGTCTCGTGCATAGAAATGGATTGGTGCGTACTTCCAAATAATAATAATAATAATAATAATAATGGTACTTATTAAGTGCTCACTGTGTGCCAAACACTCTTTTAAACACTGGGGTAGATACAAGTTAGGTTGGACACAGTCCCTGTCCCACATAGGGCTCACAGTCTTAATCCTTATTTTCAGGCTAGTTTGCACATAGTAAGCGCTTAACAAATGCCGTCATTATTATTATTATTATTATTATTATTATTATTATTATTATTGTTGTTGTTGTTGTTGTTGTTGTTATTTTCCAGATGAGGTAACTGAGGCCCAGAGAAGTGAAACCTGTATATGTTTGTACAGATTTATTACTCTATTTTACTTGTACATATTTGCTATTGCATTTATTTTGTATTGTATTTATTTCTCTGAGGCCCAGAGCAGTGAAACCTGTATATGTTTGTACAGATTTATTACTCTATTTTACTTGTACACATTTACTATTGTATTTATTTTGTTAATGATGTGCATCTAGCTTTAATTCTATTTGTTCCGACGACTTGACTCCTGTCTATATGTTTTGTTTTGTTGTCCCCCTTCTGGACTGTGAGCCCGCTGTTGGGTAGGGACCGTCTCTATATGTTGCCAACTTGTACTTCCCAAGGGCTTAGTCCAGTGCTCTGCACACAGTAAGCGCTCAATAAATACAATTGAATAAATGAATGAATGAAGCTACTTGCCCAAGGTCCCCCCCGCCTTACCTCTTTCCTCCCCCCACAACACCTTTATATACGTATGCATGTTTGTACATATTTATTGCTCTATTTATTTTACTTGTACATATTTATTCTATTTATTTTATTTGTTTTATATGCTTTGTTCTGTCGTCCGTCTCCCCCTTCTAGACTGTGAGCCCGCTGTTGGACAGGGGCTGTCTCTATATGTTGCCAACTTGGACTTCCCAAGTGCTTAGTCCAGTGCTCTGCACACAGTAAGCACTCAATAAATAAATACGATGGAATGAATGAATGAATGAATGCTCTGCACACAGTAAGCGCTCAATAAATACAATTGAATGAATGAATGAATGAATGAATGAATCAATCAATTGAATGTTTTCAATTTCAATCAATTGAATGAATGCTTTGCACATAGTAAGCGCTTAACAAATGCATTTTTTTAAGGACTCATGTCCAGTTGCACTTAACTGCAATATTCTTTTGCCCCCAACTACTAAGTGGATCTAATAATTTTTGTTTTCTTCAGCCATTTTTCTTTCCTTCTACTTTCAGCCAAGACTTGGGCTGTATATATGTATATATTTTTGTACATATTTATTACTCTATTTGTTTATTTATCTTACTTGTACATATCTATTCTATGTATTTTATTTTGTTAGTATGTTTGGTTTTGTTCTCTGTTTCCCCCTTCTAGACTGTGAGCCCACTGTTGGGTAGGGACCGTCTCTAGATGTTGCCAACTTGGACTTCCCAAGCGCTTAGGACAGTGCTCTGCACACAGTAAGCACTCAATACGTTTGATTGATTGATTGACTGATTGGGCTTGCTCCATCAGATGGAGGGACTTGTGGAAGGAGGTGACAATTTTCTGTCTCCCCCTCTAGACGGTAAGCTCCTTGTGGGCAGGGAAGGATTACCAATTCTGTTGTATCATACTCTCCCAAATGCTTAGTTCAATCAATCAATCAATCAATCGTATTTATTGAGCGCTTACTGTGTGCAGAGCACTTTACTAAGCGCTTGGGAAGTCCAAGTTGGCAACACATAGAGACAGGCCCTACCCACCAGTGGGCTCACAGTCTAGAAGGGAGAGACAGAGAACAAAACCAAACATATTAACAAAATAAAATAAATAGAATAGATATGCATGCTCAGTGTTCTGCACACGGTAAGCACTCAATAAATACCATCGATCGATCGATAGCAGTAGAAATAGTGTTTACTGAACACGTATCGATATGATTTTACTTGTCCGCATTTATTCTATTTATTTTATTTTGTTAATATGTTTTGTTTTGTTGTCCGTCTCCCCATTCTAGACTGTGAGCCCGCTGTTGGGGAGGGACCGGCTCTAGATGTTGCCAACTTGGACTTCCCAAGCGCTTAGTACAGTGCTCTGCACACAGTAAGCGCTCAGTAAATACGACTGAACCGTACTTCATGTCGTGAAGCGCTTACTATGTGCAAATCGTACTTACCACCTGTATCTATGTATATATGTTTGTACATATTTATTACTCTATTTATTTTATTTTGTTAGTATGTTTGGTTTTGTTCTCTGTCTCCCCCTTCTAGACTGTGAGCCCGCTGTTGGGTAGGGACTGTCTCTATATGTTGCCAAATTGGACTTCCCAAGCGCTTAGTACAGTGCCCTGCACACAGTAAGCGCTCAATAAATGATTGATTGCTTGAATGAATGAAAGGGAGATCTCGCGAGAAGCGAGGGTAATCCCTGAGGCAGTGCGGGGGGAGGGGGAGAAGGGAGGAGATCTCGCGAGAAGTGGTGGGGGGGTTGATCCCTGAGGCGGGGGGGGAAAGGGAGGAGATCTCGCGAGAAGAAGCCAGAGGGAGGAGGGGGGGGTTGATCCCTGAGGCGGGGGGGCGGGGGTAAAAAGGGAGGAGATCTCGCGAGAAGAGGCCGGAGGGGGGGGGGGGGGGTTGATCCCTGAGGCAGTGGGGTGCTGGGGGTGGGGAAAGGGAGGAGATCTCGCGAGGGGAGGCGGCGGGGGGAAGGGAGATCTCGCGAGAAGAGGCCGGAGGGGAGGGGGGGGGTTGATCCCTGAGGCAGTGACGGGGGGCGGGGGGAAAAAAGGAGGAGAGCTCGCGAGAAGAGGCCGGAGGGAGGCGGGGGGGGTTGATCCCTGAGGCAGTTGGGGGGCGGGGGGGGGAAAAAGGAGGAGATCTGGCGAAGGAGGGGGGGGGGGAAGGGAGGAGATCTCGCGAGAAGAGGCCGAAGGGGAGGCGGGGTTGATCCCTGAGGCGGGGGGGGGGGGGGGGGGAATAAAGGAGGAGATCTCGCGAGGAGAAGGAGGGTTGATCCCTGAGGCAGTTGGGGGGCGGGGGGGGGAAAAGGAGGAGATCTGGCGACGAGAGGCACGAGGGAGGTGGCGAAGGAGGTGGGGAAGGGAGGAGATCTCGCGAGAAGAGGCCGAAGGGGAGGGGGGTTGATCCCTAAGGCGGGGGGGGGGGGGGAATAAAGGAGGAGATCTCGCGAGGAGAAGGAGGGTTGATCCCTGAGGCAGTTGGGGGGCGGGGGGGAGATCTCGCGAGAAGAGGCCGGAGGGAGGCGGGGGAAGGGAAGAGATCTCGCGAGAAGAGGGCGGGGGGGGGGGAAAGTGAGGAGGTCTCGCGAGAAGAGGCGGGGCGGGGGCGGTTCCGTCCTCCCTTCTGTTCGCGTTAGTTCCGGTCGCTGAGGAGCCATCGTCGTCGTGGTGGTGGTGGTCGTCGTGGTAACCGCGGCCCTCATCGACACCGCCGGCTCGGGGATTTCTGGCTGTTGGGGGTCCGCCTTCAATTCGGTGAGGACCCGGGGGGCGACGACCGCGGGGGTGGGGGGAGGGGGGGAGGGGACCGCCATGACGACGGCGACGGCGGCGGCCATGATGGCGGCGCCTCCTTCTCCTCACGAGGCCGACGACCGGCCGGGACGACGAAGAGGAGGAGGAGCAGCAGGAAACGAAGGGGGAGAGACTCCATTTATTTACTTATTTTATTTGAGCATATTTATTCTATTTTGTTAATATGCTTTGTTTCGTCGACCGTCTCCCCCTTCTAGCCTGTGAGCCCGCCGTTGGGGAGGGACCGGCTCTATATAATAATAATAATGGTTGCATTTATTAATCAATCAGTCAATCAGTCGTATTTAGTGAGCGCTTCCTGTGTGCAGAGCACTGTACTGAGCGCTTGGGAAGTACAAGCTGGCAACATATAGACACGGTCCCTACCCCACAGTGGGCTTATAGTCTAGAAGGGGGAAACAGAGAACAAAAATCAATCAATCAATTGTATTTATTGAGCGCTTACTATGTGCAGAGCACTGTACTAAGCGCTTGGGAAGTACAAATTGGCAACACATAGAGACAGTCCCTACCCGACAGTGGGCTCACAGTCTAAAAGGGGGAGACAGAGAACAAAACCAAACATACTAACAAAATAAATAGAATAGATATGTACAAGTAAATTAAATAAATAAATACATAGAGTAAAAAAATATGTACAAACATATCTACATATATTCAGGTGCTGTGGGGAAGGGAGGGAGGTAGGATGGGGGGATGGAGAGGGGGACGAGGGGGAGAGGAAGGAAGGGGCTCAGTGTGGGAAGGCCTCCTGGAGGAGGTGAGCTCTCAGCAGGGCCTTGAAGGGAGGAAGAGAGCCAGCTTGGCTAGCTTGTCCCTACCCAACAGTGGGCTCACAGTCTAAAAGGGGGAGACAGAGAACAAAACCAAACATGCTAATAAAATAAATAGAATAGAGAGGTACAAGTAAAATAAATCAATAAATAGGTTAAGCGCTTACTATGTGCAAAGCACTGTTTTAAGCGCTAGGGGGGATACAACCTGATCACCTTTTTTTATAATGGTATTTGTTAAGCCCTGGGGAGGATACAAGGTGATCAGGTTGTCCCACGTGGGGCTCACAGTCTTCATCCCCATTTTCCAGATGAGGGAACTGAGGCCCAGAGAAGCTAAGAGGCTTGCCCAAGGTCACCCAGCTGACAAGTGGCGGAGCCGGGATTCGAACCCATGACCTTTGACTCCCAAGCCCGCTCTCTTTCCACTGAGCCACGCTGCTTCCCTTTGTAACCTTCCCAGCGCTTAGAACAGCGCTTTGCACGTAGTAAGCGCTTAATAAATGCCATCGTTATTATTATTACAAGGTGATCAGGTTGTCCCACGTGGGACTCACAGTCATCCCTATTTTACAGATGAAGGAGCTGAGGCTCAGAGAAGTTAGGCGACTTGCCCAAGGTCACACAGCAGACAGGTGGCGGAGCCGGGATTCGAACCCACGACCTCGGACTCCAAAGCCCGGGCTCTTTCCGCTGAGCCACGCGGCTTCTCGACTTGTATACGTTGCCAACTTGGGCTTCCCAAGCGCTTAGTACAGTGCTCTGCACACAGTAAGCGCTCAATAAATACGATTGATTGATTGGTTGACCGTCTCTAGATCTTGCCAACTTGGGCTTCCCAAGCGCTTAGTACAGTGTTCTTCACACAGTAAGCGCTCAATAAATACGATTGATTGATTGACCGTCTCTAGTGGTTGCCAACTTGGGCTTCCCAAGCGCTTAGTACAGTGCTCTGCACACAGTAAGCGCTCAATAAATACGAATGAATGAATGACAGAGCTCACCTCCTCCAGGAGGCCTGCCCACACTCAGATCCCCTCCTCCCTTCCCTTCCCCACACCGCTGCTATAGATGCATAAATAGATATATATACACCATATATATGCTGCTCTATTTCTACATATTTATTACTCTATTATTTACTAATCATGTGTCTAATGATTTAATCATATATATGCTGTTCTATTTATTTGTACATGTTTATTACTCTATTATATACTAATCATGTGTCTCTAGTTATACTATTTATTTTGGATCACTCCCCGCCCTCCTCCCTTCCCCTCCCCACGCCACCGCTATAGATCCATAAATATATATAGATATATGTACACCGTATATATGCTGCTCTATCAATCGTATTTATTGAGCGCTTACTGTGTGCAGAACACTGTACTAAGCGCTTGGGAAGAACAAGTTGGCAACATATAGAGACGGTCCCTACCCAGCAGTGGGCTCACAGTCTAGAAGGGGGAGACAGAACAAAACCAAACATATTAACAAAATAAAATAAATAGAGTAATAAATATTTGCAAGCATATATACATTTATACAGGATTGTATACAGGATGCTCTATTTTTTGGTACAAATTTATTACTCTATTATTTACTTTACTAATCGTGTCTAGTGATATAATCATATATATGCTGCTCTATTTATTTGTACATATTTATTACTCTATTATATACTAATTATGTGTCTCTAGCTATACTATTTATTTTGGATCACCCCCTGCCCTCCTCCCTTCCCCTCCCCACACCACCGCTATAGATGCCTAAATATATATATAGATATATGTACACCGTATATATGCTGCTGTATTTATTTGTACATATTTATTACTCTTTTATTTACTAAGCATGTGTCTATAGCTATACTATTTATTTTGGATCACCCCCTGCCGTCCTCCCTTTCCCTCCCCACCCTCACTGCTATATATACATGGATATATAGATATAGGTATATGTGCACCATATATATGCTGCTCTATTTGTACATATTTATTACTCTGTTATTTACTAATCATGTGTCTATAGCTATACTATTTATTTTGGATTGCCCCCCATCCTCCTCCCTTTTCCTCCCCACACCACTGCTATAGCTACATAGATATAGATAGTTATACACCATGTATATGCTGCTCTATTTATTTGTACATATTTAGTGCGCTATTATTTACTAATCATGTGTCTCTAGCTATACTATTTATTTTTGATCACCCCCTGCCCCCCCTTCCACTCCCCACACCACTGCTATAGATACAGATATGGACAGAGATAGATAGATACACCATATATATGCTGCTCTATTTGTACATATTTATTACTCTATTATTTACTAATCATGTGTCTATAGCTATACTATTTATTTTGGATCACCCCCACCCCCCTCCGTTCCCCTCTCCACACCACTGCTATAGATACATATATATAGACAGATATATACACCATGTATATGCTGCTCTACTTATTTGTACATATTTATTACTGTATTTATTTTACTAATCATGTGTCTATAGCTATACTATTTATTTTGGATCACCCCCTGCCCTCCTCCCTTCCCCTCCCCACAACGCTGGTGTACATATCTATGTATAGATATACACACACACACACACATATGTGCTGCTCTATTTGTACGTATTTATTCTACTAATGTTGTGTCTACAGCTATCATTCTATTTCTATTTTAGATCGCTCCCCTCCCCCCAGCACTGCTGTCTGTACACACTTATTACTCCGTTTATTTTATTTGTATGTATTTTCTACTGTATTTTATTTATCGTGTGTTTATAGCTAGAATTCTATTTATTTTGCATCTCCCCTCCCTTTGCCCTCCCCCCAGCACTGCTGTCTATTTATACACTTATTACTCCGTTTATTTTATGTGTCCGTATTTACTACTCTATTTATCTTGTGTCTATAGCTATAAGTGTATGTATTTTAGGTCACCCCAACCTCCTCCCTCTGCCCTTCCCCTCCCCACAGCACTGCTGTCTGTTTATACACATTTATTACTGTATTTTATTTGTACATATTTGCTACTCTATTTTATTAATCATGTGTCTATAGCTATAATTCTGTTTATTTTTGATCGCCTCCACCCCTTCCCTCTGCCCTCCCCCTTCCCCTCCCCACAGCACTTCTGTCTGTTTATACACATTTATTACTCTATTTTATTTGTACGTATTTACTACTCTATTTTATTTATCAAGTGTCTATAGCTATAATTCTATTTTTGATCGCCCCCACCCCCTCCCTGTACCCTTCCCCTTCCCACAGCACTGCTGTCTATTTATACACATTTATTACTCTGTATTATCTGCAAATATTTACTATATTTTATTAATCACGTGTCTATATAATTCTACTTTTGTTCACCTCCACCCCCTCCTCTCTTCCCCTCCCTACAAAAATGTTGTATATTGTTTACACATTTATTACTCTATTTTGTTAATGACGTGTCTATAGCTATAATTCCATTTATTTATATTGATGGTATCGACGCCTGTCTCCTTGTTTTGTTTTGTTGTCCGCCCTCCCCCTTCTAGACTGTGAGCCCGTTACTGGGTAGGGACCGTCTCTAGATGTTGCCGACTGTGCTTTCCAAGCGCTTAGTATAGTGCTCTGCACACAGTAAGCGCTCAATAAAGCCGAATGAATGAATGAGTGAGAGTGAATGTATTGTACTTTCCAAGCGCTCAGTCCAGCGCTCTGCACATAGTAAGATCTCAATCAATACGGTGGAATGATTGAATGATTGAGAGTGGATGTATTGTCCTCTCCCGAGCGCTCAGTCCAGTGCTCTGCACACAGTCAGTGCTCAATCACTACGATGGAATGAATGAATTGTCCTCTCCCAAGCGCACAGTCCAGCGCTCAGCACACAGTCAGCACACAGTCAGACGATGGAACAAATAGGCTGGAGTGAGTGAGTGAATCGTCCTTTCCGAGCGGTTAGCGCAGCGCTGTGCACACAGTGAGCGCCCAGTGAGGACGGCGGGATGAATGGCCGAGTGGATGGGGCCTGGCCTGGCTAACAATGCCCGGCAGCCCCCCCGGAGGCGGCGGCCTCTGTTGGGTGTCCGCCTGCTGTGTGTGGCGGGGCAGGAGGAGGAGGAAGAAGAAAGGCCCAAGCCCCCCAGGTCCGTACGCCCCGGGGGGGAAACACAATCCTAACAGGAATTATTAATCATAGTAATAGTAATGATGGCGTTGGCGACATTTGAAAAGCGCTTACTATGTGCCCAGCACTGTTGTAAGCGCTGGGGAGGTTACAGGGTGATCAGGTTGTCCCACGTGGGGCTCACGGTTTTCATCCCCCTTTTACAGATGGTAGTAATAATAATGGTGGGATCTGTGAAGCGCTTACAAGGTGCCGAGCACTGTTGTAAGTGCCGGGGGTGATACAAGGTGATCAGGTTGTCCCCCGTGGGGCTCACAGTCTCCATTCCCATTTTACTGATAATAATTAATAATGAAGGTATTTAAGCACTTGCTATATGGGAAAGCCTGTTGTAAGTGCTGGGGGAGATACAGGGTTATGAAGTTGTCCCACGGGGGGCTCAGTCTCCATCCCCATTTTACAGATGATGATAATAATGATGATGATGGCATTTGTTAAGCGCTTGCTATGTGCCGAGCACTGTTGTAAACGCAGGGGTCGGGGGGGTGCAGGGGGACAAGGTTATCAGGTTGTCCCATGCAGGGCTCACAGTCTCCATCCCCATTTTACTGATAATAATTAATAATGATGGCATTTAAGGGCTTGCTATGTGGGAAAGGCCGTTGTAAGCGCCGGAGGCGATACAGGGTTTTGAGGTTGTCCCATGTGGGGCTCACAGTCTCCATCCCCATTTTACTGATAACAATTAATAATGATGGCATTTAAGGGCTTGCTATGTGGGAAAGGCCGTTGTAAGCGCCGGAGGCGATACAGGGTTTTGAGGTTGTCCCATGTGGGGCTCACAGTCTCCATCCCCATTTTACTGATAATAATTAATAATGATGGCATTTAAGGGCTTGCTATGTGGGAAAGGCCGTTGTAAGCGCTGGAGGAGATACAGGGTTTTGAGGTTGTCCCACGTGGGGCTCACAGTCTCCATCCCCATTTTACAGATAATATTAATAAAATGATGGCATTTGTGAGGTGTCTACTATGTGCTGAGCACTGTTGTAAGCGCCGAGGGGGGGAATACAAGGTTATGAGGTTTTCCCACGTGGGGCTCACAGTCTCCATCCCCAGTTTACAGATAATAATTAATAATGATGGTGTTTAAGAGCTTACTATGTGCCAAGTACTGTTCTAAACACTGGGCGGGCTGGGGGGGTACAAGGCTATGAGGTTGTCTCACGTGGGGCTCACAGTCTCCATCCCCATTTTACAGTTAATAATAATTAATAATGGTGGTGTTTAAAAGCTTACTATGTGGCAAGCACTGTTGTAAGCGCTGGGGAAAGATACAGGGTTATGTGGTTGTCCCACGTGGGGCTCACAGTCTTAATCCCCATTTTACTGATAATAGTTAATAATGATGGTATTTAAGTGCTGTGTGGGAAAGGCCGTTGTAAATGCTGGGAGAGATACAGGGTTTTGAGGTTGTCCCCCATGGGGCTCACAGTCTCCATCCCCATTTTACAGATAATAGTAATAAAATGATGGCATTTGTGAGGTGCTTACTATGTGCTGAGCACTGTTGTAAGCGCTGGGTGGGGGGAATACAAGGTTATCAGTTGTCCCACGTGGGGCTCACAGTCTCCATCCCCAGTTTACAGATAATAAATAATAATGATGGTGTTTAAGAGCTTACTATGTGCCAAGTACTATTCTAAACACTGGGCGGGCTGGGGGGTACAAGGCTATGAGGTTGTCCCACGTCGGGCTCACAGTCTCCATCCCCATTTTACATTTAATAATAATTAATAATGGTGGTGTTTAAAAGCTTACTATGTGGCAAGCACTGTTGTAAGCGCTGGGGAAAGATACAGGGTTGTCCCACGTGGGGCTCACAGTCTTAATCCCCATTTTACTGATAATAGTTAATAATGATGGTATTTAAGTGCTTGCTATGTGGGAAAGGCCGTTGTAATCGCTGGGAGAGATACAGGGTTTTGAGGTTGTCCCACGTGGGGCTCACAGTCTCCATCCCCATCTTACAGATAATAGTAATAAAATGATGGCATTTGTGAGGTGCTTACTATGTGCTGAGCACTGTTGTAAGCGCCGGGGGGGGGGGGTGGGGGGATACAAGGTTATCAGGTTGTCCCACATGGGGCTCACAGTCTCCATCCCCAGTTTACAGATAATAGTTAATAATGGTATTTAAGAGCTTACTATGTGCCAAGTACTGTTCTAAACACTGGGCAGGGGGCCGGGGTACAAGGCTATGAGGTTGTCCCACGTCGGGCTCACAGTCTCCATCCCCATTTTACAGATAATAATGATTAATAATGGTGGTGTTTAAAACCTTACTATGTGCCAAGTACTGTTCTAAACACATTGGGGAGATATGAGGTAATCAGATTGCCCCCCGTGGGGCTCACAGTCTCCATCCCCATTTTACAGATAATAATCACTATTGATGGTATTTAAACGCTTACTGTGTGCCAAGCACTGTTCTAAACGCTGGGATTTATTAAGCGCTTACTGTGTGCAAAGCACTGTTCGAAGTGCCAGGGAGGTTACAAGGTGATCAAGTTGTCCTGCGGGGGCCTCAGAGTCTTAATCCCCGCTTTACAGATGAGGGAACTGAGGCCCAGAGAAGTGAAGTGACTTGCCCAAAGTCACACAGCTGACAATTGGCAGAGGCAGGATTCGAAACCATGACCTCTAACTCTAAAGCCCGGGCTCTTTCCACTGAGCCACCCTGTTTCTCAGTGAATGAGGGAACGAGGGGGAGAGCAGCAAGTGCCTGATTGGGAACCCCCTAGACTGGAAGCTTGCTCTGGGCAGGGAACAGGGAATAGTAGGAATAATAATGGTGGTCATTGTTAAGCGCTTACTATGTGGCAGGCACCATATTAAGCGCCGGGGTGGAGACGAGCAAATGGGGTTGGACACAGTCTGTCCCACAGAGGGAAGGTGTCTACCGACTCCGGTAGATCGTCCTCTCCCAAGCGCGTAGTACAGTGTGCTCTGCACACAATAAGCGCTCAATAAATACAAGCAGTTGATCGATAAATCCTTGGAGGGAGAAGGCGGGGCGGTGATCCCCCAGAGCTTTGGAAGCCCCCCACATTCCACATCAGCCGGAACCGGTGGCCGGTCTGGTTCAGGAAGCAGCGTGGCTCAGTGGAAAGAGCATGGGCTTTGGAGTCAGAGGTCATGGGTTCGAATTCCGACTGTGCCACATGTCTGCTGTGTGACCTTGGGCAAGTCCCTTCACTTCTTTGAGCCTCAGTTACCTCACCTGTAAAATGGGGATTAAGATTGTGAGCCCCACGTGGTACAACTTGATCACTTTGTATTCCCCCACAGCGCTTAGAACAGTGCTTTGCACATAGTAAGCGCTTAATAAATGCCATTATTATTATTGTTATTATTAGAACAGTGCTTTGTACATAGTAAGCGCTTAACAAATGCCATTATTATTATTATTATTCCGTGGAAGAAGCCCGCTGACCGACTTCTGTTTTTCTTTCCACAGGGTGTCTTTTATGAATAATCAAAAGCAGCAAAAGCCAACGCTATCAGGCCAGCGTTTTAAAACAAGAAAAAGAGGTAAGCGTTGGGGCCGGTTGACGTGGGGTTACCTTCTCTCGGAACTGGGAATCGTCCGTGGATGGGTAATAAATACGGTTGGATGGTGTAGTGGGAAGAGCGTGGAAATTCATTCATTCAGTCGTATTTATTGAGCGCTTACCGGGTGCAGAGCACTGGACTAAGCGCTTGGAAATGGGAGCCGGGAGAACCTGGAATCCAGGCCCGGTTCTGACATTGGCCCGTCTCCCCTCCCGTGACCTTGGGCGAGTCACTGAACTTGGGTTTCCTCGCCTGTAAAAAGGGGGAAGGTTAAGAGCTCTTTCTCCCACTTTGCCAGGGATCTATGTGGGCGGCTATCATTCGATCGTCTTGAGCGCTTATTGTGTGCAGAGCACTATACTAAGCGCCTGAGAGAGAGCACAATATAACAGTGACCAAATTCCTGCCCACAACGAGCTCACGGTCTGGAAGGGTTATCATCGATCCGTCCCGACAAGGGGGCACACGCTAAGTACCGTGATTAATGAAATTGGCATATATAAGTGCAAAGGCATGCCCGACCGTTGAGCCCATGACGGAAGGAATGTTAAATAAACTTTCCGAGGCGGAGGGCAAATCAGCCTGGAAAAGGCTGTCGAAAGTTCGGCCCACCCGCTTGCAACAAATTTCAAGTGATTGTGAAATGACTGGCCCACGTCCCTGGAACGGACCTCCTGTTCTCCGAGGAGATCTATGTGTATGTGACAGAACAGTTTAATATCCTTGTTTTCCTTCATCAGAGTATTGGGAGGGAAGAATTGAGAAGCAGCCCGGTTCTTTGGAAAGATCCCGGGCTTGGGAGTCAGAGGTTGTGGATTTTTTTTTTTAAATAGCATTTATTTAGCACTTACTACGTGCAAAGCACTGTTCTAAGCGCTGGGGAGGTTACAAGATGATCATGTTGTCAATCAGTCAATCGTATTTATTGAGCACTTACTGTGTGCAGAGCACTGTACTAAGCGCTTGGGAAGTCCAAGTTGGCAACATCTAGAGACAGTCCCTACCCAACAGTGGGCTCTCAGTCTAAAAGGGGGAGACAGAGGACAAAACCAAACATACTAACAAAATAAAATAAATAGAATAGATATGTACAAGTAAAATAAATAGAGTAGTAAATATGTACAAACATATATACAGGTGCTGTGGGGAAGGGAAGTCTTTTAGACTGTGAGCCCGCTGTTGTCCCATGGGGGGCTCCCAGTCTTAATGCCCATTTTACAGATGAGGGAACTGAGGCCCAGAGAAGTGAAGTGACTTGCCCATAGTCACATAGCTGACAATAGGTGGAGCCGGGATTTGAACCCATGCCCTCTGACTCCAAAGCCCGGGCTCCTTCCACAGAGCCACGCTGCTTCTCTAATCCCGGCTCCGCCACTTGTCAGCCGTGTGACTTTGGGCCAGTCACTTCCCTTCTCTGGGCCTCAGTTCCCTCATCTGTAAAATGGGGATTAATGATGAAGATGGCATTTGTGAAGCGCTTACTATGTGCGAAGCACTGTTCTAGGCGCTGGGGGGGGATACAAGGAGATGGGGTTATCCCACGTAGGGTTCACGATCTTAATCCCCATTTTACAGATGAGGTCACTGAGGCACCGAGAATTGAAGTGACTTGCCGAAAGTCACACAGCTGACAAGCGTCAGAGCTGGGATTAGAACCCATGACCTCTGGCTCCCAAGCCCGGGCTCTTTCCACTGAGCCACGCTGCTTCCCTGTGGGACAACCTGATCACCTTGTATCCCCCCAGCGCTTTGAACAGTGCTTCTCACATAGTAAGCGCTTAACAAATACCATTTTTTAAAAAAATAATCATTGGGGAAGCTATCTTTTTGTATCTGTGAAATTTTGCATAGAGAGCAAGGCACAAGAAGGGAAGTTTTTTAAAAAAAAGCCCAAGATGTGATTTGTCTGGACGGCCTCTGAGTTGATGCCTGGGTGTCCGAGAACCTGGGTGCTAATTCCGCCTCTGCCACTTAATAATAATAAAAATTTGTTGTGTTTAAGCGCTTACTATGTGCCGGGCACTGTACTAAGCCCTGGGTGGATACAAACAAATCAGGTTGGACACAGTCCCTGTCCCACGCGGGGCTCTCGGTCTCAATCCCCATTTTACGGATGAGGTCACCGAGGCCCAGAGAAGTGAAGCGACTTGCCCAAGGCCAGAAGTGGTGGAGCTGGGATTAGAACCCATGACCTTCTGATTCCCAGGCCTGTGCTCTGTCTCCTACGCTGTGCTGTTTCCCACCTGTCTACTGTGTGACCTTGGGCGAGTCACTTCACTCCTGTGCCTCAGTTCCCCCATCTGTAAAATGGAGATTAAGACTATGAGCCCCATGTCGGGTACGGACTGCGTCGAACCTAATTATCTGCTGAAAAGCACCTTGGCCTAAAGAATAGAGCGTGGGTCTGCTGCGTGGCCTTGGGCAAGTCGCTTCACTTCTCTGGGCCTCAGTTACCTCAGCTGTAAAATGGGGATGGAGATTGTGAGCCCCCCATGGGGCAAGGAACGTGTCCAACCCGATTTGCTTGCATCCGCCCCAACACTTAGAAGAGTGCCTGGCGTAGAAGAGAAGCAGCGTGGCTCAGTGGAAGGAGCCCAGGCTTTGGAGTCAGGGGTCATGGGTTCAAATCCTGGCACTGCCACTTAGAGAAGCTGCGTGGCTCAGTGG
Source organism: Tachyglossus aculeatus (assembly GCF_015852505.1). Lineage (NCBI taxonomy): Eukaryota > Metazoa > Chordata > Mammalia > Monotremata > Tachyglossidae > Tachyglossus > Tachyglossus aculeatus. Next base: position 5,784,456 of record NC_052072.1, read on the forward strand.
AAAGAGCCTGGGCTTTGGAGTCAGGGGTCATGGGTTCAAATCCCGGCTCTGCCACTTGTCAGCTGTGTGACTTTGGGCAAGTCACTTCACTTCTCTGGGCCTCAGTTACCTCATCTGGAAAATGGGGATTAAGACTGTGAGCCCCCTGTGGGACAAGTTGATCACCTTGTAACCTCCCCAGCACTTAGAACAGTGCTTTGCACATAGTAAGCGCAATAAATACCATCATTATTATTATTGTCAGCTGTGTGACTTTGGGCAAGTCACTTCACTTCTCTGGGCCTCAGTTACCTCAATTGTAAAATGGGGATGGATTCATTCATTCAGTCGTATTTATTGAGCGCTTACTGTGTGCAGAGCACTGGACTAAGCGCTTGGGAAGTACAAGTTGGCAACAGATAGAGACGGCCCCTACCCAACAAGGGGCTCACAGTCTAGAAGGGGGAGGCAGACAACAAAACAAAACATGTGGACAGGTGTCAAGTCATCAGAATAAAGACTGTGAGCCCCCCGTGGGACAACCTGATCACCTTGTAACCTCCCCAGCACTTAGAACGGTGCTTTGCACATAGTAAACACTTAATAAATGCCATTATTATTATATAAGTGCTGAAGAAATGCCACAATTATTATTATTATATCTACCCCACCGCTTAGTACATAGTAGGCCCTTAACAGGCACCGTTGTTAAAAGACAAACACACACAAAAAACCCCACCCAGCTTGATTTGTTTGAATACAAGCCAGGCTCTGTGTGCTGTTTGACCATGGGAAGAAAATCAGTCAATCCGTTGTATTTATTGAGCGCTTACTGTGTGCAGAGCACTGTACTAAGTGCTTGAGAAGTACAAGTTGGCAACATATAGAGGCAGTCCCTACCCAACAGTGGGCTCACAGTCTAAAAGGGGGAGACAGAGACCAAAACCAAACATACTAACAAAATAAAATAAATAGAATAGATATGTACAGGTAAAATAAATAGAGTAATAAATATGTACAAACATATATATATCTATATATGTTGCATCCACCCCAACACTTAGAAGAGTGCCTGGCATAGAAGAGAAGCAGCGTGGCTCAGTGGAAGGAGCCCGGGCTTTGGAGTCAGAGGTCATGGGTTCAAATGCCGGCTCTGCCACTTGTCAGCTGTGTGACTTTGGGCAAGTCACTTCACTTCTCTGGGCCTCAGTTACCTCATCTGGAAAATGGGGATTGAGACTGTGAGCCCCCTGTGGGACAAGTTGATCACCTTGTAACCTCCCCAGCACTTAGAACAGATATACACACATATAGATATACACACATAGAAAAGGCTCCAGAGGGAGGCTGTAGCGGTTGCCCAGCTGCGCTCTCTGACCTTTCCTTAAGCGCTTAGTACAGTGCTGTGCACACAGTAAGCACTCAATAAATACGATTGATTGATTGATTGATTGATTGCCTTCAAAGCCGCCGTTGAGGAGAAGGGTGCTTTCTTCTGGCCGGGGCTGGCTCCCACAGCTCCTCAGAGGCAGCCTGCTTTTTATCCAACCTCAAGCCGGGATACGGGGCCATTACATTTCCCTAGGAGCTGGGCAGAGTCACAGGGCATCATAAAGCTAGACTGTGAGCCCATTGTTAGAGTTGCAGGGCACCAGAAAGCTAGACTGTGAGCCCATTGACGGGTAAAGACCGTCTCTGTATGTTGCCAGCTTGTACTTCCCAAACGCTTAGTGCAGTGCTCTGCACACAGCAAGCGCTCAATAAAGAAGATTGAATGAATAAAGGGAGAGGCTGTGATTCATGACAAGATGACCGCTTTTTTGATTTCAACTCATCTGGGTTCCCAAGCCTTCTGCGGCTAGCTTCTCAGCCGACGCATTTGAGGTCATTCATTCATTCAGTCATATTTATTGAGCTCTTACTGTGTGCAGATCACTGGACTAAGCGCTTGGGAAGTACAAGTCGGCAACAGAGAGAGACATATAGAGACGGTCCCTAATGAGCCCTACTGAGAGCTCCTCTCCTCCTCCCCATCCCCCCCGCCCTACCTCCTTCCCCTCCCCACAGCACCCGTATATATGTTTGTATGGATTTATTACTCTATTTATTTTACTTGTACATGTTTACTATTCTATTTATTTTCTTAATGATGTGCATCTAACTTTATTTTTATTTATTCTGATGACTTGACACCGGTCCACATGTTTTGTTTTGTTGTCTGTCTCGCCCTTCTAGACTGTGAACCCGTTGTCGGGTAGGGACTGTCTCTATATGTTGCCAACTTGTACTTCCCAAGCGCTTAGTCCAGTGCCCTGCACACAGTAAGCACTCAAAAATATGATTGATTGACTGAATGAATGAATAATAATGGCATTTATCAAGCACCTACGATGTGCAAAGCACTGTTCTAAGCGTTGGGAGGTTACAAGGTGATCAGGTTGTCCCTCGGGGGGCTCACAGTCTTCATCCCTGTTTTACAGATGAGGTCACTGAGGCCCAGAGAAGTGAAGTGACTTGCCCAGAGTCCCAAAGCTGACAATTGGCGGAGCTGGGATTTGAACCCATGACCTCTGACTCCAAAGCCCGGGCTCTTTCCACTGAGCCATGCTGCTTCCCTACCCAACAACGGGCTTACAGTCTAGAAGGGGGAGACAGACAACAAAACAAAACACTAGACAGGTGTCAAAGTCGTCAGGGTCTTAACGTCCAACCGACCTTCTAGACTGTGAGCCCACTGTTGGGTAGGGACCGTCTCTATATGTTGCCAACTTGGACTTCCCAAGCGCTTAGTACAGTGCTCTGCACACAGTAAGCGCTCAATAAATACGATTGATTGATTGATTGACCCGTGTATGTTTGGTCTTTGCTAGTGGGAAGGATAACACTCCTTTTCCAATTTCCTGCCTCAGAAGATACCGTCCCCGTGAGTGGCTTTTTCCCGCGGGTTTTGGCAGCGTGTCTAAAGTGCGACCGTTTTTGTTTCAGATGAAAAAGAGAGGTTTGACCCTACTCAGTTTCAGGACTGCATTATTCAAGGCTTAACTGAAACTGGCACTGATTTGGAAGCGGTAGCAAAATTTCTCGATGCCTCTGGAGCAAAGCTCGATTACCGCCGATATGCCGAAACGCTCTTCGACATCCTGGTTGCCGGGGGAATGCTGGGTAAGTCGGGTGAAGGGGAAAAGGCGAGCCGACCCCGGGGCGAGAATTTAAAGCCGAAGGGATCGCGCTCGCGGAGGACGGGAAAGTGTCGTGTCGGAACTGTTGGCGGCCCAGGCTGAGGGGGGGTGGGTGTCGATTTCTAACAACCAGGTTGACGCGGCTGTTGGAAATCGATCGTCTTGCCCATCTGAGTCCTGGACTCGATTTCAATCAGTCAATCAGTCGTATTTATTGAGTGCTTACTGTGTGCAGAGCACTGTACTAAGCGCTTGGGAAGTCCAAGTTGGCAACATATAGAGACGGTCCCTACCCAACAGGGGCTCCATCGGTGGGGCCAATTTGTGGCCTCTGCCCTGCACAAGTGAGCTTATAATAATAATAATAATAATAATAATGATGGCATTTATGAAGCGCTGACTATGTGCCAAGCACTGTTTTAAGCATTGGGGGGTTACAAGGTGATCAGGTTGTCCCTCGGGGGGCTCACAATCTTCATCCCCGCTTAACAGATGAGGTAACTGAGGCCCAGAGAAGTGAAGTGACTTGCCCAAAGTCACCCAGCTGACAATTGGCGGAGCCAGGATTAGAACCCGTGATCTCTGACTCCAATGCCCGGGCTCTTTCCTCTTATTCCTTTTGCTTATTACTTTGCTGTGGCTGAGAGGTGCATCCAGGCTGGAGCATAGGGGCTGCCTTACAGAAATACCCCCCTCATCCGCCCTTTTTGGGAGGCCGTTCCCGAACTCTGCCATCACTGCTTGTTAAAACACCCTGTGGCAGAACCAGCATTCATTCAATTCAATCGTAGTTATTGAGCGCTTACTGTGTGCAGAGCACTGTACTAAGCGCTTGGGAAGTCCAAGATGGCAACATAGAAAGACGGTCCCTACCCAACAGCGGGCTCACAGTCTAGAATGGGGAGACAGACAACAAAATAAAACACATTAACAAAATAGAACAGTAAATATGGACAAGTAAAATAAATAAATAGAGTAATAAATACGTACATACATATATACAGGTGCTGTGGTGAGGGGAAGGAGGTAAGGTGAGGGGGAGGAGGGGGAGAGGAAGGAGGGGGCTCAGTGTGGGAAGGCCTCCTGGAGGAGGTGAGCTCTCAGTAGGGCTTTGAAGGGAGGAAAGGGCCACTTGTGTGTAGGATGCTCTCCCGTAGACTGGGCCGTAAAGAAGACTCGAGTCCCTCTCTTTCTCGCCACCGCGGTGTTTGCGTGCGGCCTAGACTTTGAAAGTTCTGGGACTTTCCAAATCATCATCAATCGTATTTATTGAGCGCTTACTGTGTGCAGAGCACTGGACTAAGCGCTTGGGAAGTACAAGTTGGTAACAGATAGAGATGGTCCCTACCCAACAGTGGGCTCACAGTCTAGAAGATAATTTTTAAAAGGTTGCTGAAATTTTATTAGTTTCCACTGGGTACAGATTTAACAAAAAAAGTTACCAAGGCTGCTAGGAAAGCTCGTTCTTAACTTGGGAGTAAAAAGTTTGATTTGTGTTTTTGGTGTTTTGCTTTCTTTAAAGTAAAAAAACACAAACTAGTTCTATTTAGGCAGCCTGTCTATACTAAGGGGAAAGGAAAGGAGGGGAAGGGAAGGGAGGGGGAAAATGGGCTCTGACTCCTAGTGTTTCAGAAGCATCGAGCTGCAGCAGCTCCAAAGCGAAACCTCTCCAAGAGAAGCAGCGTGGCTCAGTGGAAAGAGCATGGGCTTTGGAGCCAGAGGTCATGGGTTCAAATCCCGCCTCTGCCTCATGTCTGCTGTGTGACAATGGGCAAGTCACTTAACTTCTCTGAGCCTCAGTTCCCTCATCTGTAAAATGGGGATTAAGACTGTGAGCCCCACATGGGACAACCTGATCACCTTGTATCCCCCCAGTGCTTTGGACAGTGCTTTGCACGTAGTAAGCGCTTAACAAATGCCATCATTATTTATAGGAGCAGCGTGGCTCAGTGGAGAAGAGCACGGGCTTTGGAGTCAGAGGTCATGGGTTCGAATTCTGGCTCCGCCACATGTCTGCTGTGTGACCCTGGGCAAGCCTTGGACTTGAGCCTCAGTTACCTCATCTGTAAAATGGGGATTAAGACTGTGAGCCCCACGTGGGACAACTTGATCACCAAATGGGGATTAAGACTGTGAGCCCCATGTGGGACAACTTGATCACCTTGTATCCACCACCAGCGCTTAGAACAGTGCTCTGCACATAGTAAGCGCTTAACAAATGCCATCATTATCATTATCTGTGGGGGTGGGGGTGCGTGGGATTCGTCACGCCAACCTTGCCTTCTGGGTCAGGGGGGTCCTGAAACGTCTCCGGTCTCGTGCCGTGTCTCCTGTCTCCCCATCCTTCTCTGTCTAAGAGCAGCCTTTACCAAAAGAAAACCTTTGGTAAGCCAGTTCACTGCTGACTCGATCAATTCCTTCTCTTAGCCCCCGGCGGGACACTGGCAGATGACATGATGCGCACAGACGTCTGTGTATTCGCTGCACAAGAAGACCTAGAGACCATGCAAGCATTTGCTCAGGTAGGTGACCTGGGCGCCCAAATCCGAGGCCTCGCAGCTTCCCCGCCACGTGCAGCCGGTCTTTTGGGTGCCACCTATGAGAGTCCGGAGTCTGCGGTGCCCCCGGGATTGTTCCCGGGAGCGGGGACGGCCTGCCGGGCGGGCAAGGCCCGGGAAATCGATAAATCCAGAGGAGCCCGGAAGGCCCACCCAGGCCGAAGGGCAGCCTGGAGCATTCATTCATTCATTCATTCTAGACGGTTGGGTAGGGACCGTCTCTATATGTTGCCAACTTGTACTTCCCAAGCGCTTAGTACAGTGCTGTGCACACAGTAAGCGCTCAATAAATATGACTGATTGATTCATTCGACCGTACTTATTGAGCCCCTTCCTTCCTCTCCCCATCCCCCCGCCTTGCCTCCTTCCCCTCCCCACAGCACCTGTATATATGTTTGTACAGATTTATTACTCTATTCTATTTGTACATATTCTATTTATTTTGTTTTTTTCATATGTTTTGTTCTCCGTCTCCCCCTTCTAGACTGTGAGCCCGCTGTTGGGTAGGGACCGTCTCTATATGTTGCCAACTTGTAATTCCCAAGCGCTTAGTACAGTGCTCTGCACACAGTAAGCGCTCAATAAATACGATTGGATGAATGAATGAATACTGTGTGCAGAGCACCGTACTAAGTGCCCAGGAGAGGACAGGTGGGGTGAGCGTGTGAAGAGGGGTAGTGGGAGGTTAGCTGAGCGGTGAGAACAAAGCATCACGATGAGGTTGACTTGGGTGGAATAAAGTGGGAAGGGACGAGCCGATTAGTACAGTGCTCTGCACACCGTAAGCGCTCAGTAAATGCGATTGAATGAATGGAGTGTCTTAAACCCCGTGACCAGGGGCTTCTGGTTGGGGCAGAGATGGGAGGGGGCATTCATTCATTCATTCAATCGTATTTATTGAGCGCTTACTGTGTGCAGAGCACTGTACTAAGCGCTTGGGAAGTACAAGTCAGTAACACACAGAGACAGTCCCTACCCAACAACGGGCTCACAGTCTAGAACTCATTCAATCGTATTTATTGAGCGCTTGCTGTGTGCAGAGCACTGTACTAAGTGCTTGGGAAGTCCAAGTGGGCAACATATAGAGACAGCTCACAGTCTAGAACTCATTCAGTCGTGTTTATTGAGCGCTTGCTGTGTGCAGAGCACTGTACTAAGTGCTTGGAAAGTACAAGTTGGCAACGTATAGAGACAGTCCCTACCCGACAGCGGGCTCACAGTCTAGAAGGGGGAGACAGAGAACAAAACAAAACATATTACCAAAATAAAATAAATAGAATAAATATGTACAAATAAAATAAATATAAATAGAGTAATATATACATATATACAGGTGCTGTGGGGAGGGGAAGGAGGGGGAGCTCCTGAGGAGCAGGGACAACGAGCATAGACTAATATTTGAGGAAGGCTCCATTCGGGCTGCAGAGGGGAGAGACCGGAAGTAAAATAATAATAATGATGATGATGATGGCATTTGTTAAGCGCTTACTATGTGCAGAGCACTGTTCTAAGCACTGGGGGGGATACAGGGTGGTCAGGTTGTCCCACATGGGGCTCACAGTCAAGATTTGGCCACAGGCTGAGTTTAGGGGGTGGGATCGGAGCGGGCTTTGCCCTGACGGGATCAGGTCGGGGGGCGGGCGTCACAGGGTCCGCCTGGGATGACCAAACTTAAACAGGTTGGACGGCGCCCTGGGCCTCCCGGCATTTCATTCAATCGTATTTACTGAGCGCTTACTCTGCAGAGCACTGTACTAAGCGCTTGGGAAGTACAAGTTGGCAACATACGGAGACGGTCCCTACCCGACAGCGGGCTCACAGTCGAGAAGGGGGAGACAGACAACAAAAGGAAACATATTAATGAAATAAAATAAATAGAGTAATAAATACGTACAAACATATATCCAGGTGCTGTGGGGAGGGGAAGGAGGTAGGGCGGAGGGGATGGGGAGGGGGCTCAGTCTGGGAAGGCCTCCTGGAGGAGGTGAGCGCTCAGTAGGGCTTTGAAGGGAGATGGATTGGTTCACTCCAAGAGGGCCCCTGGGCCCAGTCACCTTAGGCGAGCCTGAATTTGGGCTTTTAAAACTTCCGTGGCCCTTTTTTCCCCTCAATAGGTTTTTAACAAGCTAATCAGGCGTTACAAGTACCTGGAAAAAGGTTTCGAAGATGAAGTAAAGAAGGTAAGAAGGAGCCTGCTTTCCGAAAGCCCCCCCGGGAATGATTTTCCCCTGAGCCGTCGTTTGAACGGGCCTCGTTTGTCTCTGCAGCCCTTCGGTGTTGAATCCTCATGTCCCCCTTCTGGGACTCATTAACCGGGGGAGTTAATTTTAGCAGCTCGGAGTTCTGGTTACGAGGGTTTGGGGCCGGGGGTTGAATCCGAAGGTATCCGTGGGTTTTGATTCAGCTCTGCTCACTCACCAGATTTAATGGCATCGTGACTGTATTTAAACTCGGTCAAGTTCTCGCATTGGGCTTCCGTGTGAAAATGAGCTTTGTGCTGGGGGTTACCGGCTACCCTTTAGAGCAGGAGTGGGCAGGTCACGACCTTCCCCTGCCCCCAAAGAGAGACGCAGACACACACCCATAATAATAATAATAATAATAATAATAATAATAATAATAATAATGATAATGGCATTTATTAAGCGATTACTTTGTGCAAAGCAATTTTCTAAGCACCCATGCGTGCACACGTGACCAGCAAGAATGAACCTGATCCCTGTTAGATAATAATAATGGTATTTGTTAAGAGCTTACTATGTGCCAAGCGCTGTTCCAAGCGCTGGTGTAGATACAAAGTAATCAGGTTGTCCCACATGGGGCTCACAGTCTTAATCCCCATTTTCCAGATGAGGGAACTGAGGCCCAGAGAAGTGAAGTGACTTGCCCAAAGTCACACAGCTGAGAAGTGGCGGAAGAGCCCGGGCTTTGGAGTCCGAGGTCAGGGGTTCAAATCTCGGCTCCGCCAACTGTCAGCTGTGTGACTTTGGGCAAGTCACTTCACTTCTCTGGGCCTCAGTTACCTCATCTGGAAAATGGGGATTAAAACTCTGAGCCCCCCCGTGGGACAACCTGATCACCTTGTAACCTCCCCAGCACCTCTGGGCCTCAGTTCCCTCATCTGTAAAATGGGGATTAAAGCTGTGAGCCCCCCCGTGGGACAACCTGATCACCTTGTAACCTCCCCATTCATTCAATCATATTTATTGAGCGCTTACTGTGCACTTAGAACAGTGCTTTGCACATAATAAGCACTTAACAAATATCATTATTATTAGAACAGTGCCAGCCTTTAGAACAGTGCTTTGCACATAGTAAGTGCTTAACAAATAACATTATTATTATTATTATTATTATTATTAGAATCCACTACCTCTGACTTCCAAGCCCAGGCTCTTTCCACTAAGCCACATCAGCATGGACGCAGAATTTAGAGCAGCAGAAGCAGCATAGTCTAGTGGCTAGAGCCTGGGCCTGGGAATCTAAGGTCATGGGTTCTAATCCCGGCTCCACCACTTGTCTGCTGGGTGACCTTGGGCAAGTCACTTCACTGGGCCTCACTTACCTCATCTTAGCCCTATGTGGGACCTATATTATCCCGTATCTCCCCTAGCGCCTAGCCCAGTGCCTGGCACATAGTAAGGGCTAAACAAATACCGTCATTATTATTATTTTTATCCCTTTATCTCCCTTTATCGGGGAGAGCAGACGTAGAGAGGCTCCACCGGTCCCGGGAAAGGAGCTCCAGCTCCCCCCGTTACAAACTGAGCTCGTGACTGCGGGTGTCTACATGCGTGCGCTCACGTGTACACACGTGAAGCAGTGTGGCTCATTGGAAAAGAGCCCGGGCTATGGAGTCAGAGTTCATGGGTTCAAATCCCAGCTCTGCCAATTGTCAGCTGGGCGACTTGGGGCAAGTCACTTCACTTCTCTGGGCCTCAGTTCCCTCATCTGGAAAATGGGGATGAAGACTGGGAGCCCGGGTTCAAATTCCGACTCTGCTTGTAACGCTGTAGAAGCAGCGTGGCTCAGTGGAAAGAGCCCGGGCTTTGGAGTCAGAGGTCATGGGTTCGAATCCCGGCTCCGCCACATGTCTGCTGTGTGATCTTGGGCAAGCCACTTCTCTGGGCCTCAGTTCCCTCATCTGTAAAATGGGGATGAAGACTGTGAGCCCCAGGTGGGACAACCTGATCACCCTGTATCCTCCCCAGAGCTTAGAACAGTGCTTTGCACATAGTAAGCGCTTAACAAATGCCTATTATTATTAACCTCCCCAGCACTTAGAACAGTGCTTTGCACATAGTAAGCGCTTAACAAAGGCCTATTATTATTATTATTATTAACCTCCCCAGCACTTAGAACAGTGCTTTGCACATAGTAAGCGCTTAACAAATGCCTATTATTATTATTATTATTATTATTAACCTCCCCAGCGCTTAGAACAGTGCTTTGCACATAGTAAGCGCTTAATAAATGCCACTATTAATTATTAATTAATAATACATGGCTCGGCAGCTGAGGAAAAGCGTGGCTAAGCGGCCCTCTACCCTAAGCGCAGGGAAGCAGCGTAGGAAAACAGCGTGGGAGGGAAGAGAGAGAGACCAGAAGCATCGACGTTTTTTGGGCCATCCCCGCGTCTCCGACCGATTCTTACGGGCTCCACCCGCTCCAAAAGCCCAGTAACTGGGCGATGCTCAACTTTCCCACCTCCTCCTTTCTCCGTTTCAGCTGCTGCTGTTCTTGAAGGGTTTTTCCGAGTCCGAGAGGAATAAGTTGGCCATGCTGACGGGCGTGCTTCTGGCCAACGGAACTCTTAATGCCTCCATCCTCAACAGCCTTTACAACGAGAATTTGGTTAAAGAAGGTACGGTTCCCCTAAGAGGATCGGGGCGGGGGGAGAAATGGTTTTTCCACGAGCCAGCCGGCGCCCGGTCCTAGCCCGCGGGGGAACGTTCTGGGCGTTAGGACTTGCACGTCGGCAGAAGGACGGTCCCTAATTCCCCAGTCGCCCTCTGGACTGTAAGCTTATTCATTCAGTCGTATTTATTTAGTGCTTACTGTGTGCAGAGCACTGTACTGAGTGCTTGGGCAGTACAAGTTGTGGGCAGGGAGTATGCTCATTGTTATCTCGTACTCTCCTAAGTGCTAGAGAAACAGCGTGGGCTCAGTGGAAAGAGCCCGGGCTTTGGAGTCAGAGGTCAGGGGTTCATCATATCATCATCATCAATCGTATTTATTGAGCGCTTACTATGTGCAGAGCACTGTACTAAGCGTCTGGGAAGTACAAATTGGCAACATATAGAGACAGTCCCTACCCAACATTGGGCTCACAGTCTAAAAGGGGGAGACAGAGAACAAGACCAAACATACTAACAAAATAAAATAAATAGAATAGATATGTACAAGTAAAATAAATAAATAAATAGAGTAATAAATATGTACAAACATATATACATATATACAGGTGCTGTGGGGAAGGGCTCTGCCCATTGTCAGCTGTGTGACTTTGGGCAAGCCACTTCACTTCTCTGGGCCTCAGTTACCTCATCTGGAAAATGGGGATTAAGATTGTGAGCCCCCCGTGGGACAACCTGATCACCTTGTAATCTCCACAGTGCTTTGCACATAGTAAGCGCTTAATAAATGCCATCATTATTATTATTATATGGCGTAGGGGACAGAGCCCAGGCCTGGGAGTTGGAAGGTCGTGGGTTCTGATCCCGGCTCTGCCATCTGTCCGCTGGGTGACCTTGGGCAAATCATTTCACTTCTCTGGGCCTCAGTGACCTCGTTTTCAAAATGGGGGTTGGGACTGTGAGCCCCGCTTGGGGACAGGGGCTGAGTCCAACCTGATTTGCTTGTTATAAAGATAATAATAATGATGGCATTTGTTAAGCGCTTACTAAGTGCAAAGCACAGAGAAGCAGCGTGGCTCAGTGGAAAAGAGCCCGGGCTTTGGAGTCAGAGGTCATGGGTTCAAATCCCGGCTCTGCCAATTGTCAGCTGTGTGACTTTGGGCAAGTCACTTCACTTCTCTGGGCCTCAGTTACCTCATCTGTAAAATGGGGACTAAGACTGTGAGCCCCCCGAGGGACAACCTGACCACCTTGTAACCTCCCCTGCGCTTAGAACAGTGCTTTGCACATAGTAAGCGCTTAATAAATGCCATCATTATTATTAAGTGCCAAGCACTGTTCTAAGCGCGGGGGGTATACAAAGTGATCAGGTTGTCCCACGTGGGGCTCGTGGTCGTCATCCCCATTTTACAGATGAGGGAACTGAGGCCCAGAGAAGTGAAGTGACTTGCCCAAAGTCACACAGCTGATGAACGGCGGAGCTGGGATTAGAACCTATGACCTCCGATTCCCAAGCCCGGGCTCTTGCCACTGAGCCATGTTGTATTCACCCCGGCGTGTTTAGTACAGTGTTCTGCACACAGTAAGCGCTCAATAAATGCAGTTGAGTGAATGAATAGCCAAAACACGGCGTTCCAGCCGGATGGAGGACGCTTGAATTCTGTTGCTCATGGTCTAAAAGCGTGGGATGGGGCTGGAGTTGATGGGGAGAAGCAGCATGGAGGAGTGGATAGAGCACGGGCCTGGAATTCTGAAGGTCATGGGTTCTAATCTTGGCTCTGCCCCTTGTCTGCTCTGTGACCTCGGGCAAATCACCTCATTTCTGGGGGCCTCAGTTCCCTCATCAGGAAAATGGGGATGGAGATCGTGAGCCCCATTTGGGACAAGGACTATGTCCAACCGGATTTGCTTTGTTCATTCATTCAGTCGTATTCATTCATTCAAGTGTTTATTGAGCGCTTACTGTTTGCAGAGCACTGGACTAAGCGCTTAGGAAGGACAATTCAGCAGCATATAGAGACGGTCCCTACCCAACACCGGGCTCACAGTCGTGGCTCAGTGGAAAGAGCCCGGGCTTGGGAGTCAGAGGTCATGGGTTCAAATCCCGACTCTGCTAATTGTCAGCTGTGTGATTTTGGGCAAGTCACTTCTCTGGGCCTCAATTCCCTCATCTGTAAAATGGGGATGAAGACTGAGCACCCCACGAGGGACAACCTGATCACCTTGTATCCACCCCAGCGCTTAGAACAGTGCTTTGCACATAGGAAGCACTTAACAAATGCCATCATCATCATCATCATCACAGTCTAGAAGGGGGAGACAGACAACTAAACATGTGGACAGATGTCATCAGAATAAATAGAAGTGAGCGCTTACTGTGTGCAGAGCACTGTACTAAGCGCTTGGGAAGTACAAGCTGGCAACAGATAGAGACGGGCCCTACCCAGGAACAGGCTCACAGTCTAGAAGGGGAGACAGACAACAAAACAAAACAAATGGACCCTAGCGCTTAGCACAGTGACTGGCACACAGTAAGCGCTTAACAGATACCAGAATAATTATTCTCCCCTGCCAGCGGGCCACCACCCTCACGGGTTTTCTTGCCCTCGTTGGGCCCTGAGCCTGGGCCAGAGGTTCCCTTGGGCACCAGAGCCTACGATAATAATAATAATGATGACATTTATTAAGCGCTTACTATGTGCAAAGCACTGTTCTAAGCGCTGGGGAATTTACAAGGCGATCAGGTTGTCCCACGTGGGGCTCACAGTCTTAATCCCCATTTTACAAATATAAAATCTCTGTACGATCTCTCACCCGTACGAGGACGGGAGGAATCCTTAGTCCAGTGCTCTGCACACAGTAAGCGCTCAGTAAATACGATTGAATGAATGAATGAATCTTTCTGGCCGGGAGCACGATGAGGGGAAAGCATGTCTGTACGATCTCTCACCTGTACAAGGATGGGAGGAATCATCATAATCAATCGTATTTATTGAGCGCTTACTATGTGCAGAGCACTGTACTAAGCGCTTGGGAAGTACAAATTGGCAACACATAGAGACGGTCCCTACCCAACAGTGGGCTCACAGTCTAAAAGGGGGAGACAGAGAACAAAACCAAACATACCAACAAAATAAAATAAATAGGATAGATATCCTATATCCTAGATAGGATAGATATGGAATCCTTAGTCCAGTGCCCTGCACACAGTAAGCGCTCAATAAATACGATTGAATGAATGAATCTTTCTGGCCGGGAGCACGATGAGGGGAAAGCAGGGGCATTGCCACGTGTCTGAGCGCCGGGCCAGGTGACCGCCATCCTCAGCCTCTCTCGGGCCCCAAAATCCACCGACGCCCGGACCGAAGGACCCCGGTGCGTCTTGGCACAGATGGAAAGGCTGGAATGAGTCCCGGAGGCGTCTGAAATTCCCTGACCCTTTTTTTTTATGCAGGTGTTTCCGCAGCCTTTGCCGTGAAGCTGTTCAAATCATGGATAAACGAAAAAGACATCAACGCGGTGGCCGCCAGCCTTCGTAAAGTGAGCATGGACAACAGGCTGATGGTAAGTGAATCCGGCTCCCCGGGCCCGTGGGGCGCGGGGCCCGCCGCCCCTCCGGTGACCGGCTCCGTTGGCCTTGCAGGAACTTTTTCCCGCCAACAAGCAGAGCGTCGAACACTTCACAAAGTACTTCACCGAGGCGGGATTAAAAGAGCTGTCCGAGTACGTCCGGAACCAGCAGACCATCGGGGCGCGGAAGGAGCTGCAGAAAGAGCTGCAAGAGCAGATGTCCCGTGGCGACCCGTTCAAAGACGTAAGTCAGGCGGCCCTTCCGGGGCGGGGGCCCATTCCCGGTCGTTCCCGGGCGGCCTTTCCGGCCCGTTTTCCTTGGCCTTTTGGCCGTCCCGCCGTTGTCCATCCCTCTTGCCCGCCCGCTCTGCCCCAAGAAGCAGGGCCGCCCGATTGAAGCGAGCGCAGGCCTTATCACCGCGGCCTTGCCGGGCGATCGTATTTATTGAGCGCTTGCTCCGTGCGGAGCCCTACTTGAGAGACTCCAGTATGGGAAGGAGCGTGGCCTGGGCGTCAGAAGGACCTGGGTTCTAATCCACTTGTAAACTTGTACATATCTATTCTATTATTTTGTTAGTATGTTTGGTTTTGTTGTCTGTCTCCCCCTTCTAGACTGTGAGCCCGCTGTCGGGTAGGGACTGTCTCTATGCGTTGCCGACTTGTACTTCCCAAGTGCTTAGTACAGTGCTCTGCACACAGTAAGCACTCAGTAAATACGATTGAATGAGTAAATTTGAAATCTGCAGCTGGAGTGGGGAACATGGCGAGTGTGGGCAGCGGGGCACTGAGGGGCCTAGGCCCCAGGGGGTGGTCTTGGGGGGCTGAGGACCAACTCTAAAGGTGACCGACCTTTAGACCAAAAAACCAAACCAAAAAACATGGGAACCCCTCCGCCGCCTCTGTTGTATCGCGCTCTCCCAAGCGCGTAGTTCAGTGCCCTCTGCACAAGGTAAGCGCTCGCCACATCCCGTTGATGACTGTCTGAACGGGGACCCTCGTGCAGATCATCATGTACGTCAAGGAGGAGATGAAGAAGAACAACATCCCGGAGCAGATCGTCATCGGCATAGTCTGGTCCAGTGTGATGAGCACCGTCGAATGGAACAAGAAGGAGGAGCTGGTAGCGGAGCAGGCCATCAAGCACTTGAAGGTGGGAGACCCGGGCGATCCCAAGCCCCTGGGGTCTGGCGTCGACGGACCTCAAAACTGGCGGGTGGCCGGCGGGGGTGGGAAGCCTCCTTTCCCTGCAAACGCTTGACACGTGGCTCTTCTTCCAGAGAAGCAGCGTGACTCGGTGGAAAGAGCCCGCGCTTTGGAGTCCGAGGTCATGGGTTCAAATGCCGGCTCTAGTTAGATTCTTTTCCGTGAAAGTTTGTTGGAAAAGGGTGGGGAGGGGAGGTCAAATTTAAAATCCAGGCCCAGTCTAGGAGTGATTATTTGGTACAGAGTAAAGCAGAGCTTGCTTTTCTCACTTAAGGTCCCTGTAGATTCTTGTCCATGAAAGTTGGTTGGAAAAAGGCGGGGAGGGGTGGTCAAATTGAAAATCCTGGCCCAATCTAGGGGTGATTATTTGGTACAGAGGAAAGCAGAGCTTGCTCTTTTCTGACTTTTCCCTTCTCCTGCCCCCAAAAGCCGTACTTTAAAGGCCCCTCTAGTTAGATTCTTGTCCGTGAAAGTTTGTTGGAAAGTTGTGGGGTGGAGCGGTGGGGTGGTCAAATTTAAAATCCTGGCCCAATCTTGGGGTGATTATTTGGTACAGAGGAAAGCAGAGCTTGCTCTTTTCTGACTTTTCCCTTCTCCTGCCCCCAAAAGCTGTACTTTAAAGGTCCCTCTAGTTAGATTCTTGTCCGTGAAAGTTTGTTGGAAAAAGGCGGGGAGGGAGGGTCAAATTTAAAATCCTGGCCCAGTGTAGGGATGATTATTTGGTACAGAGGAAAGCAGAGATTGCTCTTTTCTGACTTTTCCCTTCTCCTTCCCTCAAAAGCCATACTTTTAAAGGCCCCTCTAGTTAGATTCTTGTCCGTGAAAGTTTGTTAGAAAAAGGGGGGAGGGGAGGTCAAATTTAAAATCCTGGCCCAGTGTAGGGATGATTATTAGGTACAGAGGAAAGCAGAGCTTGCTCTTTTCTGACTTTTCCCTTCTCCTGTCCCCAAAAGCCATACTTTAAAGGTCCCTCTAGTTAGATTCTTGTCCATGAAAGTTTGTTGGAAAAGGGTGGGGAGGGATGGTCAAATTTAAAGTCCTGGCCCAATCTCGGGGTGATTATTTGGTACAGGGGAAAGCAGAGCTTGCTCTTTTCTGACTTTTCCCTTCTCCTGCCCCCAAGAGCCGTACTTTAAAGGTCCCTCTAGTTAGATTCTTGTCCGTGAAAGTTTGTTAGAAAAAGGGGGAGGGGAGGTCAAATTTAAAATCCTGGCCCAATCTGTGGGTGATTATTTGGTACAGAGGAAAGCAGAGCTTGCTCTTTTCTGACTTCTCCCTTCTCCTGTCCCCAAAAGCCATACTTTAAAGGTCCCTCTAGTTAGATTCTTGTCTGTGAAAGTTTGTTGGAAAAGGGTGGGGAGGGATGGTCAAATTTAAAGTCCTGGCCCAATCTCGGGGTGATTATTTGGTACAGGGGAAAGCAGAGCTTGCTCTTTTCTGACTTTTCCCTTCTCCTGCCCCCAAGAGCCGTACTTTAAAGGTCCCTCTAGTTAGATTCTTGTCCGTGAAAGTTTGTTGGAAAAAGGTGGGGAGGGACATTCAAATTTAAAATCCTGGCCCAATGTAGGGGTGATTATTTGGTACAGAGGAAAGCAGAGCTTGCTCTTTTCTGACTTTTCCCTTCTCCTGCCCCCAAAAGCCGTACTTTAAAGGTCCCTCTAATTAGATTCTTGTCCATGAAAGTTTGTTAGAGAAAGGGGGAGGGGAGGTCAAATTTAAAATCCTGGCCCAATCTCGGGGTGATTATTTGGAGCAGAGTAAAGCAGAGCTTGCTCTTTTCTGACTTTTCCCTTCTCCTGCCCCCAAAAGCGGTACTTTAAAGGTCCCTCTAGTTAGATTCTTGTCCGTGAAAGTTTGTTGGAAAAAGGTGGGGAGGGACATTCAAATTTAAAATCCTGGCCCAATGTAGGGGTGATTATTTGGTACAGAGGAAAGCAGAGCTTGCTCTTTTCTGACTTTTCCCTTCTCCTGCCCCCAAAAGCCATACTTTAAAGGTCCCTCTAGTTAGATTCTTGTCCGTGAAAGTTTGTTGGAAAAGGGTGGGGAGGGATGGTCAAATTTAAAGTCCTGGCCCAATCTCGGGGTGATTATTTGGTACAGGGGAAAGCAGAGCTTGCTCTTTTCTGACTTTTCCCTTCTCCTGCCCCCAAAAGCGGTACTTTAAAGGTCCCTCTAGTTAGATTCTTGTCCGTGAAAGTTTGTTGGAAAAAGGCGGGGAGGGGGGGTCAAATTTAAAATCCTGGCCCAATGTAGGGTTGATTATTTGGTACAGAGGAAAGCAGAGCTTGCTCTTTTCTGACTTTTCCTTTCTCCTTCCCCCAAAAGCCATACTTTAAAGGTCCCTGTAGTTAGATTCTTGTCCGTGAAAGTCTGTTGGAAAAAGGCGAGGAGGGGCGGTCAAATTTAAAATCCTGGCCCAATGTAGTGGTGATTATTTGGTACAGAGGAAAACAGAGCTTGCTCTTTTCTGATTTTTCCCTTCTCCTGCCCCCAAAAGCCGTACTTTTAACGTCCCTCTAATTAGATTCTTGTCCATGAAAGTTTGTTAGAAAAAGGGGGAGGGGAGGTCAAATTTAAAATCCTGGCCCAATCTATGGGTGATTACTTGGTACAGAGGAAAGGAGAGCTTGCTCTTTTCTGACTTTTCCCTTCTCCTGCCCCCAAAAGCTGTACTTTAAAGGTCCCACTAGTTATATTCTTGTCCATGAAGGTTTGTTGGAAAAAGGCGGGGTTGAGGGGATGTTCAAATTTAAAATCCTGACCCAATCTCGGGGTGATTATTTGGTACAGAGGAAAGCAGAGCTTGCCCTTTTCTCACTTTTCCCTTCTCCTGCCCCCAAAAGCGGTACTTTTTAAAGGTCCCTCTAGTTAGATTCTTGTCCATGAAGGTTTCAGTAGGAGGATTTCATCAGGCAGGTACTTGAAAGGAATTTTTTTTTTTTCCTCTCTCCCTTTTTCTCTTACAGCAATACAGCCCTCTACTTGCTGCCTTTACTACTCAAGGTCAGTCCGAGCTGACTCTGTTACTGAAGATCCAGGAATACTGTTACGACAACATTCACTTCATGAAAGCCTTCCAGAAAATAGTGGTGCTCTTCTACAAAGGTAACTCGCTCCGCCACTTTCCCCGCTGCCTTTCAGGAGGGGGGAACGCTCTGGGCCCCAAATACTGAACGGGAAAAGAGCACCCTGCAGGATTTATTGAAAGCGATAGTGAGGATTAAAGGGAGGGAATAAAAGGTCGTTAAGGGAAGGATGAGAAGAGAGCCGGCATTGATCAGGCAGGAGAAGAAAAGATGGGGGAGGATCCCGAGCCCTCTCGGATATCCACGGTGATGAAGAGGACTGAATTCTCTCAGTCTCCCATGGCCCCGGTTATCGTGGTGGTCGTGGCGTAGCTGCATGTATCACTTCTCTACATATTTTGTTTTGTTTTGTTTGTCTAGACTGTGAGCCCGTTGTTGGGTAGGGACCGTCTCTATATGTTGCCAAATTGGACTTCCCAAGCGCTTAGTATAGTGCTGTGCACACAGTAAGCGCTCAATAAATACGATTGAATGAATGAATGAGCCCCAACTCTGGGCAGAGCCCCGTCCTGAGCGTAGGAGCTCATCGTGGGCCGGGATCGTCACTGCTTATTGTTGTATCGTACATTTCCAAGCGCTTAATACAGTGCTCCACACACAGCGGGTAATAAAGACGATTGAGTAAATGAACAAGCGGTAGACTCGGTGGTAATAATAATAATAATGGCATTTATTAAGCGCTTACTATGCAAAGCACTGTTCCGAGCGCTGGGGAAGTTACAAGGTGATCAGGTTGTCCCACGGGGGGCTCACAGTCTTTTAATCCCCATTTTACAGATGAGGTAACTGAGGCACGGAGAAGTTAAGTGACTTGCCCAAGGTCACGCCGCAGACATGTGGCGGAGCCGGGATTTGAACCCGTGACTTCTGACTCCAAAGCTCGGGCTCTTTCCACTGAACCACGCTGCTTCTCCGGTAGACACGGTCCTGCCCCTGAGAGCGGGCAGAGAAACAGCTTATATTTACTATTCTGTTTATTATATTTACTGTTCTATTTATTTTATTTTGTTAATATGTTTTGTTTTGTTGCCTGTCTCCCCCTTCTAGACTGTGAGCCCGTTGTTGGATAGGGACCGTCTCTCTATGTTGTACTTCCCAAGCGCTTAGTCCAGTGTTCTGCACATAGTAAGCACTCAATAAATACGATTGAATGAATGGAGGGCGGCGATCCTAGGCGCCACAAGGTGGAATCCGAAATCCAGAGAAGCAGCGTGGCTCGGTGGAAAGAGCCCGGGCTTGGGAGTCCGAGGTCATGGGTTCTAATTCCGGCTCCCCCACACACACGCGTCTGCTGTGTGATCTTGGGCAAGTCACTTAACTTTTCTGAACCTCAGTTCCCTCATCTGTAAAAATGGGGATGAAGACTGTGAGCCCCCCGTGGGACAACCTGATCACCTTGTAACCTCCCCAGTGCTTAGAACAGGGCTTTGCACATAGTAAACGCTTAACAAATGCCATCTTCTCGACTGTGAGCCCACTGTTGGATAGGGACCGTCTCTCTATGTTGCCAACTTGGACTTCCCAAGTGCCTAGTCCAGTGCTCTGCACACAGTAAGCGCTCAATAAATACGATTAAATGAATGAATCATTATTATTATTAAGCAGTGCTTTGCACATAGTAAGCGCTCAATAAATGCCGTTATTATCAAGTGGAAAGCCGGGTCAGTCAGAGCGGTTTTTCCACCGCGCCAAAACGCCGCCCCTCTCCTTTGCAGCCGAAGTCCTGAGCGAAGAGCCCATCTTGAAGTGGTATAAGGATGCCCACGTCGCCAAGGGGAAGAGCGTCTTTCTCGAGCAGATGAAGAAGTTCGTCGAGTGGCTCAAAAACGCCGAAGAGGGTAAGAAGCTCCCCGTCACCCCGCGGTCGCCCTTCAGCCTCTCCCCACTCCCCCTCCGTCCGCCTCCTCCCCGTCCGCTGGCGTTTACGGAGGCTCGTCCGCTATCGGAGGGCGGGGAGGGTCCGGGGGACTCAATCGCCTCTTCCCCTCTTTTGCAGAGTCCGAGTCCGAGGCCGAAGAAGGCGACTGATTTGTGAGACCTCCTCCTCAGTAAAGCAGACGGGAGTTGTAGATAAACTTGGGTGTCTCGTGTGTCCTTCTGGTTCTTCCTTCCCCCCCGCCGCCACCACTCACCTCCCCGTAACCAGCACGATACGAGGGCTTTCGCGGCAGGTTTGCCCCTCTCCGGTCCCTGAGCACTTGGGGTTTTGTTTTCGGGAGCCACGGGGGTCCTAGGTTCGACTCCTGACGTCGCGTTAGTCCCCTCGGTCCCCTTCTACCTCCTCCTCTATTTTCTACTGTGATGATGTCATTTAAGGCCTGCCACGAAAACAGGTCTTCTCCCCCACCCCCTCCACCCTGGGTTTTCTATATAGAAACGGTTTTCAAGACCCAATTGGGTTAAAAAACAAATCCTTACGGACATTTTGTTTGCCAATTAAACCGCACACTTATCCAAAATCGGAAGGCAACGGCTCGCGTGATAATTTGGTCCGAGATGAATGCCAGCAGCTAGCTAGGGGCTTAGCACCCCCATCCCCTCCACCCTGGGTTTTCTATATAGAAACGTTTTTGGTGACCTGATCGGGTTAAAAAAAAAAATCGTTACGGACATTTTGTTTGCCAATTAAACTGCACACATATCTGAAGTTAGAAGGCAACAGCTCGCGTGATAATTTGGTCCGAGATGAATGCCAGCGGCCAGGGACTCGGCACCCCCACCCCCTCCACCCTAGGTTTTCTATATAGAAACGGTTTTTGAGACCCGATCGGGTCAAAAAAAATTTGTTAGACACTTTGTTTGCCAATTAAACCGCACATGTATCCGAAGTCGGAAGGCAACGGCTCGCGTGATAATTTGGTCCGAGATGAACGCCAGCGGCCAGGGGCTCAGCACCCCCTCCACCCTGGGTTTTCTATATAGAAACGGTTCTCAAGACCCAGTCGGGTTAAAAAAAAAAATCCTTACGGGCATTGTTTGCCAATTAAACCGCACACTTATCCGAAGTCGGAAGGCAATGGCTCGTGTGATAATTTGGTCCGAGATGAATGCCAGCAGCTTGCTAGGGGCTCAGCACCCCCTCCACCCTGGGTTTTCTAGATAGAAACGGTTTTCGAGACCCGATCAGGTTAAAAAAACAAATCCTTACGGACATTGTTTGCCAATTAAACCGCACACGTATCCGAAGTCGGAAGGCAACGGCTTGCGTGATAATTTGGTCCGAGATGAATGCCAGTGGCTGGGGCTCGACACCCCCTCCACCCTGGGTTTTCTATATAAAAACGGTTTTCGAGACCCAATCGGGTTAAAAAAACAAATCCTTACGGACATTGTTTGCCAATTAAACCACACACTTATCCGAAGTCAGAAGGCAGTGGCTCGCGTGATAATTTTATCCAAGATGAATGCCAGCGACCAGAGGCTCGGCACCCCCATCCCCTCCACCCTGGGTTTTCTATATAGAAACGGTTTTCGTGACCCGATCGGGTTAAAAAAAAAAATCCTTACGGACATTGCCAATTAAACCGCACACGTATCCGAAGTCGGAAGGCAACGGCTCGCGTGATGATGATAATAATAATGGCATTTATTAAGTGCTTACTATGTGCAAAGCACTGTTCTAAGCATTGGGGAGGTTACAAGGTGATCAAGTTGTCCCACGGGGCTCATGGTTTTAATCCCCATTTTCCAGATGAGGGAACTGAGGCCCAGAGAAGTGAAGGGAGTTGCCCGAACTCACAGAGCTGACGATTGGCGGAGCTGGGATTTGAACCCATGACCTCCGACTCCAAAGCCCGGGCTCTTTCCACTGAGCCCCGCTGCAGTTTGGTCCGAGATTAATGCCAGCGGCCAGGGGCTCGGCACCCCATTTGCCCCAAAGCAGAACTTTTGGAGAATTTCAAGCTGCAGACGGGCGCGGGGCCGAGGTTTAGATGGGCTTTGGGGCTACAGTTTGGACGTCCTCTCCAAGCCGGACCGGGGGAAAGGACGATGGATGTCTCGAGGCCGCCAGGCTACGCCACCCTTTGGTGGGGGTAGCGAGAGGGAAGTTGTTTCAGGCGATCAATCAATCAATCGTATTTATTGAGCGCTTACTGTGTGCAGAGCACCGTACTAAGCGCTTGGGAAGTACAAGTTGGCAACATATAGAGACAGTCCCTACCCAACAGTGGGCTCCACCCTTTCTAGGTGATGGGCTAAATAGGCTGCTCCTTCCCTCCCACCACCCCCACCCTGACAATAATGATGATCCTGCTACTTGCTGAGCGCCTATTATGGGCCGAGCGCTGTTGCAGATACATGTTCCATCAGGTCGAACGCAGACCCCGTCCCGCCGGGGGCTTGGTCTTTAATCCCCCTTCTAGACTGAGCCCGCTGTTGGGTAGGGACCGTCTCTATATGTTGCCAACTTGGACTTCCCAAGCATGTAGTACAGTGCTCTGCACACAGTAAGTGCTCAATAAATACGATTGAATGAACGGATGAATCCCCATTTTCCAGGTGCGGTAACTGAGGCCCAGAAAATAATAGTAATGGCATTTATTAAGCACTTACTCTGTGTAAAGCACTGTTCTAAGCGCTGGGGAGGATCAGGTTGTCCCATGGGGGGCTCACTGTCTTCATCCCCATTTTACAGATGAGGTAACTGAGGCCCAGAGAAGTGAAGTGACTTGCCCAAAGTCACACAGCTGACATTTGGCAGAGCTGGGATTTGAACCCGTGACCTCTGGCTCCAAAGCCCGGGCTCTTTCCACTGAGCCACGCTGCTTGCTCACGAGGTGACAGAAGACGTGGCGGTGTCGGGCTTGCCCACAGATGTCACAAAGACGACGTGGCGGAGTGGGATTAATAATAATAATAATGATGGCATTTATTAAGCGCTTACTATGTGCCCAGCACTGTTCTAAGCGCTGGGGAGGTTACAAGGTGATCAGGTTGTCCCACATGGGGCTCACGGTCTTCATCCCCATTTGACAGATGAGGGAACTGAGGCCCATAGAAGTGAAGTGACCTGCCCAAAGTCACCCAGCTGACAGTTGGCGGAGCAGGGATTTGAACCCGTGACCTCTGACTCCAAAGCCCCGGCTCTTTCCACTGAGCCACGCTGCTTGCTCACGAGGTGACACGGAAGACGTGGCGGTGTCGGACTTGCCTATGAATGACACACTGAAGATGTGGCGGAGCGGGATTAATAATAATAGTGATAGCATTTATTAAGCGCTTACTATGTGCAAAGCACTGTTCTAAGCGCTGGGGAGGTTTCAAGCTGATGAAGTTGTCCCCCAGGGGGGCTCCCAGTCTTCATCCCCATTTTCCAGATGAGGGAACTGAGGCCCAGAGAAGTGAAGTGACTTGCCCGAAGTCACCCAGCTGACAAGTGGAGGGGCTGGGATTTGAACCCATGACCTCTGACTCCAAAGCCCGGGCTCTTTCCACTGAGCCACGCTGCGTGGATTCGAACCCAGGTCCTTCTGACTTGTGGGCCTGTGCCCGATCCGCTAAGCCAAGCTACTTTTCCGCCTTCCTTCCGCCGCCCCCAAAATTCCCACCTCGTCTCCCCTGGCAAACTCACTGTGACGAACCCTACGGCATCACTTCCACTTCTCTGGGCCTCAGTTACCCCATCTGTAAAATGGGGATGAAGACTGTGAGCCCCCCATGGGACAACCTGTACTAAACACCAGGGTGGGTATAAGCAAATTGATTGGTTCAATTGTATTTATTGAGCGCTTACCGTGTGCAGAGCGCTTGGGACCTACAAACCGGCAACAGATAGGGAAGGGCTGGGGCGGTTACAAGGTGATCGGGTTGTCCCACTGGGGGCTCACGGTTTTCATCCCCATTCTACAGATGAGGGAACTGAGGCCTGGAGAAGTGAAGCGACTTGCCCAAAGTCACACAGCTGACAAGTGATGGAGCCGGGATTAGAACCCATGACCTCCGAATCCCAAGCCTGTACTGTTTCCACTGAGTCACGCTGCTTGGCAATCAGGTTGTCCCACGTGGGGCTTGCGGTCTTCATCCCCATTTTCCAGATGAGGGAACCGAGGCCCAGAGAAGTGACGTGACTTGCCCAAAGTCACCCGGCTGATAAGTAGCGGAGCCGGAATTAGAACCCATGACCTCTGACTCCCAAGCCCGGGCTCTTTCCACTGAGCCACGCTGCTTCACTTACATACCGATGTACTTCCCAAGCGCTTAGTACAGTGCTCTGCACACAGTAAGTGCTCAATAAATATGATTGATTGATTGATTGATTTTATTTATTCATATTGACGCCCGTCTCCCCGCTCTGAACTGTGAGCTCATTGTGGGCCGGGAATATTTCCTGTTTATTGTGTAGTGTAATAATAATAATAATGATGATGGCATTTATTAAGCACTTACTATGCACAAAGCAAATAATAATAATGATGGCATTTATTAAGCGCTTACTATGTGCAAAGCAATTAATAATGATGGCATTTATTAAGCGCTTACTATGCACAAAGCAAATAATAATGATGATGGCATTTATTAAGCGCTTACTATGCACAAAGCAAATAATAATGATGGCATTTATTAAGCGCTTACTATGCGCAAAGCAAATAACAATAATAATTGGCATTTGTTAAGCGCTTACTATGCGCAAAGCAAATAACAATAATAATTGGCATTTGTTAAGCGCTTACTATGTGCAAAGCACTGTTCTAAGCGCTGGGGAGGATACAGGCTGATCAGGTTGTCCCACGGGCTCACAGTCTTAATCCCCGTTTTACAGATAAGCGAACTGAGGCCCAGAGAAGTGAAGTGACTTACCCAAAGTCACACAGCTGACAGTTGGCAGTCAGAATTTGAACCCGTGACCTCTGGCTCCAAAGCCCCAATAATAATGATGGCATTTATTAAGCGCTTACTATGCGCAAAGCAAATAATAATGATGATGGCATTTATTAAGCGCTTACTATGCGCAAAACAAATAATAATAATGATGGCATTTATTAAGCGCTTACTATGCGTAAAGCAAATAATAACGATGGCATTTATTAAGCGCTTACTATGCGCAAAGCAAATAATAATAACGATGGCATTTATTAAGTGCTTACTATGTGCAAAGCAAATAATGATGGCATTAAGCGTTTACTATGGGCAAAGCAGATAATAATAATGATGGCATTTATTAAGCGCTTACTATGCGCAAAGCAAATAATAATAATGATGGCCTTTATTAAGCGCTTACTATGCGCAAAGCGAATAATGAGAATGATGGCATTTATTAAGCGCTTACTATGGGCAAAGCAAATAATAATAATGATGGCATTTATTAAGTGCTTACTATGGGCAAAGCAAATAATAATAATGGCATTTCTTAAGTGCTTACTGTGCGCAAAGCAAATAATAATAATAATGATGATGGCATTTATTAAGCGCTTACTATGCGCAAAGCAAATAATAATGATGGCATTTATTAAGCGCTTACTATGGGCAAAGCAAATAATAATAATGATGGCATTTATTAAGCGCTTACTATGCGCAAAGCCAATAATAATAATGATGGCATTTATTAAGCGCTTACTATGCGCAAAGCCAATAATAATAATGATGGCATTTATTAAGTGCTTACTATGCGCAAAGCAAATAATAGTAATGATGGCATTTATTAAATGCTTACTATGCACAAAGCGAATAATAAAAATGATGGCATTTATTAAACACTTACTATGTGCGAAGCAAATAATAATGATGGCATTTATTAAGTGCTTACTATGCACAAAGCAAATAATAATAATGATGGCATTTCTTAAGCGCTTACTATGCGCAAAGCAAATAATAATGATGGCATTTATTAAGCGCTTACTATGCGCAAAGCGAATAATAATAATGATGGCATTTATTAAGCGCTTACTATGCACAAAGCGAATAATAATAATGATGGCATTTATTAAGCGCTTACTATGCGCAAAGCAAATAATGATGGCATTTATTAAGCACTTACTATGCGCAAAGCAAATAATAATAATGATGGCATTTCTTAAGTGCTTACTATGCGCAAAGCAAATAATAGTAATGATGGCATTTATTAAGCGCTTACTATGTGCAAAGCGAATAATAATAATGATGGCATTTATTAAACACTATGCGCAAAGCAAATAATAGTAATGATGGCATTTATTAAGCGCTTACTATGCGCAAAGCGAATAATAATGATGGCATTTATTAAGCGCTTACTACGCGGAAAACAAATAATAATAATGATGGCATTTATTAAGCGCTTACTATGCGCAAAGCCAATAATAATAATGATGGCATTTATTAAGTGCTTACTATGCGCAAAGCAAATAATAGTAATGATGGCATTTATTAAACGCTTACTATGCACAAAGCGAATAATAATAATGATGGCATTTATTAAACACTATGCGCGAAGCAAATAATAATGATGGCATTTATTAAGCGCTTACTATGCACAAAGCAAATAATAATAATGATGGCATTTCTTAAGCGCTTACTATGGGCAAAGCAAATAATAATGATGGCATTTATTAAGCGCTTACTATGCGCAAAGCAAATAATAATAATGGCATTTATTAAGCGCTTACTATGCGCAAAGCAAATAATAATAATGGCATTTATTAAGCACTTACTATGCGCAAAGCACTGTTCTAAGCTCTGGGGAAGTTACAAGGTGATCAGGTTGTCCCACGGGGGGCTCCCAGTCTTCACCCCCATTTGATAGATGAGGTCACTGAGGCCCAGAGAAGTGAAGTGTCTTGCCCAAAGTCACAAAGCTGCGGGATTTGAACCCATGACCTCCGACTCCAAAGCCCGGGCTCTTTCCACTGAGCCACGCTGCTTCCCCAAGCGCTTAGTACAGTGCTCTGCACACAGTAAGAGCTTACTACATACCATGGAGTGATTCTTCGGCCCGTCTTCCTGTGTGAATGGGTTCCGCATGTTTACTATGGGGAAGAGTAGTAATATTCCAATAATAATTGTACTTATTAAGCCCTTACTATGTACCAAACGCCGTTCTATGTTCTGGGGTACATACAAGTTAATTTCCAGACTGAGCCCCCTCCTTCCTCTCCCCCTTCTCCCCATCCCCTCCGCCTTACCTTCTTCCCTTCCCCACAGCACCTGTATATGTATGTATATATATTTATAAATATATATATAAATATATGTGTATGTATGGATTTACTAATCTATTTTATTTGTACATATTTATTCTATTTATTTTATTTTGTTAATATGTGTTGTTTTGTCGTCTGTCTCCCCCTTTTAGACTGTGAGCCCGCTGTCGGGTAGGGCCCGTCCCTAGACGTTGCCGACTTGGACTTCCCAAGCGCTTAGCACAGTGCTCCGCACACAGTAAGCGCTCAATAAATACGATTGAATGAATGGATGATTGAAAATGACCATGTGGTCCCGCCTCGCGGGCGGACAGCTCGCCGTCCGGGTCGGCCGAGGTCAGTCGGAGCCGGGAATGGGGCCTGCGGAATCTCAATCAATCAATCAATCAATCGTATTTATTGAGCGCTTACTGTGTGCAGAGCACTGGACTAAGCGCTTGGGAAGTACATGTTGGCAACATATAGAAACGGTCCCTGCCCAACAGCGGGCTCACAGTCTAGAAGGGGGAGACAGAGAACAAAACCAAACATATTAACAAAATAAAATAAATAGAATAGATATGGACAAGTAAAATAAATAAATAGAGTAATAAATATGTACAAACATCTATCCATATATACAGGTGCTGTGGGGAAGGGAAGGAGGTAAGATGTGGGAATGGAGAGGGGGACGAGGGCGAGAGGAAGGAGGGGGCTCACAATCTTAATCCCCATTTTACAGATGAGGGAACTGAGGCCCAGAGAAGTGAAGTGACTTGCCCAAAGTCCCACAGCTGACAACTGGCGGAGCCGGGATTTGAACCCAAGACCTCTGACTCCAAAGCTTATGGCATCTGTTAGGGCTTTTTACAAAGGTGATTTGTCTGTGAGTAGGATCAGCTGAAGCATTGAATGAGTTTGATTGCTATATGACCTTTGGGATGTTTCATTTTTTTTTTTTTAATGGTATTTGTCAAGCGTTTACAACGTGTCTCTCGCTGGGGTAAGTTCATTCATTCATTCAATCGTATTTATGGAGCGCTTACCGTGTGCAGAGCACTGGACCCCACGCGGAGGGAGGCCTAAGCAGCCGAAAGGAGGTAGGCCGGCTTGTGGGCCGGGCGGGTCGGCACTTGGAGAAACTGAGGTAAGGCTATGCACAAATGCAATAAGATGGGACTTATTAGGTGCTTCCTATGCGCCAAGCCCTGTAATCATTCATTCATTCATTCAATCGTATTTATTGAGCGCTCACTGTGTGCAGAGCACTGGACTAAGCGCTTGGGAAGGACAAGTTGGCAACATTAATAATAATAATGAATAATGGTATTTGTTAAGCACTTGCTATGTGCGAAGCACTGTTCTAAGCGCTGAGGGGGGATACAAGGTGATCAGGTTGTCCCACGTGGGGCTCCCAGTCTTCATCCCCATTTTCCAGATGAGGGAACTGAGGAGAAGCAAGGAGCTTAGGGTCTAGCAGCAGCAGTGCTAAAATAATAATAATAATGACATTTATTAAGCACTTACTATGTGCCAAGCACTGTTCTAAGCGCTGAGGGGAGATACAAGGTGATCAGGTTGTCCCACGTGGGGCTCCCAGTCTTCATCCCCATTTTCCAGATGAGGGAACTGAGGAGGAACAAGGAGCTTAGGGTCTAGCAGGGGCAGAGCTAAAATAATAATAATAATAATGATGGCATTTATTAAGCGCTTACTATGTGCAAAGCACTGTTCTAAGTGCTGGGGAGGTTTACAAGGTGATCAGGTTGTCCCACGTGGGGCTCACGGTCTTAATCCCCATTTTCCAGATGAGGGAACTGAGGAGGAGCAAAGAGCTTAGGGTCTAGCAGGGGCAGCGCTAAAATAATAATAATAATAACAATAATAATGGCATTTATTAAGCGCTTACTATGTGCCAAGCACTGTTCTAAGCACTGGGGAGGTTACAAGGTGATCAGGTTGTCCCACATGGGGCTCCCAGTCTTCATCCCCATTTTCCAGATGAGGGAACTGAGGAGGAGCAAGGAGCTTAGGGTCTAGCAGGGGCAGTGCTAAAATAATAATAATAATGGCATTTATTAAGCACTTACTATGTGCAAAGCACTGTTCTAAGTGCTCGGGAGGTTACAAGGTGATAAGGTTGTCCCACATGGGGCTCCCAGTCTTCATCCCCATTTTACAAATGAGGGAACTGAGGCCCAGAGATGTTAAGTGACTTGCCCAAAGTCACCCAGCTGACAATTGGCCGAGCTGGGATTTGAACCCGTGACCTCTGACTCCAAAGCCCGGGCTCTTTCCACTGAGCCACGCTGCTTCTCTGTACTGAGCATTGGGATAGATACAAGAGGATAGGGACTGTATATGTTGCCAACTTGTAGTTCCCAAGCGCTTAGTCCAGTGCTCTGCACACAGTAAGCGCTCAATAAATACGATTGAATGAATGAATAATCAGGTTGGAGTCAGTGGTATTTATTGAGCGCTTACTAGGAAGTGTGCTTTGCACATAGTAAGCGCTTAATAAATGCCATTGTTGTTGTTATTAACAAATACCACCATTGTTATTACTGTGTGCAGAGTAGGGACCATCTCTATCTGCTGCCAATTTGAGAAGCAGCGTGGCTCAGTGGAAAGCGCATGGGCTTTGGAGTCAGAGGTCCCGGGTTCAAATCCCGCCTCCGCCAATTGTCAGCTGGGTGACTTTGGGCAAGTCACTTCACTTCTCTGGGCCTCAGTTCCCTCATCTGGAAAATGGGGATGAAGACCGTGAGCCCCCCGTGGGACAACCTGATCACCTTGCAAGCTCCCCAGTGCTTAGAACAGTGCTTTGCACATAGTAAGCGCTTAATAAATGCTATTATTAATTATTATTATTATTATTATTATTGTACTTCCCAAGTGCTCTGTCCAGTTCTCTGCACACGGTAAGTGCTCGATAAATATGACTGAATGAATGAACACTGTACTGAGCGCTTGGAAATGTATAATATAACCACATTAAAGAGACATTTTTTTAATGGCATTTATTAAGCACTTACTATGTGCAAAGCACTGTTCTAAGCGCTGGAGAGGTTACAAGGTGATCAGGTTGTCCCACGGGGGGCTCACAGTCTTCATCCCCATTTTACAGATGAGGTAACTGAGGCCCAGAGAAGTGAAGTGACTTGCCCAAAGTCACACAGCAGACAATCGGTGGAGCCGGGATTTGAACCCATGACCTCTGACTCCAAAGCCCGGGCTCTTTCCACTGAGCCATGCTGCTTCTCACCCCACATTGAGCTTATAGTCTAGAGGGAGCGGGTAGTTAGAAGATAACCAGGTGGGATTTACTAGGTTTCTAATAGTTGTAATAATAATTGAGGTATTAAACGCTTACTACGTGTCATCATCATCAATCGTATTTATTGAGCGCTTACTATGTGCAGAGCACTGTACTAAGCGCTTGGGAAGTACAAATTGGCAACATAAGGCACCGTACTTAGCTCCGGGGTGGATGCGAGCAGATCAGGTTGGACACGGTCCCCGTCCCACGTGGGGCTCACGGTCTCCATCCCCATTTTCCAGATGAGGGAACTGAGGCCCAGAGAAGGGAAGTGACTTGCCCAAGGTCACACAGCCACAGCAAACCAAGTGGCAGAGCTGGGATTAGAACCCATGACCTTCTGACTCTCAGACCTGTGATAATAATAATAATAATAATAGTATTTGTTAAGCATTTACTATGTGCAAAGCACTGTCCTGAGCGCTGGGGAGGATGCAAGGTGATCAGGTTGTCCCACGGGGGGCTCACAGTCTTCATCCCCATTTTAATATTAATAATGTTGGCACTTATTAAGCGCTTACTATGTGCAAAACACTGTTCTAAGCGCTGGGGGGGTTACAAGGTGATCAGGTTGTCCCACGGGGAGCTCACAGTCTTCATCCCCATTTTAATAATAATAATGTTGGCACTTATTAAGCGCTTACTATGTGCCAAACACTGTTCTAAGCGCTGGGGGGTTACAAGGTGATCAGGTTGTCCCACAGGGGACTCACAGTCTTCATCCCCATTTTAATAATAATAATGTTGGCACTTATGAAGTGCTTACTATGTGCAAAACACTGTTCTAAGTGCTGGGGGGTTACAAGGTGATCAGGTTGTCCCACAGGGGGCTCACAGTCTTAATCCCCATTTTCCAGATGAGGTCACTGAGGCCCAGAGAAGTGAAGTGACTTGCCCAAAGTCACCCAGCTGACAGTTGGCGGAGCCGGGATTTGAACCCATGACCTCTGACTCCAAAGCCCGGGCTCTTTCCACTGAGCCACGCTGCTTCCGGATAATGGTATTTGTTCATCTGTGGTCAGTTTATTATTATTGGTAGTAATAATGATAATAATGATATTTGTTAAGCGCTATGTGCCAGGCACTTTACTAAGCTCCAGGGTGGATACAAGCACATTGGATTGGACGCGAGGGGCTCACGGTCTCAATCCCCATCTTGAAGTCCGGAGAAGTGAAGCGGCTTGCCCAAGGTCACACGGCTGGCAAGTGGTGGAGTCGTTCATTCAGTTCAATCGTGTTTATTGAGCGCTTACTGTGTGCAGAGTCAGGATTAGAACCCATGACCTCCCAACTCCCAGGCCCGGGATCTATGTGCTACAGCAGGTTGTTTCTTAAGGAAGTAGGACTTTTTTACCGTCAAATCTATTAAACTGTATGTGGACTGGGCCACTTTTCTCTGGTTAAGACTGTGAGCCCATTGTTGGGTAGAGACCGTCTCTACGTGTTGCCAACTTGTACTTCCCAAGCGCTTAGTACAGTGCTCTGCACACAGTAAGTGCTCAATAAATACGACTGATTGATTGACTGATTGATTGATTGATTAAGCAATTCCACGCCATTCATTCAATCGTATTTATTGAGCACTTACTGTGTGCAGAGTCAGGATTAGAACCCATGACCTCCCAACTCCCAGGCCCGGGATCTATGTGCTACACCGGGTTGTTTCTTAAGGAAGTAGGACTTTTTTACTGTCAATTCTCTTAAACTGTATGTGGACTGGGCCATTTTTCTCTGGGTAAGCAATCCCACGCCATTCATTCAGTCGTATTTATTGAGCACCTACTGTGTGCAGCGTCAGGATTAGAACCCATGACCTCCCAGGCCCGGGATCTATGTGCTACACCAGGTTGTTTCTTAAAGAAGTAGGACTTTTTTACGGTCAAATCTCAAACTATATGTGGATTGGCCCGTTTTTCTCTGGTTAAGCAATTCCACGCCATCCATTCATTCACTCAATCATATTTATTGAGCGCTTACTGTGTGCAGAGCAGGATTAGAACCCATGACCTCCCAGGCCTGAGATCTATGTGCTACAGCAGGTTGTTTCTTAAGGAAGTAGAACTTTTTTACGGTCAAATCTCTTGAACTGTATGTGGACTGGGCCATTTTTCTCTGGTTAAGCAATTCCACACCATTCATTCATTCATTCAATCAATTGTATTTATTGAGCACTTACTGTGTGCACAGTCAGGATTAGAACCCATGACCTCCCAGGCCCGGGATCTATGTGCTACACCAGGTTGTTTCTTAAGGAAGTAGGACTTTTTTTACTGTCAATTCTCTTAAACTGTATGTGGACTGGGCCATTTTTCTCTGGTTAAGCAATTCTACGCCATTCATTCAATCGTATTTATTGAGTGCCTACTGTGTGCAGAGTCAGGATTAGAACCCATGACCTCCCAGGCCCGGGATCTATGTGCTACACCAGGTTGTTTCTCAAAGAAGTAGGAATTTTTTATGGTCAAATCTCTTAAACTACATGTGGCCTGGGCCATTTTTCTCTGGTTAAGCAATTCCATGCCATTCATTCAATCGTATTTATTGAGCGCCTACTGTGTATAGAGTCAGGATTAGAACCCATGACCTCCCAGGCTTGGGATCTATGTGCTACACCAGGTTATTTCTTAAAGAAGTAGGACTTTTTTACGGTCAAATCTCTTAAACTGTATGTGGCCTGGGCCATTTTTCTCTGGTTAAGCAATTCCACGCCATTCATTCAATCAATCATATTTATTGAACGCTTACTGTGTGCAGAGTCAGGATTAGAACCCATGACCTCCCAACTCCCAGGCCCGGGATCTATGCGCTACACCGGGTTGTTTCTTAAGGAAGTAGGACTTTTTATGGTCAAATCTCTTAAACTGTATGTGGACTGGGCCGTTTTTCTCTGGTTAAGCAATTCCACGCCATTCATTCAATCGTATTTACTGAGTGCCTACTGTGTGCAGAGTCAGGATTAGAACCCATGACCTTCCAGGCCCGGGATCTATGTGCTACACCAGGTTGTTTCTTAAAGAAGTAGGCCTTTTTTACGGTCAAATCTCTTAAACTGAATGTGGACCGGGCCGTTTTTCTCTGGTTAAGCAATTCCACACCATCCATTCATTCACTCAATCGTATTTATTGAGTGCTTACTGTGTGCAGAGCAGAATTAGAACCCATGACCTCCCAGGCCCAGGATCTATGTGCTACAGCAGGTTGTTTCTTAAGGAAGTAGGACTTTTTTACGGTCAAATCTCTTAAACTGTATGTGGACTGGGCCATTTTTCTCTGGTTAAGCAATTCCCACCATTCATTCATTCATTCAATCATATTTATTGAGCGCTTTACTGTGTACAGAGTCAGGATTAGAACCCGTGACCTCCCAACTCCCAGGCCCGGGATCTATGCGCTACACCAGGTTGTTTCTTAAGGAAGTAGGACTTTTTTATGGTCAAATCTCTTAAACTGTATGTGGACTGGGCCGTTTTTCTCTGGTTAAGCAATTCCACGCCATTCATTCAATTGTATTTATTGAGTGCCTACTGTGTGCAGAGTCAGGATTAGAACCCATGACCTCCCAGGCCCGGGATCTATGTGCTACACCAAGTTGTTTCTTAAAGAAGTAGGCCTTTTTTACGGTCAAATCTCTTAAACTGTATGTGGACCGGGCCGTTTTTCTCTGGTTAAGCAATTCCATGCCATTCATTCATTCATTCATTCAATCGTATTTATTGAGCGCTTACTGTGTGCAGAGTCAGGATTAGAACCCATGACCTCCCAGGCCCGGAATCTGTGTGCTACAGCAGGTTGTTTCTTAAGGATGTAGGACTTTTTTACGGTCAAATCTCAAACTGTATGTGGACTGGGCCATTTTTCTCTGGTTAAGCAATTCCACCCCACTCATTCATTCAATCGTATTTATTGAGCGCTTACTGTGTGCAGGGCACTGGACTAAGCGCTTGGGAAGTACAAGTTGGCAACATATAGAGACGGTCCCTACCCAACAGCGGACTCACAGTCACCCATCAGTCACCCATCACCCAAGGATGGGAATGGGGGAGAGGGAGAGAATCAGTTTTGTTGCCTGTCTCCCCCGTCTAGACTATGAACAAGACAGACACTGGGGATGGAAAGCCTGAGTTTTATAATAATAATAATAATAATAATAATAACAATAATAATAATGTTGGTATTTGTTAAGCGCTTACTATGTGCAAAGCACTGTTCTAAGCGCTGGGGTAGATACAAGGTAATCAGGTTGTCCCACTGGGGGCTCCCAGTCTTCATCCCCATTTTCCAGATGAGGGAACTGAGGCCCAGAGAAGTGAAGCGACTTGCCCAAAGTCACACAGCTGAACAGTGGCGGAGCGGGGATTTGAACCCACGGCCTCTGACTCCAAAGCCCAGGCTCTTTCCACTGAGCCACCCTGCTTCCCCCAATGATATAAATGATACAATTCTTAATTGTATTAAATGGTATTTAATGTATTGAATTATATAAATCATACAAAATTTATTCCACAAGGCGAATTGAGAGTTTTGATTATTTTGGAGGCAGCGAATTGAACTTCCCTTTCGGGAGGAATATGATTATTTGGTGCTATTAGAGCTTCCCTAAGGGGAGGATTAGATTTGTATGTTCTGCGCCCATGGCAGAACCCCAAGTCCCATTCAAGTGGAATCCACGTGGGGTTTTAGACTGTGAGCCCACTGTTGGGTAGGGACTGTCTCTATATGTTGCCAACTTGTACTTCCCAAGTGCTTAGTACAGTGCTCTGCACACAGTAAGCACTCAATACGATTGATTGATTAATTGGGGACGAGAAAATACAGGAACAACACTCACACTCAACGTGTGATTGTTCAGCATGAACTGTCCTGTGCAGAGTTTCACCAGTTTCCTCACACTATACCCGATGGAAAGGTCACGGCATTTATTAAACACTTACTATGTGCAAAGCACTGTTCTAAGCGCTGGGGAGGTTACACGGTGATCAGGTTGTCCCACGGGGGGCTCACAGGCTTAATCCCATATTTATTCTATTTTACTTTGTTAATATGTTTTGTTTTGTTGTCTGTCTCCCCCTTCTAGACTGTGAGCCCACTGTTGGGTGGGGACCGTCTCTGTAAGTTGCCAACTTGGACTTCCCAAGCGCTTAGGACAGTGCTCTGCACATGGTAAGTGCTCAATAAATGATTGAATGAATGAATCCCCATTTAACAGGTGATGTAACTGAGGCCCAGAGAAGTGAAATGACTTACCCAAAGTCACCCAGCTGGCAATTGGCAGAGCTGGGATTTGAACCCATGACCTCTGACTCCAAAGCCCGGGCTCTTTCCACTGAGCCACCATGCTTATTACGTCTCCTCCAAGAGGCCTTCTCCTTTCCTTTTCTCCCCCTCCCTTCTGCATCACCCCCGACTTGCTCCTTTGGTCCCACCACTTCCCCCTTCTAGACTGTGAGCCCGCTATTGGGTAGGGATCATCTCTATATGTTGCCAACTTGGACTTCCCAAGCGCTTAGTACAGTGCTCTGCACACAGTAAGCGCCCAATAAATACGATTGAATGAATGAACAAGACAGACACTGGGGATGGAAAGCCTGAGTTTTATAATAATAATGATGTTGGTATTTGTTAAGCGCTTACTATGTACAAAGCACTGTTCTAAGTGCTGGGGTTGATACAAGGTACTCAGGGTGTCCCACGGGGGGCTCACAGTCTTCATCCCCATTTTCCAGATGAGGGAACTGAGGCCCAGAGAAGTGAAGTGACTTGCCCAAAGTCACACAGCTCACAAGTGGCGGAGCGGGGATTTGAACCCACGGCCTCTGACTCCAAAGCCTGGGCTCTTTCCACTGAACCACGCTACTTCCCCAAATTATATAAATTAAATTATATAAATTGTGTAAATTTATTTAATGTATTAAATTGTAGAAATTATACAAAATTGTAGAAATTATACAAAATGTATGAATGAATTCAACTCCCTCTTACTGATTTCTAACCAATCTTACTGATTTCTAGACTGTCAGCTCGTTGTGGGGAGGGAATGTCTGTGAAAAACACCTCTGAGAAGCAGCGTGGCTCAGTAGAAAGAGCCCGGGCTTTGGGGTCGGAAGTCATGGGTTCAAATCCTGCCTCCACCAATTGTCAGCTGTGTGACTTTGGGCAAGTCACTTCTTGGTGCCTCAGTTCCCTCATCTGTAAAATGGGGATTTTAGACTGTGAGCCCCCCGTGGGACAACCTGATCATTCATTCATTGTCATATTTATTGAGCGCTTACTGTGTGCAGAGCACTGTACTAAGCGCTTGGGAAGTACAAGTTGGCAACATATGGGGACAGTCCCTATTCAACAGCAGGTTCACGGTCTAAAAGGGGGAGACGGACAACAAAACAAAACATATTAACACCTTGTAACCTCCCCAGCACTTAGAACAGTGCTTTTAACGGTCCCATCACTAAGCGCCAATAAATACGATTGAACGAATGATTGCTTTGCATATAGTAAGCGCTTAATAAATGCCATTATTATTATTCAATGCTGAACTGGATTTTTAAAAAGGCACCGGCAAAACCCAAGGCATCCTCATTAGTGTTTATTTTGATACTCGGGGACGACAAACATGGCAATGATACAAAAACGTAAGAAATTTACAAAGCTGACTGTACAAAATAATTTAATTATATACAAAGTTTGGACTGACGCAGCCTATAGCCTCTCCGCCGGAGAGCTGTACAAGTTGCCCGCGGAGGGAGACCCGTCACATCTTCTCTTTCTTCAGGGAGGAGAAGAAAGGATGCTTCATGGCTTCTCTCAGAGTGATTCTTTTGGACGGATCGTATTCCAGCATCTTCTGGATGAGGTCAAACAGGTGCTCGTGGTCAGTATCCTGAGACAGCATGAATTCCTAGGAAGGAGGGAGGAATCAATCAATCAATCGTATTTATTGAGCGCTTACTGTGTGCAGAGCACTGTACTAAGCGCTTGGGAAATGCAAGTTGGCAACACATAGAGACGGTCCCTACCCAACAGTGGGCTCACAGTCTAAAAGGAAGGAAGGGAGGAAGATAAAGCAAGGTAAGTTTCCTTTAGCCCTTCAGGGAACGCACCCCGATTCCCACCGCCTCAGAGACGGGAGCAGAGATCGAGTTTACGTTGCCAACTTGGACTTCCCAAGCGCTTAGTACAGTGCTCTGCACCCAGTAAGCACTCAATAAATGCGACTGCATAAGCAGAAGAACCGCCAAAGACAGCCGACGAGGAAATCAATCAATCGCATGTGAGCGCTTCCTGTGTGCAGAGCACTGTACTAAGCGCTTGGGGAGTGCAAGTTGGCAACACGTAGGGACGGTCCCTACCCAACAGTGGGCTCACAGTCTAGAAGGGGCAGACAGAACAAAATAAAATATTTTGTTAACATGTATTAACAAAATAAAATAAATAGAATAGATACGTACAAGTAAAATAGAGTAATAAATATGTACAAACATACATACAGGTGCTGTGTATATATACATATGTATACATATACATACACATATATATACACACATATACATATACACACACACATATACATATACACACACACATACATATACACACACACACACATATATATATACACACATACATATATACACACACACATACATACACATACACACACACACATACACACATATACATACACACACGTATACATACACACATACATGCACACATATATACATGCACACACACATATATACATACACATATATACACACACATATATATACACATACACATATATATACATACACATATATATACATACACATACACATATATATACACATACATATATACATACACATACATATATATACATGCACACACACACACACACACACACACACACACACACGCACACATATACAGGAAAGGGGGTCTCCGCTTCGCCCCTCGACACCTGCTCCTTCCACCCCAATCCCCGGGGGTTCCCTCTTTTACCTTCAGTGGTTTGCAGCGCCGGGCGACGTATCTCCCGGCAGAGCTGTGCTCGTCCCAGTCCAGCTGGTCATGGTGGAAATATTTTCGTTTCCTGGCGAGAAAGGACATTCGACATTACCCTGGGTCCGCCACCGAGGCAGGTTGTGGGGGGGGGGGGACCCCAAGCTAAACCTTTACACTTGGATGCAAAAAAGGCACCAACTGGTCCATTTGGCCACTGCACAGCCGAGCTTAAATGCCAAGTTGGGGAAAAATCCCCTTTTTCCCTCCGGTGGAAGGCCCTTCCCCAAAGTGATCATCCACAAGGAGGGAGAGGGATAATCCATCTGGAGCCATTTATTCCACAGCCCTGACTTCAAACAAGGCTATTATTTTTTTCTTCCATTCGTTTCCCAACGGTCGTTGAAGGCCCCACCAGTTGGAAAACTGAAACTGGGGGAGGGCGAGTGAGATTATCCAAGCATACATACCTGGTTTTCTGTATCATATGCATGGGCAGAGGTCCTAGGATCCTTTCCATCATTGCCAAGTGCTCTTTGCTGTCATGTGTCTGAGTGGGGGAAAAAGAGGGGAAGCTTAAAATGTAAAAATTCCTCCATTTTCCCTGCCTCTTGTTGATTTGTGAGCCCCCCTTTGCCTCTAATCCTTCCCCTTCCCGGGCTTTTCCCACTGAGCCATGCTGCTTCCCCAAATTATATAAATTATACAATTATTATTATACAATTTATAATTGTATTAAATTGTATAAATTAAATTGTATTTAATGTATTAAATTGTATAAATTATGCAAAGTTGTATAAATTATACAAAATTTATGAATGAATTCACTTCCCTCTTACTGATTTCTAACAAATCTTACTGATGTCTGTCACCCCCTCTGCATCCTTGCCAAGTGCTCTTTACTGTCATGTGTCTGAGCGGGGAAAAAGAGGGGAAGCTTAAAATGTAAAAATTCCTCCATTTTCCCTGCCTCTTGTTGATTTGTGAGCCCCCCTTCTCCTCTCCTCCTTCCCCTCCCCAAAGCACTTGTATGTACTTGCACAGATTTATTAGCACTTGTATAAATTTGTACATTATTACTCTATTTTACTTGTACATATTTATTACTCTACTTGTTACTGATGTGCATATAGCTGTAATTTCATTTGTTCTGACCATTTTGACGCCTCTCTACGTGTTTTGTCTGGCTGTCCGTCTCCCCCTTCTAGACTGTGAGCCCGCAGTTGGGTAGGGGCCGTCTCTAGATGTTGCCGGCTCGTACTTCCGAAGCGCTTAGTCCAGTGCTCTGCACACAGTAAGCGCTCACTAAATACGATTCAATGAATAAATGGGCTTGAAGAAAAACCGAAGCACGACCAAGACGGGAGGCGTTGAAGAAAGGAGGAGACCAAAACCAGGACAGCTCTCGGGCAGACCCGCTCCCTCACTCACCGGGAATACCGTGAAGCCCAGGTAATATTCGATGAGAATGCAGCCGATACTCCAAACATCACAGGGCTGGGACCATCCTAGAGCTGCAAGACACAGTTCCGTCAGAGCTCGGTTTTCCGGAAACCCTCCGACCCCTTAGGAGCGCGCCCGGGAACAAAGAGGGGACGTCTACTCGGATGGGAAAACCAACCTAGAATAACCTCGGGGGCTCGGTAGTGCCTCGTGGACACCAGTGTGCTGTGATGTTCGTCATCGTACGTTGCACTTCCAAAGTCCACGACTTTGATGTCTGCGTTCTTCAGCGTGCGTTCATCCCGTTTCTAAAAACCCGAAGCGCACCATCAAGAGCAGAGATATTCAGTCATATTTATCGAGCACTTACTGCGTGCAAAGCACTGTACTAAGCGCTCGCAAAGCACAGTTCAAGCGACAAACAGCGACAATCTCTACCCAACAACGGGCTCGCCGTCTAGAATAATAATAATAATGGCATCTGCTAAGCGCTCACTCTGTGCAAAGCACTGGGTGGGGGATAGAAGGTGATCAGGTTGTCCCGCGAGGGGCTCACAGTCTTAATCCCCATTTTACAGATGAGGCAACAGGCTCAGAGAAGCGAAGGGACTCGCCCAAAGTCACACAGCTGACACGTGGCGGAGCCAGGATTAGAACCCGTGACCTCCGGCTCTCAAGCCCCGGCTCTTGCCACTGAGCCCCGCGCCATTGTGCGCTTCAGGAAGGACACTGCCGCAAATGAAGACCTTACCATTTTGGGATTATACTCCTCCACGTAATCGGACTGCACAAATAAAATGTTTTCCGGCTTCAGATCCGTATGAGTCAGTCTGTTACTGTGCAAGACTGCAAGAAAAAAAAAAAGGAAACGTCCGCTGGTAATTCCCCCTCCGCCCCCCACCCAACAGCATGGAGGAAGGGCACGGAGAAGTACTTACAATTTACAGACTTGCAAATCTGATAGGCCATCTGCCTGATGTGATCCAGTCGAAAGGGCAAAAAACTGTTTTCTTTAATGAAGTCGTAGGTACTGAGCCCCAGGAGCTCAAAGACAATGCAAACGTGACCGTGGTGCTCGAACCATTCCAGCATCTGGACGCAGCGGCTGCGTGGGAAAAAACCCCCCCGGGTTCAGCCACGCCGGTAATAAGCAGCCGGGCATCTTAGGACCATAATAAACTCAGCGTCAAGTTCATACTTACAATGTGCTGTTTGGGTCTGTTGCGTTTAAGTGTTCCAACACTTCTATTTCTGAACGGGCCGCCTCACAGTATCTATCGACATTTTTAACTATTTTAACTGCAACGCGCCTACCGCCCCTGGAAAAGGAAGGCCGAGATATTGTTAACGGTTGCGGCTTTCTAGAGTGTTCACTGTCCCCTTGATTTAACAAATAAGTGAATAATAATAGTAACGGTGGGCATTTTGTTCTGACGACTTGACACCTGTCTCCTTGTTTTGCTTTTAGACTGTGAGCCCACTGTTGGGTAGGGACTATCTCTATATGTTGCCAACTTGTACTTCCCAAGCGCTTAGTACAGTGCTCTGCACACAGTAAGCGCTCAATAAATACGATTGATCGATTGATTGTCTGTCTTCCCCTTCTAGGCCGTGAGCCCGCTGTTGGATAAGGACCGTCTCTATATGTTGCCAATTTGGGCTTCCCAAGCGCTTAGTCCAGTGCTCTGCACGCAGTAAGCGCTCAATACGGTTGAATGAATTAAGCACTTACTATATGCCAAGCCCTGGGGGTGGGGAATGCAAGGTATTCGGGTTGTCCCACGTGGGGCTCACATTCTTAACCCCCATTTTCCAGATGAGGGAACTGAGGCCCAGAGAAGCGAAGTGACTTGCCCAAAGTCTCACAGCTGACAAGTGGCGGAGCCGGGATTAGAACCCATGACCTCTGTCTCCCAATTTCCCGTGAGCCGCGCTATTTTCTCTAGGGTGCTTGTCCTGGAAGGACATTTTAAAAGCGGTATATGCTAGTCTAGGGAATACCAGCGTGGCTCAGTGGGAAAGAGCCCGGGTTTTGGAGTCAGAGGCCATGGGTTCAAATCCCAGCTCCACCAATTAGCTGTGTGACTTTGGGCAAGTCACTTAACTTCTCTGGGCCTCAGTTCCCTCATCGGTAAAATGGGGATGAAGACTGTGAGTCCCCCCCGTGGGACAACCTGATCATCTTGTAACCTCTCCAGCGCTTAGAACAGTGCTCTGCACAGAGTAAGCGCTTAATAAACGCCATCATTATTATATCAGGTTATTCAGAGGGAGCCCACCTAACACTGGACCATCTTGAAAACGCTCTGAAGAGAGAAATGGTAAGGAGGATTCCGCCCCCATCTCTTGTCTACCTGTATATATGTATATGTTTGTACATATTTATTACTCTATTTATTTATTTTACTTGTACATATCTATTTATTTTATTTTGTTAGTATGTTTGGTTTTCTTTTTTTTTTCTCTGTCTCCCCCTTTTAGACTGTGAGCCCAATGTTGGGTAGGGACTGTCTCTATATGTTGCCAATTTGTACTTCCCAAGCGCTTAGTACAGTGCTCTGCACATAGTAAGCGCTCAATAAATGATTGATTGATTGATTGGTTGTCTACGCCCGGCTCTGCCGCGCGTCTGCTGGGGGGCAACTTTAACTTCCCTTTGCTCGTTTCGTCCTCCCAACCGGATCGTCTTCGACCCGCCCCGGCCCTTAACCAACGCCCCGATTAATCTTACACCCGCGGCACGGAGCCTCTGGGGACGGAAGCCAAACACTCACGCCTTATGATCGATGCACTCCACCACTTTCCCAAAGGCCCCTTCGCCTAAAGTAGCCACGATTTCATCTAAGAGAGAGACATGACAGCGGTCACACGAGAAGTGGGGACACTTTCATCACTGCATTACACAAACAGGGCAAATGCTATCAATGGAGATATTCTAGGCCTTGTCGCTACAAAAACAAGGTACTTTAAGACTAGACATTTATTTTTACTGGGCTACTCATCAAAACAGTTAGTTACAGCTA
The DNA here is from genome assembly GCF_015852505.1 of Tachyglossus aculeatus. Lineage (NCBI taxonomy): Eukaryota > Metazoa > Chordata > Mammalia > Monotremata > Tachyglossidae > Tachyglossus > Tachyglossus aculeatus. Next base: position 5,827,747 of record NC_052072.1, read on the forward strand.
TCTTCCGGTCTAATCTCACTTCCCGATCTAATGCCATTAAGCTTCATTATTTCGGGAGTTGGGCATATCAACAGGCAATTTCCATAGAACGTAAAACAAACACAATCCCTCCCCGCCAAAAGGAAACGGAAAAAAAAAAGAGAGAGAGAGAGAGAGAGAGAGAGAAGATAAAAGAAAAATAAAAGATTTCCAAATTCCTGACATCTTATATTCTATACAGATTATGCTATCTGCAAAGTTAATAAGTGTGGAAAAATTATCTATACATCTTGCACTTAGTACGTCTCCACTCTGACAGATCAGGTGACCCTCCTCATCATCCTCTACACTCCTGGATCTTTTCCTTCGGTGACTCTTCTGGATACGGCAAGTAGGCGGCACCAAGATCGTCCAGCCAATCAATATAACCGAGTGAATTCAGGGCAGAATACGAAATTCATTCAGCGGGGAGATATTCAGGCATTCAGATACACGCCAGGCCACAAACGGTTGGCAGGAGCAATTTCAAATTCAGTCCCCAGAAATTCACAGGGCACATAGTTTATGTTAACAGGAGAAAAACATGGCAAGGAACAGATTTTCAGATAAGATACTCAAAAGTGGCAAGGCAACATCACATAACACAATTTCTTTATTAAAAAAAAAAACAAAAACAACAAAAAACGGTGCAATTGAAATACTTCAACAAAATCTAACTGTCCTGTATTTGCTAGTTTCATCTTGACTGCCGGATATACATTTTACTCGTCTTACAAAAATCCCACCTGTGGCCAAATCAATGTTTCCTAGCTCACCCACGAAATTATTTCCACGGCAGCCGAGTCAACAGAATGAGTAGAGGCTAATTTGAAGGTTCACATTTGCAATTAGGAACATTAGGACCGAGCCTGTGGGAGCATTCGGTAAATACATTAACTGTTTAATGCTCTGACATAGGTTTTGCGTAGCTGCACGTCCGCTGGCATGTCCAGAGCTGACCCTTAGGCTGCTGGATTTTAGAGCCGCAGAGAGGCTGCTTGGGCTTAATGTGTTTTTAAATGGAATCTGCACGAGCAGCCTGTCTTGGCCACAAATATTAAGGTTAAGATTTTGACATCTGCTCGATATCCGCTTTAATTAAATCAAGCTCATTTGGGCTACAACGGCCCAAATGAAGATAACCGGCAAAACCACCTCCAACCCCGCAGCGGAAAAATCCGATAAAAACGCCCACTCTCGCTAAGCAAAGTATCGATGCATTTCAGGAATTTATTATCCTTCACACCCATTAAAAAAAATTAGCATAATATAAATCAGACTTCATCTAAAAACAAAAGCTCCCCCCGCCACCCCCTCCCAAACATTAATCGCTTTCCCGCTTAATTGCCAAGTTAAATTTCCAGAAATGGAGTTAAAAAGGCCTCCTACCGTATGTGAGTGGTGCGAAGAGCTATGATGAAAGTGGAACTTCCTTTTATAACTACTTCTTCCACTTCTACCAGAGGACTTGCTACTGTGGTTGTGATAACCACTTTCACGGTCTCTGTGATGATGCCCAAATTCAAATCCTTGACTGTCGCCACTCCTATACTCGTCAATGTAGCGCCGGTTATGATAATCTCTTTCATTTAGAGACCTGGCTTCCAAATAACGGCTACAATTAAAGAAATTACAACCGACTCGGTCGACGGCTCTCCAGAAACGCTCCGGGGTCGGGGAAAATTTCTAGGGCAGTTTCCTAGACGCCTGTCTAAAGCCCCCAACTTTTAACACAGCTCTGAAGAACAACGTAATTGCATTTACTGGGACAAACTTGAAGAGTCCAACCAGCCCAGGACTCTGCAAAAGCGGCAACAGGACGTTAGAAGGAACTGTGAGATGGCTCGACAGTCCGCTCCATAGGGGATCTCAACTTTCCCTCCAGTTCCTCCTTCCCCCCCGGACTGGGAACTCAAATTGTACGAAGAGGCGTCCTGCGGCAAAGTGCCACGGAGCGTTTCGGCCCGAGGGCCTCAGCCCCATTCCCGTCCGGGAAATCCTCCTGCTTTCCGGACCGGCTGAGGCTTCGCGGTGCTCGCCCCAAGCCTCTCTCCACCCTCCCCGATAACCGGGCAATTCCTCGTGGTATCCCAGCCTGCCACTCCAAGGCTCTGGACCCCTGGCCAGACAGTTTACACCGCCCAAGGGGACCGTGTTTCTAGGGACTTCCATGGCCGCGGAGGAGAATTCCAAGTGGGAACCGCGCTGTCGCGGTTTATCCCAGATTTCCCCGGGGCGAGAGAGCTCTCCTTCAGAGCGTGCCACACGCAATTCCACCACCATCAGTCCAGACTGCTCCAGGACATAGCCGAGAGGCAACAGTGTTGGAAGATGGACAGGTCGGTTTAAAAATGAAACAAGACGGGCGAGTACCTATCGGACCCTTTTGAGTGATTATGCTTGCAGCGCTTGTTGTCCCGGGCGCTGCTGGGTGATCTCCTCTTTCGTTTCTGGCTGCCGCACCTCCGCTGAGGCCAGCTCTCCTTCTCATCCCAGTCGGGACAAGCCGTTCTCCTCGAGTGCCGCATCTGGAAAATAAGAAAAGAAAAAAACCTGCCCATTAAACGGCATCCCATGTAGCTGTGATTTACTCCCGAGGCACCGAGGGAGAGATCGTCGGATATGAAAAACGACAGTGGCTTTAACGTGGGACATCCGGCGTGGGAAAACTGAATTCGGATTCGGGACTCTTTAGGTGCTTTAAATGTCAAATGCACTTCTTAAGCTCCTAGTCCGGGACGTCACACATCAACAATTCATCTCTATTTTATTTTGTTAATGTTTTGCTTTGTTCTCTGTCTCCCCCTTCTAGACTGTGAGCCCACTGTTGATAGGGACTGTCTCTATATGTTGCCAACTTGTACTTCCCAAGCGCTTAGTACAGTGCTCTGCACACAGTAAGCGCTCAATACTATTCTATTTATTTTATTTTGTTAGTATCTTTGGTTTTGTTCTCTGTCTCCCCCTTTTAGACTGTGCGCCCACTGTTGTGTAGGAACTGTCTCTATATGTTGCCAATTTGTACTACCCAAGCGCTTAGTACAGTGCTCTGCACATAGTAAGTGCTCAGTAAATACGATTGATGATGAATAAATACGATTGAATGAATCGAGTTAAACAATGATTAGGTGCCTGACAAACACCACCACAGCAGCCAAAGTTGGCAGAGGAGGAATGCCTTGTCGAAATTGAACAGCCCAAGGCAGAGAAGTCAATTGCTACAATATAAACATTCTGATCAAACAATCTCTTACTAATCACCATCAATCGTATTTATTGAGCGCTTACTGTGTGCAGAGCACTGTACTAAGCGTCCATGCCAGAGTCCAAATCTGCGGGTTCTCCAACTGCTCCTTTTAAATAAAGGAAACAAGTCTAGGCAAGTCCTGCGGTAGTTACAGGGCAAGAAGGGTCTGAAGCCTCCATCACAAACATGAATCTCCTCTGGCTAATCATCTACCCAATTAAAATATTTTCCTGGAGAGGTCATTAAAGATCAACATGCCACACGTATCTGCTCAGGACTTCAACGGTGTCATAAGAATATTTACTTCAGGCCTGGGTGTGGTTCTAAGGTAATGCCCCCCAGGAAAACCAATTAAAACTATTCACCCTTCACCCTCCCCACTCTTTAGCTTGGAACAGTGCTTTGCACATAGTAAGCGCTTAACAAATACCATCATCATTATTATTATTTAGCTTATCCGACTTGGAGTTGGAGGGCTACACTGGACCTCTAAAGCCAGAGTGATACGCTCTCGTGGTACAAGCCAAAGAACCACACGGCAAGATTAATTTAAGGACGCACTAAGGTGGCCATCACACTCATCGTCATTTATTCTATATATGTTGCCAACTTGGACTTCCCAAGCGCTTAGTACAGTGCTCTGCACACAGTAAGCGCTCAATAAATACGATTGATTGACTGATTGATTTATTCAAGGCCACCTGCCAGATGTTGAGGAGTTTACCAAGAACTGAAACGGCAAGCAGACACAAATGAATATAATTTGTTTCCTTTGCAAAAGGAAATGCAAAGATCAGGATAAGGACATCAGCACTGCCGTATCGCACTATTTCCCTCCTCCGGTGGCAACAAGATGCTCGGAGGGGCCTGTTATGACCTGGACATCTTATCCCAGCTCTGCCAATTGTCAGCTGTGTGTCTCTGGGCAAGTCACTTCCCTTCTCTGGGCCTCAGTTCCCTCATCTATAAAATGGGGATGAAGACTGTGAGCCCCCCGTGGGGCAACCTGATCACCCTGTAACCTCCCCAGCACTCAGAACAGTGCTTTGCACATAGTAAGCGCTTAATAAATGCCATTATTATTATTATCCAAACCCCTCTTGTAGCGCTGAAACTCGATTGTATCTATCCAGCACCTAGTTCTGTCCCTTTGATTTCTACAAATTTCTGTAAAATAAAGATAAGCAGCTGTTCTCTCCCCTCCCCATTTAGGCTGTGAGCCCCACACGGGACAGGGCCTGTGACTGACCTGATTATAGTGTATGGACTCCTGTGCTCAGCAAGGGGATTGGTGCATAGTAAGTACTTTAAAAATACCACAATTATGATGATTATTTCCCGCCTGCGCAAATTCCTGGGACTGCATTCCATACGCTTGCCATCAGCTGTGGAGAACTGGTTAGTACAGTCTCGGCACACACTGGGCAATAATAATAATAATGGCATTTGTTAAGTGCTTACTATGCGCCAAGCAATCAATCAATCAATCGTATTTATTGAGCGCTTACTATGTGCAGAGCACTGTACTACGCGCTTGGGAAGTACAAATTGGCAACACACAGAGACCGTCCCTACCCAACAGTGGGCTCACAGTCTAAAAGGGGGAGGCAGAGAACAAAGCCGAACATACCAAAAAAATAAAATAAATAGGATAGAAATGTACAAGTAAAATAGAGTAATAAATATGTTCTAAGCACTGTTCTAAGCGCTGGGGGGGGGGATATAAGGTAATCAGGCTGTCCCAGATACTACTGATCTTCCGATGGAAGGGGGATTGAGTGAACTACTCCGTGCTCACAGCCACCAGGATCTCATCAATCATCCACTAAATTGTGAACTACATGAGGACAGGGATCATGTCCACCGACTCTACTGTACTGGACTCTCCCAAGGCTCTGCACACGTTAAGTGTTCAACAAATACTACTGACTGACTGATGGTCCCTGCAGCCTGCAGACTTCCCACTGCCTTTGCAGTTTTGGAATCAGCTCCTAGTTGTTAGGAAACAGGTTTCGTGCCTGTTCTACTCCCCCCAAGAGCTTAGTGGTCCTCACTGGAGAAGCAGCATGGCTCAGTGGAAAGAGCCCGGGCTTTGGAGTCGGAGGTCATGGGTTCAAATCCCGGCCCCGCCGCTTGTCAGCTGTGTGACTTTGGACAAGTCACTTCACTTCTCTGTGCCTCAGTTACCTCATCTGTAAAATGGGGATGAAGACTGTGAGCCCCCTGTGGGACAACCTGATTACCTTGTATCCTCCCCAGCGCTTGGCACATAGTAAGCACTTAATAAATGCCATTATTATTATGTCCATCGCTTGGGCCAGCTCTCTGAGTCTCCCGAACCCATTGCCGGAGCACTATCGACTCATCTCTCATAATAATAACAATGGCATTTATTAAGCGCTTACAATGTGCAAAGCACCGTTTTAAGCGCTGGGGAGGTAACAGGGTCATCAGGTTGTCCCACTTGGGGCTCACAGTCTTTATCCCCATTTTACAGATGAGGGAACTGAGGCCCAGAGAAGATAAGTGACTTCCCCGAAGCCACACAGCTGACAAGTGGCAGGGCCGGGATTTGAACCCATGACCTGTGACTCGAAAGCCCAGGCTCTTTCCACTGAGCCACGCTGCTTCTCATGCCATCTGGTCACCAAATCCCATCAGTTCTACCTTCACCACGCCTCTAAAAATCTGTCCTTTCCTCTCCATCCCAACTCTTACCTTTCTTGGGCTACTGTACCAACCAGCTTCCCATCTCCCTCCTCTCCCAAGTCTGTATTTCATTCCACTACCCGAATCCTTCCCCCCATCCAAAATAAATCTTTACGAACGCCTTCCCATCAATCAATCAATCAATCGCATTTATTGAGCGCTTACTGTGTGCAGAGCACTGTACTAAGCGCTTGGGAAGTACAAATTGGCAACATATAGAGACAGTCCCTACCCAACAGTGGGCTCACAGTCTAAAAGGGGGAGACAGAGAACAAAACCAAACATACTAACAAAATAAAATAAATAGAATAGATATGTACAAGTAAAATAGAGTAATGAATATGTACAAACATATATCAACTTCAAAGCACTCCATCACCTTTCCCCCTTCTACCTTACCTTGCTCTTGGCCAACAACTCACCCCAAACGCTTCGCTCCTCTAACAGCAACCTATTCGCTGTATCTCAATCTCTTCTATGAACAACCCCACTCCCCACCTTTTTCTTAAATAGTATTTGTTAAACTCGTTATGGGCAGGAAACCGCCGACTCAAGTGCTTAACACGCTGCTTGGCCACATCGTTCAACGCTTATTAGGTGTCAAGAACTGATCTAATTGCTGGGGTAGACACAAGGTAATTAATTATTTTTGAAAGCTTGTTAAAAAAAAAAAACCAAACACAGCTTCGTGAGGCCTCCCCCTAAATCCTTATTCCCCCACCGTATTTGTCCCTTCCTTATTTATGGAAATGCACCCCACCCCCAGAGCACTTATGTACATATACTCCACTCACTTTCCCATTTTCTTTAATCCACCTCCCCCTCTAGACCGTGAATTCTGTGTCTTGAATTCTGTGAATTCTGTGTCTGATTACCAGCGTAATTAGATCTGATTCCCGCAAGCACTTTGTCCTGAGTTTTGGGAAGGAAAAGCACTCAAATACCTCTGATTAATTCGTTCTGGGCCAGATGGCGCTCAATAAGCAATTTAACTGCAAGGCCAAGGTTACGATCATGGCATTTGTGAAGCGTTTACTATGCGTCAGGCGCTGTACTAAGTGCTGGGGTAGATGCAATTAATTATAAGATACAAAACGTAGACACGAGATACTAGAGGGAGGACTTAGCCCCCATTTTACAGATGAGGTCACTGAGGCACAGGCATTAAGTGACTTACCCAAGGTCACACGGCAGATAAGTGTGTCCCTCCTAATTAACTCGGACCTCCCCCGGCGCTTAGAACGTTTTAGACGTTAAATATCGTTATTAAAAACAGTGACGGGGCCGGGCTGAGGGCAGCATGGTGAAGTGGGTAGAGCCTGGGACTCAGAAGGTCATGGGTTCTAATCTGGCCTCCGCCACTCAATAATAATGATGCCGATAGTATTTGTTAAGCGCTTACTATGTGCCAAGCACTGCTCTAAGAGGTAGGGGTAGATACAGGGTAATCAGGTTGTCCCAAGCGGGGCTCAGCTTTAATTTACAGATGAGGTCACTGAGGCCCAGAGAAGTTGAGGGGCTTGCCCAAGGCCACCCGGCAGACAAGTGGCAGAGCCGGGATTGGAACCCACGACCTGACTCCCAAGTCTGGGCTCTTGCAACTAAGCCACGCGGCTCCTCTACACCTGTATATATGTTTGCACGTATTTATTACTCTATTTATTTATTAATTTTACTTGTACATATTTATTGTATTTATTTTATTTTGTTAATATGTTTTGTTCTCTGTCTCCCCCTTCTAGACTGTGAGCCCACTGTTGGGTAGGGACCGTCTCTAGATGTTGCCAACTTGTACTTCCCAAGCGCTTAGTACGGTGCTCTGCACGCAGTAAGCGCTCAGTAAATACGATTGATTGATTGATTGAATGAATGTTGGGTAGGGACCGTCTCTATGTGTTGCCAACTTGTCCTTCCCAAGCGCTTAGTCCAGTGCTCTGCACACAGTAAGCGCTCAATAAATACGACTGAATGAATGAATGTTGGGTAGGGACCGTCTCTAGGTGTTGCCAACTTGTCCTTCCCAAGCGCTTAGTCCAGTGCTCTGCACACAGTAAGCGCTCAATAAATACGACTGAATGAATGAATGCTGGGTAGGGACCGTCTCTATACGTTGCCAACTTGTCCTTCCCAAGCGCTTAGTCCAGTGCTCTGCACAGTAAGCGCTCAATAAATACGACTGAATGAATGAATGAATAAATGTTGGGTAGGGACCGTCTCTATGTGTTGCCAACTTGTACTTCCCAAGCGCTTAGTCCAGTGCTCTGCACACAGTAAGCGCTCAATAAATACGACTGAATGAATGAATGTTGGGTAGGGACCGTCTCTAGGTGTTGCCAACTTGTCCTTCCCAAGCGCTTAGTCCAGTGCTCTGCACAGTAAGCGCTCAATAAATACGACTGAATGAATGAATGAATAAATGTTGGGTAGGGACTGTCTCTATGTGTTGCCAACTTGTACTTCCCAAGCGCTTAGTCCAGTGCTCTGCACACAGTAAGCGCTCGATAAACACGACTGAATGACTAGGGACCGTCTCTATGTGTTGCCAACTTGTCCTTCCCAAGCGCTTAGTCCAGTGCTCTGCAAACAGTAAGCGCTCAATAAATACGACTGAACGAATGAATGAATAGGGACCGTCTCTATGTGTTGCCAACTTGTCCTTCCCAAACGCTTAGTCCAGTGCTCTGCACACAGTAAGCGCTCAATACGACTGAACGAATGAATGAATAGGGACCGTCTGTATATGTTGCCAAGTTGTACTTCCCAAGCGCTTAGTCCAGTGCTCTGCACACAGTAAGCGCTCAATAAATACGACTGAATGAGTGAATGAATGACTGAGAGCGTCGTTGTCGGCGCGGCCATTTTGTGGCGGCCTGAGGGGAGCGGGCGAAGGCGGCCCACAACATGGCGCTGGGAGACACCACCTCCTCCCTCTTCCTCCTCCTCCTTCCTCCTTCTAGTGACAGGAACCCGGGCTTGCAGAGGTCATGGGTTCTAATCCCGCCTCCGCCCCTTCGCAGCTGGGGGACTTTGGGCAAGTCACTTCTCTGGGCCTCAGTTCCCTCATCTGCAAAATGGGGGGTGAAGCCTGGGAGCCCACCCACTCAGCCCCTTCCTTCCTCTCCCCCCAGCACAGGTAGATATGTTTGTACGGATTTATTACTCTATTGATTTATTTTATTTGTGCATATTTATTCTATTTATTTTACTTGGTTAATATATTTTGTTTTGTTGTCTGTCTCCCCCTTCTAGACTCTGAGCCCGCTGTTGGGCAGGGACCGTCTCTAGTTGGACTTCCCAAGCGCTTAGTACAGTGCTCTGCACACAGTAAGTGCTCAATAAATACGATTGAATGAATAAGCCTTGTATGCTCCCCAGCGCTTAGAACAGTGCTTGGCACATAGTACGCGCTTAACAAAAGGCTGTGTGTTGCCAACTTGTACTTCCCAAGTGCTTAGTACAGTGCTCTGCACACGGTAAGTGCTCAATAAAAACGATTGAATGAATGAATGAACCTTGTATCCTCCCCAGCGCTTAGAACAGTGCTTGGCACATAGTACGGGCTTAACAAAAGGCTGTGTGTTGCCAACTTGTACTTCCCAAGTGCTTAGTACAGTGCTCTGCACACAGTAAGCGCTCAATACGATTGAATGAATCATAGTGATACAAGTACAGACTGAGCCCCCCTTTTCCTCTCCCCCTCCCCAAAGCATATCAATCAATCGTATTTATTGAGCGCATACTATGTGCAGAGCACTGTACTAAGCGCTTGGGAAGTACAAATTGGCAACGTATAGAGACAGTCCCTACCCAACAGTGGGCTCACAGTCTAAAAGGGGGAGACAGAGAATAAAACCAAACACACTAACAAAATAAAATAAATAGGGTAGATATGTACAAGTAAAATAGAGTAATAAATATGTACAAACATATATACAGGTGTAGATATACATGTTTGTACAGATTTACTACTCTAGTTATTTTACTTGTATACATTTACTATTCTGTTTTGTTAATGATGTGCATTTAGCTTTAATTAATTAATGATGGCATTTATGAAGCGGTTACTACGTGCGAAGCACTGTTCTAAGCGCTGGGGAGGTTACCAGGTGATCAGGTTGTCCCACGGGGGGGGCTCACAATCTTCACCCCCCCATTTGACAGATGAGGGAACTGAGGCCCAGAGAAGTGAAGGGACTCGCCCAAAGTCACCCAGCTGACAATGGCGGGGGTCGGGATTCGAACATACTATCCCTAAACACTTACTATGTGCGAAGCACTGTTCTAAGCGCTGAGGGGGGGGGGGGACAAGGTGATGAGGTTGTCCCACGGTGGGCTCCCAGTCTTCATCCCCATTTTCCAGATGAGGGAACTGAGGCCCAGGGAAGTGAAGTGACCTGCCCAAAGTCACCCAGGTGACCGCAGGGACCGTATCCAACCTTGCTAAGGTTGGCTGTGGCCCAGTGGTTAGCTCAGTGTTTGGCACATAGGAAGGGCTTCCCCGGGGGCGTCCAATAAAAGCCAGAGAGGAGCCCACTGTTGGGTAGCGCTTAGTACAGTGCTCTGCACATAGTAAACGCTCAATAAATACGATTGATTGATTGATTGACCGTCTCTAGATGTTGCCAACTTGGACTTCCCAAGCGCTTAGTACAGTGCTCTGCACATAGTAAACGCTCAATAAATACGATTGATTGATTGACCGTCTCTAGATGTTGCCAACTTGTACTTCCCAAGCGCTTAGTACAGTGCTCTGCACACAGTAGGCGCTCAATAAATACGATTGATTGATTGACTGAAGGGAAGGGAAAGGAAAGGGAGGCCCCGCCTCACCTGGGCCTCCACCAAGGACACGCCGCGCAACAGGGACCGACGAGGCTCTCGGGCTGGCGATCCTGATCCCAATCCCGATCCCGGTGGTCCCGATCCCGACGGTCCCAATGATCCCGACGATCCCGATCCCGGGCCGCCTGTGGCGCTGGCTGTGGCGACCCACAAAATGGCGACGAGGGCGAGGCGCCTCAGCGGCCCCGAATCTTCCAGAAAACAACGGGTGACGCGAGGCTCGGGCCCCGCCCACAAGAGGGCGACAACACGCACGGGGAGGGCCAGGCTGTGCGCATGCGCCCACTCACGCGACAATAGCCGAGGTGGCGCCGGTTACGGTATGCGCATGCGCCACCTAACTGGCGCCAACACCCTCGGGGTGGGGAGGGCAGGGAGTTAGGATGTGCGCATGCGCCCACTAACGCGACAGTCGGGGTGGTGCCGGTTACGGTATGCGCATGCGTCGACTAACTGGCGCCAACACCCTGGGGTGGGGAGGGCTAGGATTTGCGCATGCGCTCCCTAACTGGCGCCAACACCCTCGGGGTGGGGAGGGCGGGGGTTATGATGGGCGCATGCGCCCACTAACGCGACAATAGTCGAGGTGGCGCCGGTTACGGTATGCGCATGCGTCGACTAACTGGCGCCAACACCCTGGGGTGGGGAGGGCTAGGATTTGCGCATGCGCTCCCTTACTGGCGTCAACACCCTCGGGGTTGGGAGGGCGGGGGGTGCTAAGATGTGCACGTGCGCCCACTAACTGGCGACAACACCCTGGGGGGGGAGGGCAGAGGGGTTAGGATGTGCGCATGCGCCCACTAACGCGACAATAGGCGAGGTGGCGCCAGTTACGGTATGCGCATGCGCCCCCTAACTGGCGACAACACCCTGGGGGGGAGGGCGGGGGGGGTGTTAGGATGTGCGCATGCGCCAACTAACGCGACAACACGGTCGGGTGGAGCGCGTTAGGTTGTGTGTATGCGCCCCCTAACGTGTCAACACACTCGGGGTTAGGATGTGCGCATGCGCTCCCTAAGTGGCGACAACACACTCGGGGTGGGGAGGGCAGGAGGGGGTTAGGATGTGCGCATGCGCCCCCTAACTGGCGACAACACAGTTGGGGTGGAGCGGGTTAAGATGTGCGCATGCGCCCCCCAACTGGCGACAACACACGGGGTGGGGAGGGCAGAGCGAGTTAGATTGTGCGCATGCGCTCCCCAACTTGGCCACAACACACGGAGTGGGGCGGGCAGAGCGGGTTAGGATGTGCGCATGCGCTTCCGAACCGTCGCCAACACGGGGAGGGGGGGGCAGAGCGGGTTAGGATGTGCGCATGCGCCCTGTAACTGGCGGCAACACGGGGGGGGCAGAGCGGGTTAGGATGTGCGCATGCGCCCCGTAACTGGCGGCAACACCCTGGGGGGGGGCAGAGCGGGTTAGGATGTGCGCATGCGCACTTGGGCTAAGGTGAAGGCCTGAGGCAAGGCCGTGCCCTTGGTGGCAGTGGGCGATGTGTGGCTACCACTGACCTTGGCGTGGAAGCCCCGCCCGAGAGCAAACAGTGCTCTCTAATAATAATAATAATGATAATAATAATAATGGCATTTATTAAGCGCCTACTATGTGCAGAGCACTGTTCTAAGCTCTGGGGGGATACAAGGTGATCAGGTTGTCCCCCGTGGGGCTCACAGTGTTAATCCCTATTTTACAGATGAGGTAACTGAGGCCCAGAGAAGTGAAGTGACTTGCCCAAAGTCACACAGCTGACGAGTGGTGGAGCCGGGATTTGAACTCATGACCTCTGACTCCAAAGAGAAGCAGCGTGGCTCAGTGGAAAGAGCCCGGGCTTTGGAGTCAGAGGTCATGGGTTCAAATCCCAGCTCTGCCAATTGTCAGCTGGGTGACTTTGGGCAAGTCACTTCACTTTTCTGGGCCTCAGTTCCCTCATCTGTAAAATGGGGGTGAAGACTGTGAGCCCCCCCCCCCCCCCCCCACCGTGGGACAACCTGATCACCTTGTAACCTCCCCAGCGCTTAGAACAGTGCTTTGCACATAGTAAGTGCTTAATGAATGCCATTATTATTATTAAAGCCTTTCCTGTATATTCCTGTATATACGTTTGTACATATTTATTACTCTATTTTACTTGTACCTAACTATTCTATTTATTTTCCAAACGTATGTTATTTTCCAAACATATATACAAGTGCTGTGGGGAGGGGAAGGAGGTAGGGCAGGGGAGGGGATGGAGAGGAGGAGGGAAAAAGGGGGCTCAGTCTGAGAAGGCCTCTTGGAGGAGGTGAGCTCTCAGTACGGCTTTGAAGGGAGGAAGAGAGGTAGTTTGGCGGATGTGTGGAGGGAGGGAAATATTACTCTAAATATTACTCTATTTTACATGTACATATCCTATTTATTTTATTTTGTTAATATGTTTGGTTTTGTTCTCTGTCTCCCCCTTCAGAGGTCATGGGTTCAAATCCCAGCTCTGCCAATTGTCAGCTGGGTGACTTTGGGCAAATCGCTTCACTTCTCTGGGCCTCAATCAATCAATCAATCAATCAATCGTATTTATTGAGCGCTTACTATGTGCAGAACACTGTACTAAGCGCTTGGGAAGTACAAATTGGCATCACACAGAGACAGTCCCTACCCAACAGTGGGCTCACAGTCTAAAAGGGGGAGACAGAACAGAACCAAACATACCAACAAAATAAAATAAGTAGGATAGAAATGTACAAGTAAAATAAATAAATAGAGTAATAAATATGTACAACCATATATACATATATACAGGTGCTGTGGGGAAGGGAAGGAGGTAAGACGGGGGGATGGAGAGGGGGACGAGGGGGAGAGGAAAGAAGGGGCTCAGTCTGGGAAGGCCTCCTGGAGGAGGTGAGCTCTCAGCAGGGCCTTGAAGGGAGGAAGAGAGCTAGCTTGGCGGGTGGGCAGAGGGAGGGCATTCCAGGCCCGGGGGATGACGTGGGCCGGGGGTCGATGGCGGGACAGGCGAGAGCGAGGTACAGTGAGGAGATTAGTGGTGGAGGAGCGGAGGGTGCGGGCTGGGCTGGAGAAGGAGAGAAGGGAGGTGAGGTAGGCGGGGGCGAGGGGATGGACAGCCTTGAAGCCCAGGGTGAGGAGTTTCTGCCTGATGCGCAGATTGATCGGTAGCCATTGGAGGTTTTTGAGGAGGGGAGTAATATGTCCAGAGCGTTTCTGGACAAAGATAATCCGGGCAGCAGCATGAAGTATGGATTGAAGTGGAGAGAGACACGAGGATGGGAGATCAGAGAGAAGGCCGGTGCAGTAGTCCAGACGGGATAGGATGAGAGCTTGAATGAGCAGGGTAGCGGTTTGGATGGAGAGGAAAGGGCGGATCTTGGCAATGTTGCGGAGCTGAGACCGGCAGGTTTTGGTGACGGCTTGGATGTGAGGGGTGAATGAGAGAGCGGAGTCGAGGATGACACCAAGGTTGCGGGCTTGTGAGACGGGAAGGATGGTAGTGCCGTCAACAGAGATGGGAAAGTCGGGGAGAGGACAAGGTTTGGGAGGGAAGACAAGGAGCTCAGTCTTCGACATGTTGAGCTTTAGGCCGTGGGCGGACATCCAGATGGAGATGTCCTGAAGGCAGGAGGAGATGCGAGCCTGGAGGGAGGGGGAGAGAGCAGGGGCAGAGATGTAGATCTGGGTGTCATCAGCGTAGAGATGATAGTTGAAGCCGTGTCCTCAGTGAATCTCACTCTCCTTGGGCCAATCCTGATCACCTTGTAACTACCTCGTTACTACCATCAGGCACTCAGTAGATGCTGTCGATTGATTGTTTGGCCTCCCGATTCTTTTCCTCCTCCCCCGCCCCTCTACCCGAGAGTCGTTCTCGGAACAGCTGACCGATCCCCCCCGCCTTACCTCTTTCCCCTCCCCACAGCACCTGTATATATGTCTATATGTTTGTACGGATTTATTACTCTATTTATTGATTTTATTTGTACATACTTATTACTCTATTCATTTATTTTATTTATACATATTTATTCTATTGATTTTATTTTGTTAATACGTTTTGTTGCGTTCTCTGTCTCCCCCTTCTCGACTGTGAGCCCGCTGTTGGGTAGGGACCGTCTCTAGATGTTGCCGACTTGGACTTCCCAAGCGCTTAGTCCAGTACTCTGCACACAGTAAGCACTCAATAAATACGATTGAATGAATGAATGAATTTTAGGTCCATTTTTCAGCCTCTGAGGACATTTTGGTGCCCTTTCTCTGCAAGAGTTTTTTTTTTTTATTTTGGCATTTCACTGGCCCTTCTCACCAGCCCCTCTCACAGTGAACCATTGTGGACCGTTTTTCCTTTCGCTCTCCGTGTAGGCTTTTTTCGGTTACCGGTAGATTTAGGGGCGGCGATAGTAAATGGTCATTTTTATTAGAAAAACTGATTTTCTTTTTCCTCCATAAATCCCCCAGATGGCCCAGATCAGTTCCCCCGGATGTCCGCGTCTTCCCCGATCTTAAGGAATCGCCTCACGGAAGGAGGGGAATGATGTGTGACGGCTGGGGAGCCTCAGAGGAGCCGATGGGGATTTTTAACTTCCCGGTGAAGGGAAAGACGGAGGAGGAAGGGGGTTGATCCTCGCTTTCCCGCACGTGATGCCGTTGGTGTTGTCTAGGCCCGAAGCGGCGGCTACTGAGCGAACGGGTTGGCGTGAATGGTGACGTCCTTGATGTGCACGTCGTTGAGAGGCCGGAAGGTCTTCTCGTTGACCGGGAGCTTCTCCAGTTCATCCAGCGTTTCCAAACCGTCGATTACCCTGGAGGGAAGAACGTAATCTCTCTCAGCTTCTCCCGGAAGGTCTCTTGGCTTCCCCAACTTGTACTTCCCCAGCGCTTAGTACAGTGCTCCACACACAGTAAGCGCTCAATAAATACGATTGATTGATTGATTGAAGGGAGGAAGAGAGCCGGTGGTTGACTGATTGAGGGGCAAACTACGGGAGGGAAGCATCGGCTCCCTCCGGATTCCCGGAAGGTGGCCCTCCATCTTCCACCGGCCCCGCGCTTAGTACAGCGCTCTGCACACAGTAAGCGCTCAATAAGTACGATTGATTGATTGATTGATTGAAGGGAGGAAGAGAGACGTTGGTCGATTGATTGAGGGGCAAACTCCGGGAGGGAAGCGTCGGGTCCCCCCGGATTCCCGGAAGGCGGCCCTCCATCCTCCGCCGGCCCCGCGCTTAGTCCAGCGCTCTGCACACAGTAAGCGCTCAGTAAATACGATGGATTGAGGGTCCCGGCCGGCGAGCCCCCCGCGGAGCCACTCACTTGCCGAAGACGGTGTACTTCATGTCCAGGTGGGGCTGCTTGCCGTAGGTGATGAAGAACTGGGAGCCGTTGGTGTTGGGGCCGTTGTTGGCCATGGACACGACGCCTCGGACGCTGTGCTGGGCGACCGAGCGGAGACCCCCGTCGGCCTTTCGGGGGGGGGTCCCTCGCGGCCTCCGCTCTGCCCACCCGCCCACCCACCTCGGCGTTAAATGGCTCTGGGAGCAGGGTGGCCTGGCTAAGGATAACTTGTCCTTCCCAAGCGCTTAGTCCAGTGCCCTGCACACAGTAAGCGCTCAATAAATACGATTGATTGATCGATCGATAACGATAACTGTGATATTTCCAAAATATTTGACGGCTAGAGCCTGGGAGCCGGAAGGACCTGTGCTCTAATCACGGCTCCGCCACTTAAAAATTAAAAAAATAATAATAAGAATGGCATTTTTTTAGACTGTGAGCCCGCTGTTGGATAGGGACTGTCTCTATATGTTGCCAACTTGGATTTCTCAAGCGCTTAGTCCAGTGCTCTGCGCACAGTAAGCGCTCAGTAAATACGATTGATTGATTGATTGATTGGAGAAGCAGCGTGGCTCAGTGGAAAGAGCCCGGGCTTTGGAGTCAGAGGTCATGGGTTCGAATCCCTGCTCCGCCACTTGTCAGCCGTGAGACCTTGGGCAAGCCACTTAACTTCTCTGGGCCTCAGTTCCCTCATCTGGAAAATGGGATTAGGACTGTGAGCCCCCCGTGGGACAACCTGATCACCTTGTATCCCCCCCAGCGCTTAGAACAGTGCTCTGCACATAGTATGCGCTTAATAAATGCCATTATTATTATTATTATTCTTATTGATGACGATAACTGTGCTATTTCCCAAATATTTGACGGCTAGAGCCTGGGAGCCGGAAGGACCTGGGCTCTAATCCCGGCTCCGCCACTTAAAAATTAAAAAAAATAACAATAATAATGGCATTTTTCTAGATTGCGAGCCCGCTTTCTAGACTGTGAGCCCACTGTGGGGGAGGGACCGTCTCTATATGTTGCCAACTTGGACTTCCCAAGCGCTTAGTCCAGTGCTCTGCACACAGTAAGCGCTCAATCAATACGATTGATTGATTGATTGATTGGAGAAGCAGCGTGGCTCAGTGGAAAGAGCTCGGGCTTTGGAGTCAGAGGTCACGGGTTCGAATCCCTGCTCCGCCACTTGTCAGCTGTGAGACCTTGGGCAAGCCACTTAACTTCTCTGGGCCTCAGTTCCCTCATCTGGAAACTGGGATTAAGACTGGGAGCCCCACGTGGGACAACCTGATCACCTCGTATCCCCCCAGCGCTTAGAACAGTGCTTTGCACATAGTAAGCGCTTAATAAATGCCATTATTATTATTATTATTATTATTATTATTATTACTATTACTGATAACCATAACTGTGCTATTTCCCAAATATTTGACGGCTAGAGCCTGGGAGCCGGAAGGACCTGTGCTCTAATCACGGCTCTGCCACTTAAAAATTAAAAAAATAAGAAGAAGAATGGCATTTTTTTAGACTGTGAGCCCGCTGTTGGGTAGGGACCGTCTCTAGATGTTGCCAACTTGGACTTCCCAAGCGCTTAGTCCAGTGCTCTGCACACAGTAAGTGCTCAATAAATACGATTGATTGATTGATTGATTGGAGAAGCAGCGTGGCTCAGTGGAAAGAGCCCGGGCTTTGGAGTCAGAGGTCACGGGTTCGAATCCCTGCTCCGCCACTTGTCAGCCGTGAGAGCTTGGGTAAGCCACTTAAACTTCTCTGGGCCTCAGTTCCCTCATCTGGAAAATGGGATGAAGACTGTGAGCCCCACGTGGGACAACCTGATCACCTTGTATCCCCCCCAGCGCTTAGAACAGTGCTTTGCACATAGTATGCGCTTAATAAATGCCATTATTATTATTATTATTCTTATTGATGACGATAACTGTGCTATTTCCCAAATATTTGACGGCTAGAGCCTGGGAGCCGGAAGGACCTGGGCTCTAATCCCGGCTCCGCCATTTAAAAATTAAAAAAAATAACAATAATAATGGCATTTTTCTAGATTGCGAGCCCGCTTTCTAGACTGTGAGCCCACTGTGGGGGAGGGACCGTCTCTATATGTTGCCAACTTGGATTTCTCAAGCGCTTAGTCCACTGCTCTGCGCACAGTAAGCGCTCAGTAAATACGATTGATTGATTGATTGATTGGAGAAGCAGCGTGGCTCAGTGGAAAGAGCCCGGGCTTTGGAGTCAGAGGTCACGGGTTCGAATCCCTGCTCCGCCACTTGTCAGCTGTGAGACCTTGGGCAAGCCACTTAACTTCTCTGGGCCTCAGTTCCCTCATCTGGAAAATGGGATGAAGACTGTGAGCCCCACGTGGGACAACCTGATCACCTCGTATCCCCCCCAGCGCTTAGAACAGTGCTTTGCACATAGTAAGCGCTTAATAAATGTCATTATTATTATTATTATTATTATTATTATTGATAACAATAACTGTGCTATTTCCAAAATATTTGACGGCTAGAGCCTGGGAGCCGGAAGGACCTGTGCTCTAATCACGGCTCTGCCACTTAAAAATTAAAATAATAAGAAGAAGGATGGCATTTTTTTTTTAGACTGTGAGCCCGCTTTCTAGATTGTGAGCCCGCTGTTGGGTAGGGACTGTCTCTAGATGTTGCCAACTTGGACTTCCCAAGCGCTTAGTCCAGTGCTCTGCACACAGTAAGCGCTCAATAAATACGATTGATTGATTGATTGATTGATTGGAGAAGCAGCGTGGCTCAGTGGAAAGAGCCCGGGCTTCGGAGTCAGAGGTCACAGGTTCGAATCCCTGCTCCGCCACTTGTCAGCCGTGAGACCTTGGGCAAGCCACTTAACTTCTCTGGGCCTCAGTTCCCTCATCTGGAAAATGGGATTAAGACTGTGAGCCCCACGTGGGACAACCTGATCACCTTGTATCCCCCCCCCCAGCTCTTAGAACAGTGCTTTGCACATAGTAAGCGCTTAATAAATGCCATTATTATTATTATTATTATTATTATTGATGACGATAACTGTGCTATTTCCCAAATATTTGACGGCTACAGCCTGGGAGCCAGAAGGACCTGGGCTCTAAGCCCAGCTCCGCCACTTAAAAATTAAAAAAAATAACAATAATAATGGCATTTTTCTAGACTGTGAGCCCGCTTTCTAGACTGTGAGCCCGCTGTGGGGGAGGGACCGTCTCTATATGTTGCCAATTTGGATTTCTCAAGCGCTTAGTCCAGTGCTCTGCACACAGTAAACGCTCAATAAATACGATTGATTGATTATTAAGCGCTAACCCCCTTCTAGACTGTGAGCCCGCTGTTGGGTAGGGACCGTCTCTAGATGTTGCCAACTTGGACTTCCCAAGCGCTTAGTCCAGTGCTCTGCACACAGTAAGCGCTCAGTAAATATGATTGAATGAGTGAATGAATGAATCAGTCACCTCATCTGTAAGTGCTCAATAAATACGATTGAATGCGTGAATGAATGAATCAGTCAGCTCATCTGTAAGTGCTCAATAAATACGATTGAATGCGTGAATGAAAGAATCAGTCACCTCATCTGTAAAATGGGGATGAAGACTGTGAGCCCCATGTGGGACAACCTGATCACCTTGTTAACCGCCCCAGCGCTTAGAACAGTGCTTTGCACATAGTAAGCGCTTAATAAATGCTATCATTATTATTATTATTACAGTGGCTGGCACATGGTAAGCGCTTACAGAAGCAGCATGGCTCGGTGGAAAGAGCACGGATTTGGGAGTCAGAGGTCATGGGTTCTAATTCTGGCCCTGCCACTTATGGGCTGTGTGCCTTTGGGCAAGTCACTTCACTTCTCTGGGCCTCAGTTCCCTCATCTGTCGAATGGGGACGAAGATTGTGAGCCCCACATGGGACAACTTGATCACCCTGTATCCCCCCTGGGCGCTTAGCACAGTGCTCGGCACATAGTAAGCACTTAACAAATATTCATTCATTCATTCATTCAATCGTATTTATTGAGCGCTTACTGTGTGCAGAGCACTGTACTAAGCGCTTGGGAAGTCCAAGTTGGCAACACAGAGAGACGGTCCCTACCCAACAGCAGGCTCACAGTCTAGAATGTCATCAGTATTATTATTATTAACAAATACGATTATTATTATTTTACGATACCTTCAAGTATTCACTGTATTCGTCCTCAAATTTCCTCCCCCAGATACTGCTGCCTCCTTTCCCAGATCCTGAGGAAGAAAAATCCAAGAGAGATGGGTTATTATTATTATTCATCAATCGTATTTATTGAGCGCTTACTGTGTGCAGAGCACTGGACTAAGCGCCTGGGAAGTACAAGTTGGCAACATAACATTGGCAATATTATTATTATTATTATTAAAGTCAATCTCGCAGGGAATAGTGGCTACAGCCCGGCCTGGGAGTCCAATCCCGGCTCCGCCACTTGTCTGCTGTGTGACCTGGGCCAAGTCACTTCACTTCTCTGGGCCTCAGTTACCACATAATAATAATAATAATAATGATGGTATTTGTTAAGCGCTTACTATGTGCAAAGCACCGTCCTAAGCGCTGGGGAGGTTACAAGGTGATCAGGTTGTCCCACGGGGGGGCTCACAGTCTTAATAACAATAATAATGATGGCATTTATTAAGCGCTTACTATGTGCAAAGCACCATCCTAAGCGCTGGGGAGGTTACAAGGTGATCAGGTTGTCCCACGGGGGGCTCACAGTCTTAATAACAATAATAATGATGGCATTTATTAAGCGCTTACTATGTGCAAAGCACCGTCCTAAGCGCTGGGGAGGTTACAAGGTGATCAGGTTGTCCCACGGGGGGCTCAGAGTTTTAATCCCCATTTTCCAGATGAGGTAACTGAGGCCCAGAGAAGTGAAGTGACTTGCCCAAAGTCACCCAGCTGACAGTGGGCGGAGCCAGGATTTGAACCCATGACCTCCGACTCCAAAGCCCGGGCTCTTCCCACTGAGCCACGCTGCTTTTCTATCACATCTGGAAAAGTGGATGGAGACTGTGAGCCCCACGTGGGACAGGGACTGTGTCCAACCCGATTTGCTTGGATCCATCCCAGCGCTTAGTACAGTGCCTGGCACATAGTAAGTGCTGAATGAATACCATCATCATCACCGTCATCATCATCTTTGGAAAAACCTGATCCATATGGAAGGGAAGCGTGACTAATTATTCATACCCTACTATTTCCCCTCTCTCTAACCTATTTTCATTCATTCATTTATTCAATCGCATTTATTGAGCACTTACTGTGTGCATTCATTCATTCAATCGTACTTATTGAGCGCTTACTGTGTGCGGAGCACTGTACTAAGCGCTTGGGAAGTACAAGTTGGCAACACCCAGAGACGGTCCCTACCCAACAGCGGGCTCACAGTCTAGAAGGGGGAGACAGAGAACAAAACCAAACATTCATTCATTCAGTCGTATTTATTGAGCGCTTACTGTGTGCAGAGCACTGTACTAAGCGCTTGGGAAGTCCAAGTAGGCAACATCTAGAGACGGTCCCTGCCCAACCGTGGGCTCACAGTCTAGAAGGCGAAATACAAGTCGGCAACATATAGAGAAGCAGCGTGGCTCAGTGGAAAGAGCCCGGGCTTTGGAGTCAGAGGTCACGGGTTCGAATCCCAGCTCCGCCTCTTGTCAGCTGGGGGACCTTGGGCAAGTCACTTCACTTCTCTGGGCCTCAGTGACCTCATCTGTCAAATGGGGATGAAGACTGTGAGCCCCCGTGGGACAACCTGAACACCTTGCAACTTCCCCAGCGCTTAGAACGGTGCTTTGCACATAGTAAGCGCTTAATAAATGCCATCATCATTATTATTAACAGCGCGCTGCACATCGTTAGTGCTTAATAAATGCCATCACTAAGCGCTCAATAAATACAACTGACTGACTGAGCTGACGAGGTATCCACTACAAGGCATCCACTACAAGGCAACGTTACCTGTCGGGTCCCCGGTTTGCACCATGAAGCCCTTGATGTTTCGGTGAAATACGCAGCCATTGTAGTAACTGCTGGCACAGAGAGCCAAGAAATTCTAAGGGAAACAAGAGCGCCGTTAAAAACACCGCCCCAGTGACAAGGAAGAAAAATCCAAGAGAGATGGCTTGTTATTATTATTATTATTATTATTATTAAAGTCAATCTTGCAGGGAATAGTGGCCACACCCAGGCCTGGGAGTCTAATCCCGCAAAATTACCGAATTAGGAAAGGCTGATTATTTCTAGGATCAAAGAATGAACGGAGAGAGGTCATTCACTCATTCATTCATTCGATCGTATTTATTGAGCGCTTACTGTGTGCAGAGCACTGGACTAAGCGCTTGGGAAGCCCAAGTCGGCCACATCATGTTCTAAGCGCTGGGGAGGTTGCAAGGTGATCGGGTTGTCCCCCTGGGGGCTCCCAGTCTTCACCCCCATTTTCCAGATGAGGGAACTGAGGCCCAGAGAAGTCAAGTGGCTTGCCTAAAGGCACACAGCCGACAACTGGCGGAGCCGGGGATTGCATTCATTCATTCCATCGTATTTATTGAGCGCTCACTGTGTGCAGAGCACTGGACTAAGCGCTTGGGAAGTCCAAGTCGGCCACATCATGTTCTAAGCGCTGGGGAGGTTGCAAGGTGACCAGGTTGTCCCCCGGGGGACTCCCAGTCTTTCACCCCCATTTTCCAGATGAGGTCACCGAGGCCCAGAGAAGTGACTTGCCCAAAGGCACACAGCCGACAATTGGCGGAGCCGGGATTGCATTCATTCATTCAATCGTATTTATTGAGCGCTTACTGTGTGCAGAGCACTGGACTGAGCGCTTGGGAAGGACAAGTCGGCAACAAAAAGATACGGTCCCTACCCAACAGCGGGCTCACAGTCGAGACGGGGGAGACAGACGACAAAACAAAACATATGAACAAAATAAAATAAGTAGAATAAATATGGACAAATGAAATAAATAAATGGAGTAATAAATCCGCACAGATGTATATAAAAATATATCCAGGTGCTGTGGGGAGGGGAAGGAGGGGGAGAGGAGCCCTACTGAAGGCTCACCTCCTCCAGGAGGCCTTCCCAGACTAAGCACCCCCTTTTCCTCCCCTCGCTCTCCCCTCCCGATCGCCTCGACTCTCTCCCTTTGCTCTACCCCCCTCCCCGCCCCACAGCACTTGTGTATATAATAAAATAATAATAATGATGGCATTTAGTAAGCGCTTACTCTGTGCAAAGCACTGTTCTAAGCACTGGAGGCGATACAAGGTGATCAGGTTGTCCCACTTGGGGCTCACAGTCTTAATCCCCATTTTCCAGATGAGGTCACTGAGGGCCAGAGAAGTGAAGTGACTTGCCCAAAGTCACACAGTTGACAACTGGAGGAGCCAGGATTTATAATAATAATAATAATAATGATGGCATTTATTAAACACTTACTATGTGCAAAGCACTGTTCTAAGCGCTGGGGAGGTTACAAGGTGATCAGGTTGTCCCATGGGGGGCTCCCAGTCTTCATCCCCATGTTCCAGATGAGGGAACTGAGGCCCAGAGAAGTAAAGTGACTTGCCCAAAGTCACACAGCTGACAGTAATAATGATAATAATAATAATGATGGTAATAATAACAATGATAATAATAATTTATTAAGCGCTTACTCTGTGCAAAGCACTGTTCTAAGCGCGGGGGAGGTTACAAGGTGATCAGGTTGTCCCGCGGGGGGCTCCCAGTCTTCATCCCCATTTTCCAGATGAGGGAAGTGAGGCCCAGAGAAGTCAAGTGACTTGCCCAAAGGCACACAGCCGACAATTGGCGGAGCCGGGACTGCATTCATTCATTCAATCATATTTATTGAGCGCTTACTGTGTGCAGAGCAGTGGACTAAGCGCTTGGCTTTGGAGCCCACTGTTGGGTAGGGACCGTCTCTATATGTTGCCAACTTGTCCTTCCCAAGCGCTTAGTCCAGTGCTTTGCACACAGTAAGCGCTCAATAAATACGATTGATTGATTGATTTCTGACCCATTTTGGCTCTTGGAAAGCCATGCCCTCTCCTCCCCCGGCCCCCGCCAGTTCTCACCTCGCACGACTTGGGTGTGCGCTCGCAGAAGACCTCGATTTTGATGTCCCCAACGTCCGTGTGCAGGGTCACCGACTGAAAGATGGAGGGTGGGTGAATTAAATTCATTCAATCGTATTTACTGAGCGCTCTGGGGCCGCTGCCGGGGAAACGCCCGCTGGGATTTTCCTGAAATGAGCAACCGTTCCTGTCCAAACTCCCTGACTGACTAGGAGGCCTTCCCAGGCTGAGTCCCCTCCTTCCTCTCCATCCCTCCCGCCTTCCCTCCTTCCCCTCCCCACAGCACCTGGATATACGTACATATGTTTGTACGGATTTATTATTCTATGTATTTATTTTATTTGTACGTATTTATTCTATTTATTTTATCTTGTTAATATGTTTTGTTTTGCCGTCCGTCTCCCCCCTTCTAGCCTGTGAGCCCGCTGTTGGGTAGGGACCGTCTCTAGATGTTGCCAACTTGGACTTCCCAAGCGCTTAGTCCAGTGCTCTGCACACAGTAAGCGCTCGAGAAATACGATTGAATGAATGAATGTTGGGTAGGGATCGTCTCTATATGTTGCCAACTTGGACTTCCCAAGCGCTTAGTCCAGTGCTCTGCACACGGTAAGCGCTCAATAAATACGACTGAATGAATGAATGTTGGGTAGGGACCGTCTGTATATGTTGTTAGGTAGGGACTGTCTCTATATGTTGCCAACTTGTACTTCCCAAGCGCTTAGTCCAGTGCTCTGCACACAGTAAGCGCTCAATAAATACGATTGATTGATTGATGAGTCATCTACTTGTCTGCATCTACATGCCACTTAGCTGTGTGACTTTGGGCAAGTCACTTAACTTCTCTGTGCCTCAGTTACCTCATCTGTCAAATGGGGATTAAGACTATGAGCCCCACGTGGGACAACCTGATCTCCTTGTATCCCCCTCCAGTGCTTCGAACAGTGCTTCGCACATAGTAAGCACTTAACAAATACCATCATTATTATTATTGTTATCTACACCCGCTATCTTAAGTTTCTCTCCTCCTATTCTCTCCTCAACCCCTTCTAATCTGGCTTCATTCATTCATTCATTCATTCAATCGCATTTATTGAGCGCTTACTGTGTGCAGAGCACTGGACTAAGCGCTTGGGAAGTCCAAGTTGGCAACATAGAGAGACGGTCCCTACCCAACAGCGAGCTCACAGTCTAGAAGTGGGAGACAGACAACAAAACAACACATATTAACAAAATAAAATAAATACTCCGCTGTAACCTTCCCTCACCTCCGTCATTCATTCATTCAATCGTATTTATTGAGCGCTGACTGTGTGCAGGGCACTGTACTAAGCGCTTGGGAAATACAAGTTGGCAACAGATAGAGATGGTCCCTACCCACCAACGGGCTCACAGCCTAGAAGGGGAGACAGAAAACAACACATATTAACAAAATAAAATAAATACTCCGCTGTAACCTTCCCTCACCTCCATCATTCATTCATTCATTCAATTGTATTTATTGAGCGCTTACTGTGTGCAGGGCACTGTACTAAGCGCTTGGGAAGTACAAGTTGGCACCATAGGGAGACGGTCCCTACCCAATGGTGGGCTCACAGTCTAGAAGGGGGAGACAGACAACAAACCAACACATATTAACAAAATAAAACAAATACTCCGCTGCAACCTTCCCTCACCTCCGTCATTCATTCATTCAATCGTATTTATTGAGCGCTGACTGTGTGCAGGGCACTGTACTAAGCGCTTGGGAAGTCCAAGTTGGCAACAGATAGAGACGGTCCCTACCCAACGGCGGGCTCACAGTCTAGAAGGGGGAGACAGACAACAAAACAACACATATTAACAAAAGAAAATAAACACTCCTCTGTAACCTCCCTTCACCTCCGTCATTCATTCATTCATTCAATCGTATTTATTGAGCGCTGACTGTGTGCAGGGCACTGTACTAAGCGCTTGGGAAGTCCAGGTTGGCAACAGATAGAGACAGTCCCTACCCAACGGCGGGCTCACAGTCTAGAAGGGGGCCCACTGTTGGGTAGGGACCGTCTCTATACGTTGCCAACCTGTACTTCCCAAGTGCTTAGCGCAGTGCTCTGCACACAGTAAGCGCTCAATAAATACGATTAAATGAATGAACTGAATGACAGACAACAAAACAACACATATTAACAAAATAAAATAAATACTCCGCTGCAACTTTCCCTCACCTCCGTCATTCATTCATTCAATCAATCAATCAATCATATTTATTGAGCGCTTACTGTGTGCAGAGCACTGGACTAAGCGCTTGGGAAGTACAAGTTGGCAACACATAGAGACAGTCCCTACCCAACATTGGGCTCACAGTCTAAAAGGGGGAGACAGAGAACAAAACCAAACATACTAACAAAATAAAATAAATAGAATAGATATGCACAAGTAAAATAAATAAATAAATAAATAAATAGAGTAATAAATATGAACAAACATATATACATATCTACAGGTGCTGTGGGGAAGGGAAGGAGGTAAGATGGGGGGGATGGAGAGGGGGACGAGGGGGAGAGGAAGGAAGGGGCTCAGTGTGGGAAGGCCTCCTGGAGGAGGTGAGCTCTCAGCAGGGCCTTGAAGGGAGGAAGAGAGTGAGCTTGGCGGAGGGGCAGAGGGATTGGGGGCATTCCAGGCCCGGGGCAGGACGGGGGCCGGGGGTCGACGGCGGGACAGGCGAGAACGAGGTACAGTGAGGAGATTAGCGGTGGAGGAGCGGAGGGTGCGGGCTGGGCAGGAGAAGGAGAGAAGGGAGGTGAGGTAGGAGGGGGCGAGGGGATGGATGGATGGATGGGCAGCCTTGAAGCCCAGGGTGAGGAGTTTCTGCCTGATGCGCAGATTGATTGGTAGCCACTCAATCGTATTTATTGAGCGCTTCCACCCCCTTCGCTGCACAGAAACCACCCTCTCGGGGGTCACCGATGATCTCCTTCTTGCCAAATCCAACGGCCTCTACTCCATCCTCATCCTCCTCAACGGCTCGGCTGCCTTGGACACCGTGCCCCTTCTGGAAACGTTATCCAACCTCTGCTTCCCGCCTCTGTCCTCTCCTGGTTGTCCTCCTAGCTCCGCGGCCGCTCATTCTCCGTCTCCTTGGGGGGCTCCTCCTCCGTCTCCCACCCCCTCGCTGTGGGGGTCCCCCAAGGTTCAGTTCTGGGCCCCCTTCTACTCTCAATCAATCAATCAATCGTATTTATTGAGCGCTTACTGTGTGCAGAGCACTGGACTAAGCTCTTGGGAAGTACAAGTTGGCAACATATAGAGACAGTCCCTACCCAACAGTGGGCTCACAGTCTAAAAGGGGGAGGCAGAGAACGAAACCAAACATACTGACAAAATAAAATAAATAGAATAGATATGTACACGTAAAATAAATAGAGTAATAAATATGTACAAATATATATCTCCATCGAAACCCACTTCCTTGGAGAACTCGCTCACTCCCGTGGCTTTAACTACCACCTTCACGCAGATGATCCGCAAATCGGCACCTCCAGCCCCGATCTCCGCAGTCTCGCCTCTCCTCCTCGTCATCATCAATCGTATTTATTGAGCGCTTCCTGTGTGCAGAGCACTGTACTAAGCGCTCGGAAAGTCCAAGTTGGCAACATGGAGAGACAGTCCCTACCCAACAGTGGGCTCACAGTCTAAAAGTGTGGGCTCACAGTCCTGCCTTCAAGATATCTCTTCTTGGCTGTCCTCCAGTCACCTCAAACTTACTATATCTAAAATTGCACGTATCTTCTCACCCAAACCCTGTCCTCTCCCTGACTTTCCCGTCCCTGTAGACAGCACTACCATCCTTCCCGTCTCACGGGCCCGTAACCTCGGTGTCATCCTTTGACTCCTCTATTTATTTTATTTTGTTAGTCTGTTTGGTTTTGTTCTCTGTCTCCCCCTTTTAGATTGTGAGCCCACTGTTGGGTAGGGACCGTCTCTATATGTTGCCAGTTTGTACTTCACAAGCGCTTAGTACAGTGCACTGCAGATAGTAAGCGCTCAATAAATACGATTGATGATGATCCATCCCTAAATCCCGCCGAGCACCGAAGAAAGCATCTGATGGCATCAGTTCTTCCCCTCGGAAGAAAAGCGGAGCTCACCATTCTCCTGGGCGCAGCGGGCCCTCAGATCCGGCTCCTGCTTCCTGAAAGACAAAGCAGGTCAGTGGTGCTGAAACTTTAATAATAATAATAATAATAGTAATAATAATAACAACAATAATACCATTTATTAAGCGCTTACTATGTGCAAAGCACTGTTCTAAGCGCTGGGGGGTTACAAGGTGATCAGGTTGTCCCACGGGGGGCTCACAATTTTAATCCCCATTTTGCAGATGAGGGAACTGAGGCCCAGAGAAGTGACTTGCCCAAAGTCCCCCAGCTGACAGTGGGCGGAGCCGGGATTTGAACCCACGACCTCTGACTCCAAAGCCCGGGCTCTTTCCACTGGGCCACGCTGCTTCTCTAATAATAATAATAATGATTAATAATAATAATAATAATAATGGTATTTGGTAAGCTCTTACCAGGTGCCAAGCACTGTTCTAAACGCTGAATGTAAACCCTCTAGACTGTAAACCCGCTGTGGGCAGGGGGTGTCTCTCTTGGTGGCTGAACTGGCCTCTCCCCAGCGCTTAGTACAGTGCTCTGCGCCCAATAGGCGCTCAAGAAGAGAGAGTGAGAGAGTGAGTGTGAGTGAGTGTGAGTGAGTGTGTGAGTGAGTGTGTGTGTGAGTGAGTGTGAGTGTGTGTGTGTGTGTGTGTGTGAGTGAGTGAGTGATGGAATGAAGCGGGCAGGGGGTAAGAGGAGGCCGCAGGG
Source organism: Tachyglossus aculeatus (assembly GCF_015852505.1). Taxonomy (NCBI): domain Eukaryota; kingdom Metazoa; phylum Chordata; class Mammalia; order Monotremata; family Tachyglossidae; genus Tachyglossus; species Tachyglossus aculeatus. Next base: position 5,856,827 of record NC_052072.1, read on the forward strand.
ACCGGAAGTGGTGCGGGGAGGCGCTGGGGCGGACCGGAAGTAGGGGCGGACCGGAAGTCTGAAGGGGGGCCGCTGGGAGGGACGGACACTTCCGGTCCCCGGGCTCTCCACTTCCGGTCCCCGGGCTGTCCTCTTCCGGGGCGGCCTGGGCCAACGCTTCCTATGGGCCAGGTAATAGTAATTACAATAATAATGATAATGATAATGATAATAATAATAATAATAATAATAATAATAATAATAATAATGATGGCATTTGATAAGCGTTTACCATGTGCCAGGAACTGCTGTGGAACTGCTGTGGCATCATTTTATTTATTTTACATTATTTCCCTTCAAAGCCCGCCTGAGATGAATGAAGGAATATTGGTACAGATTTTTTTACTCTATTTTACCTGTCCATATTTCCTGTTCTATTTATTTTGTTAACGATGTGCATCTAGCTTTAGTTCTGTTTAATTTGATGGCTTGCCACCTGTCCACATGTGTTGTTTTGTTGTCTGTCTCCCCCTTCTACACTGTGAGCCCGTTGCTGAGTAGGGACCGTCTCTCTATGTTGCCATCTTGGACTTCCCAAGCGCTTAGTCCAGTGCTCTGCACACAGTATGCGCTCAATAAATACCATTGAATGAATGAATGAATGAATGAGAGCTCACCTCCTCCAGGAGGCCTTCCCACACTGAGCCCCCTTTTTCCTCTCCCCCTCCCCATCCCCCCCGGGGCCCTACTTCCTTCCCCTCCCCACAGAACCTGGATAGATGTATATATGTTTGTACGGATTTATTACTCTATATTTATTTATTTAATTTTGTACATATCTATTCTATTTATTTTATTTTGTTAATATGTTTGGTTTTGTTCTCTGTCTCCCCCTTGTAGACTGTGAGCCCGCTGTTGGGTAGGGACCGTCTCTAGATGTTGCCGACTTGTCCTTCCCAAGCGCTCAGTCCAGTGCTCTGCACACAGTAAGCGCTCAATAAATACGATTGACTGAATGAATGAATGAATGAGAGCTCACCTCCTCCAGGAGGCCTTCCCACACTGAGCCCCCTTTTTCCTCTCCTCCTCCCCACCCCCCCCCGGGGCCCTACCTCCTTCCCCTCCCCACAGAACCTGGATAGATGTATATATGTTTGTACGGATTTATTACTCTATTTAATGTTGTACATATTTATTCTTTTTATTTTATTTTGTTAATGTGTTTTGTTTTGTTCTCCGTCTCCCCCTTCTAGACTGTGAGCCCACTGTTGGGTAGGGACCGTCTCTAGATGTTGCCAAAACTTGTCCTTCCCAAGCGCCTAGTCCAGTGCTCTGCACACAGTAACCTCTCAGTAAATACGATTGAATGAATGAATATGTGTATATGTTTGTACGTATTTATTACTCTATTTATTTTACTTGTACATATCTATTCTATTTATTTTATTTGGTTAATATGTTTTGTTTTGTCGTTTGTCTCCCCCTTCTAGACTGTGAGCCCACTGTTGGGTAGGGACCGTCTCTAGATGTTGCCAAAACTTGTCCTTCCCAAGCGCCTAGTCCAGTGCTCTGCACACAGTAACCGCTCAATAAATACGATTGAATGAATGAATATGTGCATATGTTTGTACGTATTTATTACTCGTTTATTTATTAATTTATTTTACTTGTACATATCTATTCTATTTATTTTATTTGGTTAATATGTTTTGTTTTGTCGTTTGTCTCCCCCTTCTAGACTGTGAGCCCACTGGTGGGTAGGGACCGTCTCTAGATGTTGCCAACTTGGACTTCCCAAGCGCCTAGTCCAGTGCTCTGCCCACAGTAAGCGCTCAATAAATACGATTGAATGAATGAATATGTGTATATGTTTGTACGTATTTATTACTCATTTATTTACTTATTTATTTTACTTGTACATATTTATTCTACTTATTTTATTTGGTTAATATGTTTTGTTTTGTTGTGTGTCTCCCCCTTCTAGACTGAGCCCGCTGTTGGGTAGGGACTGTCTCTAGATGTTGCCAACTTGGACTTCCCAAGCGCTTAGTACAGTGCTCTGCACACAGTAAGCGCTCAGTAAAAAAGGATTGAATGAAAGAATGCTGTAATTGCTGGGGTAATAATAATAACGATGGCATTTGTTAAGCGCTTACTATGTGCCAAGCACTGTTCTAAGCACTGGGGAGGTTACCAGGTGATCAGGTTGTCGCACGGGGGGGCTCACGGTCTTCATCCCATTTTACAGATGAGGGAACTGAGGCACAGAGAAGCTAAGTGACTTACCCAAAGTCACACAGTTGACAATTAATAATGTTGGTATTTGTTAGGTGCTTATTATGTGCCAAGCACTGTTCTAAGCACTGGAGGGGATACAAGGTGATCAGATTGTCCCATGGGGGGCTCACAGTCTTCACCCCCATTTGACAGATGAGGGAACTGAGGCACAGAGAAGCTAAGTGACTTACCCAAAGTCACACAGTTGACAATTAATAATGTTGGTATTTGTTAGGCGCTTACTATGTGCCAAGCACTGTTCTAAGCACTGGTGGGTGGGGGGGCGGATACAAGGTGATCAGGTTGTTCCACGGGGGGCTCACAGTCTTCATCCCCATTTTCCAGATGAGGGAACTGAGGCCCAGAGAAGTGACGGGGCTTGCCCAGAGTCCCACAACTGACAAGTGGCAGTGGAAAGTGGAAAGAGCCCGGGCTTTGGAGTCAGAGGTCATGGGTTCGAATCCCGGCTCTGCCAGTTGTCAGCTGTGTGACTTTGGGCAAGTCACTTCACTTCTCTGGGCCTCAGTTCCCTCATCTGTGAAATGGGGATTAAGACTGTAAGCCCCCTGTGGGACAACCTGATCTCCTTGTAACCTCTCCAGTGCTTAGAACAGTGCTTGCACATAGTAAGTGCTTAATAAATGCTATTATTATTATTATTATTATGTGGCAGAGCCGGGATTAGAACCCACGACCTCTGACTCCCAAGCCCGGGCTCTCTCCACGAAGCCACGCTGCTTCTCCGCACTGTACGAAGCGCTGAGGTGGAGAAATCTCATCGGGTTGGACACAGTCCCTGGCCCACCTGGGCTTCCAGTCTCCATCCCCATTTTCCAAATGATGTAACTGAGGCCCAGAGAAATGAAACAATTTGCTCAAGGTCACACAGCAGACAAGAGAAGCCCCTGGGTTCTCATCCCGGCTCTGCCCTATTCATTCAGTCGTATTTATTGAGCGCTTACTGTGTGCAGAGCCCTGTACTAAGCGCTTGGGAAGTACAAGTGGCAACGTATAGAGACGGTCTCTACCCAACAATGGGCTCACAGTCTAGAAGGGGGAGACGGACAACAAAGGAGAACATGTGGACAGGTGTCAAGTCATCAGACTAAATTCATTCATTTCATTCAGTCGTATTTATTGAGCGCTTACTGTGTGCAGAGCACTGTACTAAGCGCTTGGGAAGTCCAAGCCGGCAACGTATAGAGACGGTCCCTACCCAACAGCGGGCTCACAGTCTAGAAGGGGGAGACAGACAACAAAGGAAAACATGTGGACAGTTGTCAAGTCATCAGACTAAATTCATTCATTTTATTCATTCAATCTTATTTATTGAGCGCTTACTGTGTGCAGAGCACTGTACTAAGCGCTTGGGAAGTCCAAGTCGGCAACATCTAGAGACGGTCCCTACCCAACAACAGGCTCACAGTCTAGAAGGGGGAGACGGACAACAAAGGAAAACATGTGGACAGTTGTCAAGTCATCAGACTAAATTCATTCATTTTATTCATTCAATCTTATTTATTGAGCGCTTACTGTGTGCAGAGCACTGTACTAAGCGCTTGGGAAGTCCAAGCCGGCAACATATAGAGACGGTCCCTCCCCAACAACGGTCTCACAGTCTAGAAAGGGGAGACGGACAACAAAGGAGAACATGTGGACAGGTGTCAAGTCATCAGACTAAATTCATGCATTTCATTCATTCAGTCATATTTATTGAGCACTTACTGTGTGCAGAGCACTGTACTAAGCGCTTGGGAAGTCCAAGTCGGCAACAAATAGAGACGGTCCCTACCCAACAACGGGCTCACAGTCTAGAAGGGGGAGACGGACGACAACAAAGGAGAACATGTGGACAGGTGTCAAGACATCAGACTAAATTCATTCATTTCATTCATTCAGTCGTATTTATTGAGCGCTTACTGTGTGCAGAGCACTGTACTAAGTGCTTGGGAAGTACAAGTTGGCAACATATAGAGACGGTCCCTACCCAACAGCGGGCTTACAGTCTAGAAGGGGGAGACAGACAACAAAGGAAAACGTGGACAGTTGTCAAGTCATCAGACTAAATTCATTCATTTTATTCATTCAATCGTATTTATTGAGCGCTTACTGTGTGCAGGGCACTGTACTAAGCGCTTGGGAAGTCCAAGCTGGCAACATATAGAGATGGTCCCTACCCAACAACAGTCTCACAGTCTAGAAGGGGGAGACGGACAACAAAGGAGAACATGTGGACAGGTGTCAAGACAGCAGACTAAATTCATTCATTTCATTCATTCAGTCGTATTTATTGAGCGCTTACTGTGTGCAGAGCACTGTACTAAGCGCTTGGGAAGTACAAGTTGGCAACGTATAGAGACGGTCCCTACCCAACAGCGGGCTTACAGTCTAGAAGGGGGAGACAGACAACAAAGGAAAACATGTGGACAGTTGTCAAGTCATCAGACTAAATTCATTCATTTTATTCATTCAATCGTATTTATTGAGCGCTTACTGTGTGCAGAGCACTGTACTAAGCGCTTGGGAAGTCCAAGCTGGCAACATATAGAGATGGTCCCTCCCCAACAACAGTCTCACAGTCTAGAAGGGGGAGACGGACAACAAAGGAGAACATGTGGACAGGTGTCAAGACATCAGACTAAATTCATTCATTTCATTCATTCAGTCGTATTTATTGAGCGCTTACTGTGTGCAGAGCACTGTACTAAGTGCTTGGGAAGTACAAGTTGGCAACATATAGAGACGGTCCCTACCCAACAGCGGGCTTACAGTCTAGAAGGGGGAGACAGACAACAAAGGAAAACATGTGGACAGTTGTCAAGTCATCAGACTAAATTCATTCATTTTATTCATTCAATCGTATTTATTGAGCGCTTACTGTGTGCAGAGCACTGTACTAAGCGCTTGGGAAGTCCAAGCTGGCAACATATAGAGATGGTCCCTACCCAACAACAGTCTCACAGTCTAGAAGGGGGAGATGGACAACAAAGGAGAACATGTGGACAGGTGTCAAGTCATCAGACTAAATTCATGCATTTCATTCATTCAATCGTATTTATTGAGCACTTACTGTGTGCAGAGCACTGGACTAAGCGCTTGGGAAGTCCAAGCCGGCAACGTATAGAGACGGTCCCAACCCAACAACGGGCTCACAGTCTAGAAGGGGGAGACAGACAACAAAGGAAAACATGTGGACAGTTGTCAAGTCATCAGACTAAATTCATTCATTTTATTCATTCAATCTTATTTATTGAGCGCTTACTGAGTGCAGAGCACTGTACTAAGCGCTTGGGAAGTCCAAGTCGGCAACATCTAGAGACGGTCCCTACCCAACAACGTTCTCACAGTCTAGAAGGGGGAGACGGACAACAAAGGAGAACATGTGGACAGGAGTCAAGTCACTTCTAGACTGTGAGCCCACTGTTGGGTAGGGACCGTCTCTAGATGTTGCCAACTTGTACTCCCCAAGCGCTTAGTCCAGTGCTCTGCACACAATAAGCGCTCAATAAATATGATTGATTGATCAGACTAAATAGAAATAAAGCTATAAGTACAGTGCAAGCGCTTAGTCCGGTGCTCTGCACGCAGCAAGCGCTCAACAAATACGATTGAGTGAATGAAGAATTCCATCAATCGATGCTGCTTACGGAATACTGACCGTTCCTTCCCGTTGTCTGTTTTCTCAGCCGTCCCGTCCGACCGGTCGCTAAATGCTTCGTTCCCGCGGGCGTCCGGTACTTGGGTTACTCCCGCCGGCCCGGTGTCCGTCCTCCCCGCTTTCCCGCGGCGGCCGTCCGCTTCCCGGCCGCGGCCCCATGGAGCTGCGGGCGGTGGTGGCCTCCCTGGAGGCCTTGGCCTCCCTGGAGTTTGCGGAAAGCTGGGACAACGTGGGGCTGCTGGTGGAGCCGAGCCCCCCGCACAGCGTGCGCACGCTGTTCCTGACCAACGACCTGACGGAGGAGGTGATGGAGGAGGCGCTGGGCGCCAAGGCGGACCTCATCCTCGCTTACCACCCGCCCCTCTTCCGGCCCCTCAAGCGTCTCACCTGGAGCAGCTGGAAGGAGCGCCTGGTCATCCGGGCCCTGGAAAACCGCGTCGGGATCTACTCTCCCCACACGGCCTCCGACGCCGCCCCCCAGGGAGTCAACCACTGGCTGGCCAAAGGGCTCGGTGAGAAGGCCCCCTTTCTATTTTGATGGCATTTATTAAGCTCTTACTATTCATTCATTCATTCATTCATTCATTCATTCGTATTCATTCAATCAATCAATCAATCGTATTTATTGAGCGCTTACTATGTGCAGAGCACTGTACTAAGCGCTTGGGAAGTACAAATTGGCATCACATAGAGACAGTCCCTACCCAACAGTGGGCTCACAGTCTAAAATCGTATTGTCTCCCCCTTCTAGCCTGGGAGCCCACTGTTGGGTAGGGACCGTCTCTACATATTGCCAGCTTGTACCTCCCAAGCGCTCAGTACAGTGCTCTGCACACAGTAAGCGCTCAATAAATACGATTGATTGTGCCTCAGTTCCCTCATCTGGAAAATGGGGATTGACTGTGAGCCCCCCGTGGGACAACCTCATCCCCTTGTAACCTCCCCAGCGCTTAGAATGGTGCTTTGCACATAGTAAGCGCTTAATAAATGCCATCCTTATTATTCTACACGGATGCATCTGCAATTCTGTTTATTTTTACTGTTGCCCGTTTACTTGTGTCGATGTCTGTCTCCCCCGCGCCCCAGGCTGCGAGCCCGTTCTGGGCAAGGATTGTCTCGTCCCCCCGCCGCCGGCGCCGCCTCCTAATGATTTCCCTCTCTTCTTTCCGCTCCCGGGACACCGCCCAGCCGTGACCTCCTCCATCCTTCCAGAGAAGCAGCGTGGCTCAGTGGAAAGAGCCCGGGCTTTGGAGTCCGAGGTCATGGGTTCAAATCCCGGCCCCGCCAATTGTCAGCTGGGTGACCTTGGGCCAGTCACTTCTCTGGGCCTCAGTTCCCTCATCTGTAAAATGGGGATTAAGAGTGTGAGCCCTAACGGGGACAACTTGATGACCTTGTATCCCCCCCAGCGCTTAGAACAGTGCCTGGCATATAGTAAGCACTTAACAGAAACCATCATTATTATTATTACTTCACTTCTCTGGGCCTCGGTTCCCTCATCTGGAAAATGGGGATTAATAATAATAATAATAATAATGGCATTTATTAAGCACTTACTATGTGCAAAGCACTGTTCTAAGCGCTGGGGAGGTTACAAGGTGATCAGGTTGTCCCACGGGGGGCTCACAGTCTTCATCCCCATTTTACAGATGAGGTAACTGAGGCTCAGAGAAGTGAAGTGACTTGCCCAAAGTCACCCAGCTGACAATTGGCGGAGCCGGGATTTGAACCCATGACCTCTGACTCCAAAGCCCGGGCTCTTTCCACTGAGCCACGCTGCTTCTCTAAGCTTTACCATCATTATTATTATTACTTCACTTCTTCGGCACATAGTAAGCGCTTAACAAAAACCATCATTATTATTATTCTTACTTCACTTCTCTGGGCCTCGGTTCCCTCATCTGGAAAACGGGGATGAAGGCTGTGAGCCCCACGGGGGACAACCTGCTTACCTTGTACCTGCCCCATTCACTCATTCATTCATTCGATCGTATTTATTGAGCGCTTACTGTGTGCAGAGCACTGTACTAAGCGCTTGGGGAGTCCAAGTTGGCAGCATATAGAGACGGTCCCTACCGAAAAGCGGGCTCACGGTCTAGAAGGGGGAGACAGAGAACAAAACTAAACATATTAACAAAATAAAATAAATAGAATTCATTCATTCGATCGTATTGATTGAGCGCTTACTGTGTGCAGAGCACTGGACTAAGCGCTTGGGAAGTCCAAGTTGGCAACATATAGAGACAGTCCCTACCCAGCAGCGGGCTCACAGTCTAGAAGGGGGAGACAGACAATAAAACATATTAACAAAATAAAATAAATAGAATTCATTCATTCTGTCATATTTATTGAACGCTTACTGTGTGCAGAGCACTGCACTAAGCGCTTGACACCTGCCCCCATGTTTTGTTGTCTGTCTCGAAGCTTGGAACGGTTTTTGGCACTTAGTGAGCGCTTAATAAATGCCATCCCCGTTATTATCATCATCGTCCAGGGGCCTGTACCTCGGTGCCCATTCGTCCGTCCACGGGCCCCAAGCCCCCGACCGCGGGGACGCACCGAGTGGAGTTCAGCGTGTCGGCCTCCCAGGGTCTGGATCAAGTCCTCGACGCCCTCAAAGGGATCCAAGGCGCGGCCGTGGCTACCTTCTCCATCAGGTAATAATAGTAATAATAAATAATAATAATAATAATAATAATAATAATGGTATTTGTTAAGCGCTTACTATGTGCAGAGCACTGTACCAAGCACTTGGGAAGTCCAAGGTGGCAACATCTAGAGACGGTCTCTACCCAACAGCGGGCTCACAGTCTAGAAGGGGGAGACAGGCAACGAAACATATTAACCAAATAAACAATAATAATAATAATAATAATGGTATTTGTTAAGCGCTTACTATGGGCAGAGCACTGTACCAAGCGCTTGGGAAGTCCAAGTTGGCAACATCTAGAGAGGGTCCCTACCCGACGGCGGGCTCACAGTCTGGAAGGGGGAGACAGGCAACAAAACATATTAACAAAATAAACAATAATAATAATAATAATGGTATTTGTTAAGCGCTTACTATGTGCAGAGCACTGTACCAAGCGCTTGGGAAGTCCAAGGTGGCAACATCTAGAGATGGTCCCTACCCAACGGCGGGCTCACAGTCTAGAAGGGGGAGACAAGCAACAAAACATATTAACAAAGTAAACCATAATAATAATAATAATAATAATGGTATTAAGCGCTTACTATGTGCAGAGCACTGTACTAAGCGCTTGGGAAGCCCAAGTTGGCAACATCTAGAGATGGTCCCTACCCGACGGCGGGCTCACAGTCTAGAAGGGGAAGACAGACAACAAAACATATTAACAAAATAATAATAATAATGGTATTTGTTAAGGGCTTACTATGTGCAGAGCACTGTATTAAGCGCTTGGAAAGCCCAAGTTGGCAACATAGGTACTGTCAGCTCTCTGAGTCCTTCTTCCTCTCCCCCTCCCCATCCCCCCCCGGGCCCTACCTCCTTCCCCTCCCCACAGCACCTGGATAGATGTTTCTACAGATTTATTACTCCACTTATTTTACTTGTACAGATTTACTATTCTGTTTATTTTATTTTGTTAATATGTTTTGTTTTGTCGTCCGTCTCCCCCCTTCTCTATACAAAGTATATATGTATAGAGAAGCAGCGTGGCTCAGTGGAAAGAGCCCGGGCTTTGGAGTCAGAGGTCATGGGTTCAAATCCCGGCTCCGCCACTTGTCAGCTGGGTGACTTTGGGCAAGTCACTTCACTTCTCTGGGCCTCAGTTCCCTCATCTGAAAAATGGGAATTTAGACTGTGAGCCCCATGTGAGCCCGCTGTTGGGTAGGGACCGTCTCTAGATGTTGCCAACTTTTGCTTCCCAAGCGTTTAGTATAGTGCTCTGCACACAGTAAGCGCTCAATAAATACGATTGAATGAATGTGGGACAACCTAATTACCTTGTATCCCCCCCAGTGCTCAGAACAGTGCTTAGCACATTGTAAGCGCTTAAGAAATGCCATCATCATCATCATCATCATGACTGACTGACTGGTACTATATTCTCCAAATGAATGAATGTGGGACAACCTAATCACCTCGTATCCCCCCCAGCGCTTAGAACAGTGCTTGGCACATAGTAAGCGCTTAAAAAACGCCACCATCATCATCATGACTGACTGACTGGTACTATATTCTCCAAACGCCTGTTCTCCCTCCTACTTAGATTGTGCCTGACCTTAATTATTTTGTGTCTTTTCCAGCACTTAGAACAGTACTTGATAGGAAGCACTTAACAATTATTATTATTATTATTAAGAATATTCAAAAGCAGTTAAGCATCCCAAGATTTGCGGCTGCCCCATTTTGTAGAAACAATTATACATAGTAAAGGGTTTTACTGAGCACTCACTGTGTGCCAAACACTGAGCTAATCTTTGGGGGGAATTCAGGGTCATCCTTTCAGACACAGGGCTGCTTAGGGCAGGGGCACTTTGCCCCCCGACACTAGATAATGATGATGATAATAATAATAATAATAATAATAATAATAATAATAAGAGTGGTATTTGTTAAGCGCTTACTATGTGCAGAGCACTGTTCTAAGCGCTGATCTTGTGTACTGCCAGCAATGTCCTTGACCAGTTTTAAAACACACCCCCAGGGCCAGCTCTCTGATCATCATAATAATAATAATAATAATAATAGCATTTGTTAAGCGCTTACTATGTGCAAAGCACTGTTCTATGCACTGGGGAGGATACAAGGCAAGCGGGCTGTCCCACATGGGGCTCACAGGCTTCATCCTCATTTTACAGATGAGGTAACTGAGGCCCAGAGAAGTTAAGTGACTTGCCCAAGGTCACACAGCCGACATGTGGCTGAGTCGGGATTCGAACCCATGACCTCTGACTCCCAAGCCCGGGCTCTTTCCAGTGAGCCACGCTGCTTCTCTGATCAGCGCTCTCGTTCATTCAGTCGCATTTATTGAGCACTTACGGTGTGCAAAGCACTGTAATAATAATAATAATAATGATGGTATTTGTTAAGCACTTACTACATGTAAAGCACTGTTCTAAGCGCTGGGGAGGTGATAAGGCGATCAGGTTGTCCCATGGGGGCCTCACAGTAATAATAATAATAATAATAATAATAATAATAATAATGGTATTTGTTCAGTGCCTACTATGTGCAAACAATAATAATAGTAATGGTGGTATTTGTTCAGTGCTTACTATGTGCAAATAATAATAATAGTAATGGTGGTTTTTGTTAAGCGCTTACTATGTGCCAAGCACTGATCACCTTGTATCCCCCCCAGTGCTTAGAACAGGGCTTTGCACATAGTAAGCGCTTAAATACCATCTTTTTTTTTTTTCTTTTTAAGCACTGGGGTAGATACAAGGTAATCAGGTTGTCCCACGTGGGGCTCACAGGCTTTGTCCCCATTTTGCAGATGAGGGAACTGAGGCCCAGAGAAGTGAAGTGACTTGCCCAAAGTCACACAGCTGACAAGCGGAGGCGGGATTTGAACCCACGACCTCTGACTCCCAAGCCCGGGCTCTTTCCACTGAGCCACACTGCTTCTCCACTGTTCTAAGCGCTGGGGAGGTTACAAGGTGATCATGTTGCCCCACGCGGGGGGCTCACAGTTTTAATCCCCATTTTACAACTGAGGCACAGGGATTTTGCCCAAAGCCACCCAGCTCACAGTTGGCGGAGCCGGGATTTGAACCCATGACCTCTGACTCCAAAGCCCGGGCTCTTTCCACTGAGCCACGCTGCTTCTCAGCCCAAGCGTGTACTAAGCGTGTGGGAGAGGACAATAGAACAACAAACAGGCACATTCCCTGCCCACGTTCATTCATTCATTCAATCGTATTTACTGAGCGCTCACTGTGTGCAGAGCGCTGTACTAAGCGCTTGGGAAGTCCAAGTTGGCAACATCTAGAGACGGTCCCTACCCAACAGTGGGCTCACGGTCTAGAAGAAGCAGCGTGGCTCTGTGGAAAGAGCCCGGGCTTTGGAGTCAGAGGTCGTGGGTTCAAATCCCGGCTCCGCCACTTGTCAGCTGGGTGACGTTGGGCAAGTCACTTCACTTCTCTGGGCCTCAGTTCCCTCATCTGGAAAATGGGGATGAAGACTGTGAGCCCCTCGTGGGACAACCTGATTACCTTGTATCTACCCCAGCGCTTAGAACAGTGCTTTGCACATAGTAAGCGCTTAACAAATACCAACGTTATTATTATTATTATAGAAGGGGGAGGCAGAGAACAAAACAAAACATATTAACAGAATACAATAAATAGAATAAATATGTACAAGTAAAATAAATAAAATGAATATGTACAAATAAAATAAATAAATGAGTAATAAATACGCACAAACCTCTATACATATATATATATATAACAGAATAAAATAAGTAGAATAAATGTGTACAAGTAAAATAAATATGTACAAATAAAATAAATAGAGTAATAAATATGCACAAACATATATACACATATATATATACATAACAGAATAAAATAGAATAAATGTGTACAAGTAAAATAAAATAAACATGCACAAGTAAAATAAATAAGAGTAATAAATATGCACAAACATATATATATAACAGAATGAAATAGAATAAATGTGTACAAGTAAAATAAATAAAATAAATATGTACAAATAAAATAAATAAATATGAGTAATAAATACACACAAACATATACATATAACAGAATAAAATAGAATAAATGTGTATAAGTAAAATAAAATCAATATGTACAAATAAATAAGAGTAATAAATACGCACAAACATATATACATATATATATATATATATATAACAGAATAAAATAGAATAAATGTGTACAAGTAAAATAAAATCAATATGTACAAATAAAATAAATAAATGAGTAATAAATGTGCACAAACATATATACATATATATATAACAGAATAAAGTAGAATAAATGTGTACAAGTAAAATAAATAAAATCCATATGTACAAATAAAATAAATAAATAAGAGTAATAAATATGCACAAACATATATACATATATATACATATAACAGAATAAAATAGAATAAATGTGTACAAGTAAAATAAATAAAATCAATATGTACAAATAAAATAAATAAATATGAGTAATAAATACACACAAACATATACATATAACAGAATAAAATAGAATAAATGTGTATAAGTAAAATAAAATCAATATGTACAAATAAATAAGAGTAATAAATACGCACAAACATATATACATATATATATATATATATATATAACAGAATAAAATAGAATAAATGTGTACAAGTAAAATAAAATCAATATGTACAAATAAAATAAATAAATGAGTAATAAATGTGCACAAACATATATACATATATATATAACAGAATAAAGTAGAATAAATGTGTACAAGTAAAATAAATAAAATCCATATGTACAAATAAAATAAATAAATAAGAGTAATAAATATGCACAAACATATATACATATATATACATATAACAGAATAAAATAGAATAAATGTGTACAAGTAAAATAAATAAAATCAATATGTACAAATAAAATAAATAAGAGTAATAAATACGCACAAACATATACATATATAATAGAATAAAATAAATAGAATAAATGTGTACAAGTAAAATAAATAAAATCAATATGTACAAATAAATAAATAAGAGTAATAAATGCACACAAACACATATCCATATATACACGTGAGCTCAGAGTCTCGAGGGGGAGACGGACATTAAGAAGAGAAATGACTAAATGAGACCTTTAGAGAAGCAGCATGGCTCACTGGAAAGAGCCCGGGCTTTGGAGTCAGAGGTCATGGGTTCGAATCCCGGCTCCGCCACATGTCTGCTGTGTGACCTTGGGCAAGTCACTTCACTTCTCTGAGCCTCAGTGACCTCATCTGTAAAATGGGGATTAAGATTGTGAGCCCCGCGTGGGACAACCTGATCACCTTGTATTCCCCCCCCCCAGCGCTTAGAACAGTGCTTTGCACATAGTAAGCGCTTAATAAATGCCATCATTATTATTATTATTATTATTATCTTTGCTAATAAATTTCCTTTTTTTCCCCCCACGCCCCGGGGCGATGGGGCTTTTCAGAACGGAGGGGGAAGAGAAGAGGCAAGTGAGGGTGAACTGTTCCCCGCAGGCCTTGCTGGAGGTGGTGGCCTTTCTCTCCCAAAACCATCAGCTCTATGAGAAGACGGAGATCCTGGCCCTGGAGAAGGTAACCCCCGCCCTCTTCCCTGTTCCCCCTCCGGGCCGTGGTGGCATTCATTCCTCATCGTATTTATTGAGCGCTTACTGTGTGCAGAGCACTGGACTAAGCGCTTGGGAAGTCCAAGTTGGCAACGTCTAGAGACGGTCCCTCCCCAACAGCGGGCTCACAGGCTAGAAGGGGGGAGACAGACAACAAAACAAAACATATTAACAGAATAAAATAAATAGAATAAATATGTACAAGTAAAATAAATCAATAGGGTAATAAATCCGTACAAACACCTATACATCTGTCCAGGTGCTGTGGGGAGGGGAAGGAGGTAAGGCGGGGGGGACGGAGGGGGAGAGGAAGGAGGGAGCGGAGCCGGGATTCGAACCTATGATCTCTGACTCCAAAGCCCGGGCTCTTTCCGCTGAGCCACGCTGCTTCTCCATAGAGATGGTCCAGTGCTTAGAACAGTGCTTTGCACATAGTAAGCGCTACATATCTATTCTATTTCTTACATATCTATTCTATTTATTATGTATCTATTCTATTACATATCTATTCTATTCTATTACATATCTATTCTATTCATTACATATCTATTCTATTACATATCTATTCTATTTATTACATATCTATTCGATTTATTACGTATCTATTCTATTTATTACGTATCTATTATGTATCTATTCTATTCATTACATATCTATTCTATTCATTACGTGTCTATTCTATTCATTACGTGTCTATTCTGTTACATATCTATTCTATTCTATTACATATCTATTCTATTTATTACATATCTATTCTATTTATTACATATCTATTCTATTTATTACGTATCTATTCTATTTATTGCGTATCTATTATGCATCTGTTCTATTCATTACATATCTATTCTATTCATTACATATCTATTCTATTCATTACGTATCCATTCTATTCATTACGTGTCTATTCTATTCATTACGTGTCTATTCTATTCATTACATGTCTTTTCTATTTATTACGTCTCTATTCTGTTTATTACGTATCTGTTCTATTCACTACGTATCTATTCTATTTAATAATTTATAATTATAAATAATTGAATATGATTGAATATTGAATATAATTGAATAATTTATAATTATTTATTATATATCTATTCTATTCATTACATATCTATTCTATTTATTACATATCTATTCTATTTATTACGTATCTATTCTATTATTACGTATCTATTCTATTTATTATGTATCTATTCATTACATATCTATTCTATTCATTACATATCTATTCTATTCGTTACATATCTATTCTATTCATTACATATCTATTCTATTCATTACGTATCTATCCTATTCATTACGTGTCTATTCTATCATTACGTGTCTATTCTATTTATGTATCTATTCTATTTATTACGTATCTGTTCTATTCATTACATATCTATTCTATTTAATAATTTATAATTATAAATAATTGAATATAATTGAATATTGAATATAATTGAATAATTTATAATTATTTATTATATATCTATTCTATTCATTACATATCTATTCTATTTATTACGTATCATCTATTCTATTCATTACGTATCTATTCTATTCATTACGTATCTATTCTATTCATTACGTATCTATTCTATTCATTACGTGTCTATTCTATTCATTACGTGTCTATTCTATTCATTACGTGTCTATTCTATTCATTATGTGTCTATTCTATTTATGTATCTATTCTATTTATTACGTATCTGTTCTATTCATTACATATCTATTCTATTTAATAATTTATAATTATAAATAATTGAATATAATTGAATATCGAATATAATCGAATAATTTATAATTATTCATTATATATCTATTCTATTCATTACATATCTATTCTATTTATTACATATCTATTCTATTTTTTGCGTATCTATTCTATTTATTACGTATCTATTCTATTTATTATGTATCTATTATGTATCTATTCTATTCATTACATATCTACTCTATTCATTACATATCTATTCTTTTCATTACATATCTATTCTATTCATTACGTGTCTATTCTATTCATTACGTGTCTATTCTATTCATTACGTGTCTATTCTATTCATTATGTGTCTATTCTATTCATTACGTGTCTTTTCTATTCATTATGTGTCTATTCTGTTCATTACATATCTATTCTATTTATTACGTATCTGTTCTATTCATTACGTATCTATTCTATTTAATAATTTATAATTATAAGTAATTGAATATAATTGAATATTGAATATAATTGAATAATTTATAATTATTTATTTTATATCTAGTCTATTCATTACATATCTATTCTATTTATTACATATCTATTCTATTTATTACACATCTATTCTATTCATTACATATCTATTCTATTCATTACATGTCTATTCTATTCATTATGTGTCTATTCTATTTATTACGTATCTATTCTATTTATTACGTATCTGTTCTATTCATTACATATCTATTCTGTTTAATAATTTAGGATTATAAATAATTGAATATAATTGAATATTGAATGTAATGGAATAATTTATAATTATTTATTACATATCTATTCTATTCATTACGTATCTATTCTATCCATTACATATCTATTCTATTCATTACATCTCTAGTCTATTTATTTACATATCTATTCTATTTATTTTATTTTGTTAACATGTTTTGTTTTGTTCCCTGTCTCCCCCTTCTAGCCCGCGAGCCCGCCGTTGGGTAGGGACCGGCTCTAGATGTGGCCAGCCTGGGCTTCCCAAGCGCTTAGTCCGGTGCTCTGCACACAGGAAGCGCTCAATAAATACGATCGATGGATGGATTGATTGATTAATAAATGCCATTTCTGATTATTATTACCCAACAGTGGGCTCACAGTGTAGACGGGGGGAGCCGGGGGGGCCGAGGCGGGTGGGCCGTCTGAGCGCTTCTGACTTTCCCTCAGCCTCCGCTGCTCCACACGGGAATGGGGCGGCTGTGCGGCCTGCGGGAGCCCGTCTCCGTGGACACCCTCGTCCGGCGCGTCAAAAGTCACCTCAAACTGGACCACGTCCGCCTGGCCCTCGGCGCGGGGAAGACCACCGGTAAGCCCAGCCCGCCCGCCGGGACGCAGCGCTCCGGACCGACGGGCGCAGTCTCCCCCAACAGTCATTCATTCATTCACTCGTATTTATTGAGCACTTACTGTGTGCAGAGCACTGTGCTTGGGAATTAGGCTGTGAGCCCCATAGGGGACAGCCTGATCCCCCCTGCAGCGCTTAGAACAGTGCCTTCGCACATAGTAAGCGCTTAACAAATACCATCATCATCCCCACACTCTAGAAAACAAGTGGGCCCGGGAGTCGGAAGGATCTGGGTTCTAATCCCGCCTCCGCCACTTGTCAGCGGTGTCACCTTGGGCAAGTCACTTCACTTCTCCGGGCCTCGGTTCCTTCATCTGGAAAATGGGGATTAGACTGTGAGCCCCATATGGGACAGCCTGATCCCCCCCCTGCAGCGCTTAGAACAGTGCCTTCGCACATAGTAAGCGCTTAACAAATACCATCATCATCCCCATATTCTAGAAAACAAGTGGGCCCGGGAGTCGGAAGGATCTGGGTTCTAATCCCGCCTCCGCCGCTTGTCAGCGGTGTCACCTTGGGCAAGTCACTTCATTTCTCTGGGCCTCAGCATCCTCGGCTGTAAAACGGGGATCAAGACCGTGAGCCCCTTGGGGGACGTGGACTGTGGCCAACCTGATTAGCTTGTATCTACCCCAGCGCTTAGTACAGACTAAGTGCATAATAAATGCCATAAAAGTAAACCAATAAAATAGATAATCAATCAATTGTATTGAGCGCTTACTGTGTGCAGAGCACTGTACTAAGCGCTTGGGAAGTCCAAGTTGGCAACATCTAGAGACAGTCCCTACCCAATGGTGGGCTCACAGTCTAGAAGGGGGAGAGAGAGATAATCAATCAATCAATCATATTTATTGAGCGCTTACTGTGTGCAGAGCTCTGTACTAAGCGCTTGGGAAGGCCAAGTTGGCAACATATAGAGACGGTCCCTACCCAACAGTGGGCTCACAGTCTAGAAGGGGGAGACAGAGATAATCAATCAATCAGTCGTATTTATTGAGCGCTTACTGTGTGCAGAGCACTGTACTAAGCGCTTGGGAAGTCCAAGTTGGCAACATATAGAGACGGTCCCTACCCAACAGTGGGCTCACAGTCTAGAAGGGCGTAAAATCATCTGTAAAATGGGGATGAAGACTGTGAGCCCCCCCCGTGGGACAACCTGATCACCTTGTAACCTCCCCAGCGCTTAGAACAGTGCTTTGCCCATAGTAAGTGCTTAATAAATGCCATTATTATTATTAAGGGGGAGACAGAGATAAGGAAACTGAGATCCCGAGAGCTTAAGCGACACGCCCCTCGTCCCATAGCCGGCCTGGGAGGCAGAGCCGGGACTCGAACCCGGCTCCCGGGGCCGTCTTCCCGAGGCCCGGCTCTGTACGGTGGGGAGACCTCGAGGGTGGCCGGCGCTCAGTGATATTAATAATCACTGTGGTATGTATTAAGCGCTTACTCTGTGCTTCTAGCCTTCTCTCTGATCTCCCATCCTCGTGTCTCTCTCCACTTCAATCCATACTTCATGCTGCTGCCCGGATTATCT
The DNA here is from genome assembly GCF_015852505.1 of Tachyglossus aculeatus. Taxonomy (NCBI): domain Eukaryota; kingdom Metazoa; phylum Chordata; class Mammalia; order Monotremata; family Tachyglossidae; genus Tachyglossus; species Tachyglossus aculeatus. The sequence goes on from NC_052072.1 coordinate 5,875,637, forward strand.
TTGTCCAGAAACGCTCTGGACATATTACTCCCCTCCTCAAAAACCTCCAATGGCTACCGATCAATCTGCGCATCAGGCAGAAACTCCTCACCCTGGGCTTCAAGGCTGTCCCTCCATCCCCTGGCCCCCTCCTACCTCCCCTCCCTTCTCTCCTTCTACTGCCCAGCCCGCACCCTCCGCTCCTCCACCACTAATCTCCTCACCGTACCTCGCTCTCGCCTGTCCCGCCATCGACCCCCGGCCCCCGTCCTCCCCCGGGCCTGGAATGCCCCCATTCCCTCTGCCCCTCCGCCAAGCTAGCTCTCTTCCTCCCTTCAAGGCCCTGCTGAGAGCTCACCTCCTCCAGGAGGCCTTCCCAGACTGAGCCCCTTCTTTCCTCTCCCCCTCGTCCCCCTCTCCATCCCCCCCGTCTTACCTCCTTCCCTTCCCCACAGCACCTGTATATATGGATATATGGTTGTACATATTTATTACTCTATTTATCTATTTATTTATTTATTTTACTTGTACATTTCTATCCTACTTATTTTATTTTGTTGGTATGTTTGGTTCTGTTCTCTGTCTCCCCCTTTTAGACTGTGAGCCCACTGTTGGGTAGGGACTGTCTCTATGTGATGCCAATTTGTACTTCCCAAGCGCTTAGTACAGTGCTCTGCACATAGTAAGCGCTCAATAAATACGATTGATTGATTGATTGATTGATTGCTAGGCGGAGCCCAGCAAATGGGGCTGACCCCAGGTGGGGCTCCCAGGCTCCATCCCCATTTTCCAGGTGGGGGAACTGAGGCCGGGAGGCGGGAAGCGACTCTACAAGGCCACAGAGGCGGGATTAGAACCCAGGGCCTTCCGACTGACGGGGTGGAGGGCGACGGAGGGTGATCGGGTCCCGCTTGCCCCCGCAGAGTCTCCGGTGTCGACGGTGGCCCTGTGCGCCGGCTCGGGGAGCAGCGTCCTGCAGGGAGTGGCAGCGGACGTCTACCTCACAGGTAGGTCCGACCCCCCCCCCCCCCCGCCCCCCGACACCCCGCCGCCGCTCAGTCGGTCGGCCGCTCCGACTTACTGAGCGCTCACTGGGTGCAGCACGCTGTGCCGACCGCCCGGGAGGGGACACTAGGATAATAATAATAACGGTGGTATTTGTTAAGCGCTTACTATGCTAATAATAATAATGAATGGCATTCATTCATTCATTGTCGTATTTATTGAGCACTTACTGTGTGCAGAGCACTGGACTAAGCGCTTGGGAAGTACAAGTTGGCAACATAATAATAATAATAATAATTATTATTATTACCTCCTTCCCTCCTTCCCTTCCCCAGAGCACCTGTATATATGTTTATATGCATATACACATGTTTATATGTATATATGTATATATACATGTGTGTGTATATATACATGTGTGTGTGTATATACATGTGTATATGTATATATACATGTGTATATGCATATATACATGTGTGTATATGTATATATACATGTGTGTATATGTATATATGCATGTGTGTGTATGTATATATGCATGTGTGTATGTGTATATATGCATGTGTATATGTATATATGCATGTGTATATGTTTATATACATGTATATATGTATGTGTGTTTGTACGTATTTATTACTCTATTTATTTTACTTGTACCTATCTATTCTATTTATTTTATTTTGTTAGTATGTTTGGTTTTGTTCTCTGTCTCCCCCTTCTAGACTGTGAGCCCACTATTGGGTAGGGACTGTCTCTAGATGTTGCCAACTTGTACTTTCCAAGCGCTTAGTACAGTGCTCTGCACACAGTAAGCGCTCAATAAATACGATCGATTGATTGACTATGATGGCATTTGTTAAGCGCCTACTATGTGCAAAGCACTGTTCTAAGCACTGGGTGGGGGTATACAAGGTGATCAGGTTGTCCCACTTGGGGGGCTCCCAGTCTTCATCCCCATTTTCCAGATGAGGGAACTGAGGCCCAGAGAAGTGAAGTGGCTTGCCCAAGCTCACACAGCTGACCAGTGGTGGAGCTGGGATTCAAACCCATGACTTTCATCCATTCATTCATTCATTGTCATATTTATTGAGCGCTTACTGTGTGCAGAGCACTGTACTAAGCACTTGGGAAGGACAAGTTGGCAATGTAGAGAGACGGTCCCTACCCAACAGCGGGATCCAGGACGGCACTCGGGATAGAGTGGGCGGGCAATAAATACTGGTGATGATATTACTGTAAGGATATTAGAGGTCAGTGGGGAAAATACGGTTTGCTACAAGGAATTTTACCAATCTGCAATTTTTTTAAACAAAGTAAAATTTTACGGCAAAGGAACCGTAACAACATTTATTAAGTGCCTAGCCCCCTCCTTCCACTCCCCCTCCCCCCCGCCTTACCTCCTTCCCCTCCCCACAGCACCTGGATAGATGTTTGTACGGATTTATTACTCTATTTATTTGTACATATTTATTCTATTTATTTTATTTTGTTAACATGTTTTGTTCTGTTCTCCGTCTCCCCCTTCTAGACTGTGAGCCCGCTGTTGGGTAGGGACCGTTGCCAACTTGTATTTCCCAGTGCTCTGCACACAGTAAGCGCTCAATAAATACCATTGAATGAATGAATGAATGAATGAAGAGGAAAGGAGGGCGCAGTCAGGGATTGGGTATGGACCATCTATGTTGCCAACTTGTAGTTCCCAAGCGCTTAGTCCAGTGCTCTGCACACAATAAGCGCTCAGTAAATACAATTGAATGAATGAAGAGGAAAGGAGGGTGCAGTCAGGGATTGCATAGGGACCGTCTCTATATGTTGCCAACTTGTACTTCCCAAGCGCTTAGTCCAGTGCTCTGCACACAGTAAGCGCTCTGCACACAGTAAGCACTCAATAAATACGATTGAATGAATGAAGGAATGAATGAAGAGGAAAGGAGGGCGCAGTCAGGAATTGGGTAGGGACCGTCTCTCTATGTTGCCAGCTTGTACTTCCCAAGCGCTTAGTCCAGTGCTCTGCACACAGTAAGCGCTCAGTAAATACGATTGAATGAATGAACGAATGAAGAGGAAAGGAGGGCGCAGTCAGGAATTGGGTAGGGACCGTCTCTCTATGTTGCCAACCTGTACTTCCCAAGCGCTTAGTCCAGTGCTCTGCACACAGTAAGCGCTCAATAAATACGATTTAATGAATGAAGGAATGAATGAAGAGGAAAGGAGGGCGCAGACAGGAATTGGGTAGGGACCGTCTCTCTATGTTGCCAACCTGTACTTCCCAAGCGCTTAGTCCAGTGCTCTGCACACAGTAAGCGCTCAGTAAATACGATTGAATGAATGAATGAAGAGAAAAGGAGGGTGCAGTCAGGAATTGGGTAGGGACCATCTCTATATGTTGCCAACCTGTACTTCCCAAGTGCTTAGTCCAGTGCTGTGCACGCAGTAAGCGCTCAATAAATACAACTGAATGAATGAAGGCATGAATGAAGAGGGAAGGAGGGCGCAGTCAGGAATTGGGTAGGGACTGTCTCTAGATGTTGCCAACTTGTACTTCCCAAGCGCTTAGTCCAGTGCTCTGCACACAGTAAGCGCTCAATAAATATGAATGAATGAATGAAGAGAGAAGGAGGGCGCACTCAGGAATTGGGTAGGGACCGTCTATGTTGCCAAGTTGTACTTCCCAAGCGCTTAAACCAGTGCTCTGCGCACAGTAAGCGCTCAATAAATACGAATGAATGAATGAATGAATGAGGAGATGGGCCTTCAAGAAGGCATTGAAACGGCGGCGGGGGAGAGCGGTTGTCCGCTGGGAGGAGAGAGGGATTTTGGGCGTGGCCCGTTGGTGTTTTTGGGGGGTGGAGGAGGGAGCGGCCCACCTTGCGCTGCCCGCGGAAATGGGGGCGCCGGGTGACGCCTCCCTGTGCCGGCAGGCGAGATGTCCCACCACGAGGTCCTGGACGCCGCGGCCAGGGGCGTCACGGTGGTCCTGTGCGAGCACAGCAACACCGAGCGCGGCTTCCTGGCCGAGCTGCGCGGCCTGCTGCTCCCGCGCCTGGGCGACGGGGTCCGCGTCGTCGTGGCCGCCACGGACCGGGACCCCCTCCGGGTGGCCTAGGACCGGGGAGGGCGGCGGCACTCCTCGCCGCCTCCGTCGTCATCGTCGCGGAGGATCCGACTTCCAGAGCCCCGCCTCGACCCCCGCCGAAGCTCCTCCGTCGGACGGCTGAGCGCAGAGCGACGCGCTCGGGAGAGTCGGTAAAAACACACCCCGCCCCACAACGTTAGGAAAATGATAATAATAATAATAACGATGGCGTTTGCCAAGCGCTTACTAGCACCGTTCGAAGCGCTGGGGTGATACAAGGTGATCAGGTTGTCCCCCCCCGGGGCTCCCAGTCTTCATCCCCGTTTTCCAGATGAGGTCACTGAGGCTCGGAGAAGCGAAGTGGCTCGCCCAAAGTCACCCAGCTGACAAGGGGCGGAGCCGGGATTAGAACCCACAACCTCGGGCTCCTTCCGCCGAGCCACGCCGCTTCTGGCAAGAGCCTGGGCTTGAGAGTCAGAGGGCCCTGGGTTTTAATCCCGCCCCCGCCACACTGCTGTGTGACCTTGAGCAAGTCACTTTCATGCCTCAGTTTCCTCATCTGGAAAACAGGATGAAGACCGTGAGCCCCGTGTGGGACAGGGACTGTGTCCAACCCGATTATCTTGTATCAACCTCGGCGCTTAGAGGCGCCGGGCCTATACAGCATAAATACCTTTATTATTATTATGAGTTATTGTTTCCCCAATCCTTCCATCCCTCGTTCATTGCCATTTGCGGCGGGTGTGTACGTGGAGAATAAAGATGATCACACAATCCAGCCAAACTCCTCAGTTTCACTTCCGACGAAGTCCATTTATCTGTACCCTTTCACTGTCTTTTTTTTGACCCCTGAAAGGACATTTCCCCCAAACCCCTACTTAAGTGTTTTGTTTTTTACAGTTTTGCCTTTAAGTCTTTTCAAAAACCATTCAAAAACCCCCACGCCACACCCATTGGTTTCCCCTCTTTCACCTTAAAAACTCAGACATGATTTCTATTTAGAAACACCACTTTTTTTCTTTCACCCTACTAAGGTTTGTTTAAACACTCGGCCGAGAGTGAGATAGGTGTTGCTCGGTCCGTATTGGCATCAATTTAGACTCTATTATCAATAGATCAATATATTATCAATCAATATAGATCCTAGCCACGGCGTCTATTGAAAACTTGGAAGAAGTGAGTAGTTAAAGCATTTAAATCCTGGTTTATTAAAGTAAATCCTAAACAGGGTAGCCGTGCCGTACATCCTCGCCGTCAACATCGAACCCGCCGACTTCTTCCTTTTCCGTAAACCGGGCTGTTCATTGTGTAAAACTGCCCCAAATCAGGATGGTTAAAGAAGAAGAATAATTTTTATTTGTCTTTGCTAAGAGTTGGGGTGGATCCAAGGTCATCGGGCCTTATTTATTTATTTATTTTACTTGTACAGATCCATTCTATTTATTTTATTTTGTTAGTATGTTTGGTTTTGTTCTCCGTCTCCCCCTTTTAGACTGTGAGCCCGCTGTTGGGTAGGGACCGTCTCTATATGTTGCCAACTTGTACTTCCCAAGCGCTTAGTACAGTGCTGTGCACACAGTAAGCGCTCAATAAATACGATTGATTGATTGACTGATTGATCGGGCCGGGCACGGTCCCCGTCCCCCACACAGGGAGGGGAGAACAGGGATCGAATCCTCATTTTACAGCTGAGGAAACCGGAGCTCAGCCAAGTCAAGTGACCTTCCCGAGGTCACGCGGCGGGCGAGCGGCAGAGGCAGGATCGGAACCCAGGTCCTCTGACTCCCGGGCCACGCTGCTTCCTTAGCCACGAATAAGAAGCAGCGTGGCTCAGTGGAAAGAGTCTGAGTCTGAGGTCTGGAGTCTGAGGTCAAGGGTTCGAATCCCAGCTCCGCCACGTCTGCTGTGTGACCTTGGGCAAGTCCCTTAACTTCTCTGAGCCTCAGTTCCCTCATCTGTAAAATGAGGATGGAGACTGAGCCCCACATGGGACAACCTGATCACCTTGTAACCCCCCCAGCGCTTAGAACAGTGCTTTGCACATAGTAAGCGCTTAACAAATGCTATTATTATTATTATAAGCAGGAGAGTAAATATTTAAAGCTTGAGAAAATAGTGCAGCTGTTCAGATTTGAAAACCAAGGCAGTCAATGGCTTTGTGACAAGGAAGCCCAATTGTGACTCACTGTCACCTGGTGGCTGTTGGGCCCTTGGTGGAAGATAATAATAATAATGATGGTATTTGTTAAGCGCTTACTATGTGCGAAGATAATAATAATAATAATGATCATCATCATCAATCGTATTTATTGAGCGCTTACTGTGTGCAGAGCACTGTAATAAGCGCTTGGGAAGTACAAGTTGGCAACAGATAGGGACAGTCCCTACCCAACAGTGATGGTATTTGTTAAGCGCTTACTATGTGCAGAGCGCTGGGGGGATACAAGGGACCGTCTCTATATGTTGGCAACTTGTACTTCCCAAGCACTTAGTATAGTGCTCTGCACACAGTAAGCGCTCAATAAATACGATTGAATGAATGAATGAATGAATCATGTCCCACGTGGGGCTCACAGTCTTAATCCCCATTTTCCAGGTGAGGGAACTGAGGCCCAGAGAAGTAAAGCGGCTTGCCCAAGGTCACGCAGCTGACAAGTGGCGGAGCCGGGATTAGAACCTCCGACCTCCGACTCCCAAGCCCGGGCTCTTTCCACTGAGCCACGCTGCTTCTCTACTAGTGATAGCGTTTATTAAGCGCTTACTATGTGCCAAGCACTGTTCTAAGCGCTAGGGATGTTACAAGGTGATCAGGTCGTCCCACGGGGGGCTCACAGTCTTCATCCTCATTTTCCAGATGAGTGAACTGAGGCTCAGAGAAGTGAAGTGACTTGCCCAGAGTCACACAGCTGACAATTGGCGGAGCCAGGATTTGAACCCACGACCTCTGACTCCAAAGCCCGGGCTCTTTCCACTGAGCCACGCCGCTTCTCTACTAAGTGGTTGGAAAGTACAATTCAGCAATAAAGAGCTCATCCCTGCCTGCAATGGGCTCACAGTTGATCTCCACTTGGCTGCCAGAAAAAACGGAGTCACCTACCTGAGAAGGTAGACAAAAACATCCGGAGACAAAAACAAGCCTTTTCAGCAGCCGTTGCGGTGAGCCTGCAGCAAGCTGCTTCAATAATAATAATAATTGGTGTTTGTTAATAATAATAATAATAATAATGGCATTTATTAAGCGCTTACTATGTGCAAAGCACTGTTCTAAGCGCTGGGGAGGATACAAGGTGATCAGGTTGTCCCACGGGGGGCTCACAGCCTTAATCCCCGATTTACAGATGAGGGAACTGAGGCCCAGAGAAGTGAAGTGACTTGCCCAGAGTCACACAGCTGACAATTGGCGGAGCCAGGATTTGAACCCACGACCTCTGACTCCAAAGCCCGGGCTCTTTCCACTGAGCCACGCCGCTTCTCTACTAAGTGGTTGGAAAGTACAATTCAGCAATAAAGAGCTCATCCCTGCCTGCAATGGGCTCACAGTCGATCTCCACTTGGCTGCCAGAAAAAACGGAGTCACCTACCTGAGAAGGTAGACAAAAACATCCGGAGACAAAAACAAGCCTTTTCAGCAGCCGTTGCGGTGAGCCTGCAGCAGGCTGCTTCAATAATAATAATAATTGGTGTTTGTTAATAATAATAATAATAATAATAATAATGGCATTTATTAAGCGCTTACTATGTGCAAAGCACTGTTCTAAGCGCTGGGGAGGATACAAGGTGATCAGGTTGTCCCACGGGGGGCTCACAGCCTTAATCCCCGATTTACAGATGAGGGAACTGAGGCCCAGAGAAGTGAAGTGACTTGCCCAGAGTCACACAGCTGACAATTGGCGGAGCCAGAATTTGAACCCACGACCTCTGACTCCAAAGCCCTGGCTCTTTCCACTGAGCCACGCTGCTTCTCTTCTAAGCGGTTGGAAAGTACAATTCAGCAATAAAGAGATCATCCCTGCCCGCAACGGGCTCACAGTCGATCTCCACTTGGCTGCCAGAAAAAAACGGAGTCACCTACCTGAGAAGGGAGTCCATCCGGAGACAAAAACAAGCCTTTTCAGCAGCTGTTGCGGTGAGCCTGCAGCAAGCTGCCTCCATAATAATAATAACTGGTGTTTGTTAATAATAATAATAATAATGGCATTTATTAAGCGCTTACTATGTGCAAAGCACTGTTCTAAGCGCTGGGGAGGATACAAGGTGATCAGGTTGTCCCACGGGGGGCTCACAGTCTTCACCCTCATTTTCCAGATGAGGGAACTGAGGCCCAGAGAAGTGAAGTGACTTGCCCAAAGTCACCCAGCTGACAATTGGCAGGGCCGGGATTTGAACCCATGACCTCTGACTCTAAAGCCCGGGCTCTTTCCACTGAGCCACACTGCTTCTCCTGCTGCTTTACTAGTGAATGCCTGTGATCCTGCGGACAACAAAGAAGAAACTCACGGAGGCCCCGATGGCCTCTACTGGACGACGGGGCGGAGCGTGGAGGGAGCCGGGGCCCATCGGTGACCGCCACGGACGGCCAAAGCCGCCCCGCCTAACGCAGATTCATCCAATCGCATTTATTTAATTTTTTTTGTGGCATTTATTAAGCGCTTACTATGTGCCAAGCACTGTTCTAAGCGCTGGGGAGGTTACAAGGTGATCAGGTTGTCCCACGGGGGGCTCACAGTCTTCATCCCCATTTGACAGATGAGGGAACTGAGGCACAGAGAAGCTAAGTGACTTACCCAAAGTCACACAGTTGACAATTAATAATGTTGGTATTTGTTAGGCGCTTACTATGTGCCAAGCACTGTTCTAAGCACTGGGGGGGGGGGGGGGAGATACAAGGTGATCAGGTTGTCCCACGAGGGGCTCCCAGTCTTCCTCCCCGTTTTACAGATGAGGGAACTGAGGCTCAGAGAAGTGAAGTCGCTCAGCGTGGCAGGAGCCCGGGCTTTGGAGTCAGAGGTCATGAGTTCAAATCCCTGCTCCGCCAATTGTCAGCTGGGTGACTTTGGGCAAGTCACTTCACTTCTCTGGGCCTCAGTGACCTCATCTGGAAAATGGGGGTGAAGACTGTGAGCCCCACATGGGACAACCTGATCACCTTGTAACCTCCCCAGCGCTTCGAAAGGTGCTTTGCACACAGTAAGCGCTTAATAAATGCCATTAAAAAAAAAAAGTGACTTGTCCAAAGTCACCCAGCTGACAAGTGGCGGAGCTGGGATTTAATAATAATAATGATGGCATTTATTAAGCGCTTACTATGTGCAAAGAACTGTTCGAAGCGCTGGGGAATTTACAAGGTGACCAGGTTGTCCCATATGGGGCTCACAGTCAATCAATCGTATTTATTGAGCGCTTACTGTGTGCAGAGCACTGTACTAAGCTCTTGGGAGAGTCCAAGTTGGCAACCTATAGAGACGGTCCCTACCCAACAGTGGGCTCACGGTCTAAATCCCCATTTTACAGAGGAGGTCACTGAGGCCCAGAGAAGTGAAGTGACTTGCCCAAAGTCACCCAGCTGACAAGTGGCGGAGCCGGGATTCGAACCCGTGACCTCTGACTCCAAAGCCCAGGCTCTTTCCACTGAGCCACGCTGCTTCTCTGAGTCCTCACTGTGTGCAGGGCACTGTACTAAACATTTGGAAAGTACAAATCGGCCACAGAGAGAGACGATCCTTACCCGAGGCGCTCGTTTGAGGAAGCGGGAGGAGAGGGGCAGCAGCCCTTGGATGCAGAAAAGAGAAGCATCGGCAGAACGCGCTTCTTTAACCACAAACGAACAGTGCTCTGCACATAGTAAGCGCTTAATAAATGCCATTATTATTATTAAACGGGTATTGAGGCCTTGGTGGAGTGAGTGTATTTGTCACTCCCTCGCACGTTGGTAAAACCAAGTAAAAAACTTTCCTCGGTAACCTCGGCGGTCAGTGGTAATAATAATGGCATTTATAAAGCGCTTACTATGTGCAAAGCACGGTTCTAAGCGCTGGGGAGGTTACAAGGTGATCAGGTTGTCCCCCGGGGGGCTCACAGTCATAGCCCCCATTTTCCAGATGAGGGAACTGAGGCCCGGAGAAGTGAAGTGACTCGCCCAAAGTCACACAGCTGACAGTTGGCGGAGCCGGGATTTGAACCCGTGACCTCTGACTCCAAAGCCCGGGCTCTTTCCACTGAGCCATGCTGCTTCTCTAGTGGTGCGGTCCCCGAGGCTCCCCGGGTCCAGGAAGGGCCCGGTGGGTAGGGGGGAAGGGGCTCACGACAACCAGTCAATCAATCAATCATCAATCGTATTTATTGAGCGCTTACTGTGTGCAGAGCACTGTACTAAGCGCTTGGGAAGTCCAAGTTGGCAGCATATAGAGACGGTCCCTACCCAACAATGGGCTCACAGTCTAGAAGCCGCGTGGCTCAGTGGAAAGAGCCCGGGCTTTGGAGTCAGAGGTCATGGGTTCAAATCCCAGCTCCGCCACATGTCTGCTGTGTGACCTTGGGCAAGTCACTTAACTTCTCTGAGCCTCAGTTACCTCATCTGTGAAATGGGGATTAAGACTGTGAGCCCCATGTGGGCCAACCTGATCATTTTGTACCCCCCCCCCAGCGCTTAGAACAGTGCTTTGCACATAGTAAGCGCTTACCAAATGCCAACATCATCATTATTATTATTAGAAGGGGGAGACGGAGAACAAAACCAAACACATTAACAAAATAGCATAGATATGTACAAGTAAAATAAATAGAGTAATAAATATGTACAAACCACCGACCAGCCTTGCGACCTGCGGGACGCGCGCGTCAAAAAACTGCGGGAAAAGAAGGAGAGGGGACGGGTGTCTTGAAAAACTTTTATTCCCCACTGCCGTTGAAATCAGTTTACGAAACAGAGGAGCGGGAGTCCCGCTGCCCTTCCGGCCTGGCTTCCCGTCCGGGCGCTTCAGGGACCGCTCCGAGCGTCCCCTCGGAAATGCCATCCCTCCGTCCCCAAGACGGGAGGAGACGCCAAAAAGGGAGCGGCGCTTCTTACCGCGTGGTCCGGCCGGCGGCTTCCTCGGCGGGTCACGGCCCCGTCGGCTCCGAGGGCGCGCTCCGGCTGCGGGGCGAGGCTCCGGCGAGGTAAGGGACCAAAGGCACATTTTCGCGAGCGGGACGGAGGCAGGACCGCCCGGGGGGCCGGAGAAGGCGGCCAACCCAACCGAGCGGGCGGGCGGGACCGCTCCGGGGAGGAAGAGGAGGGAAGTCCCCACCGCGCGTGGCTGTCTTGTCTTCCCACTCTCCCCGGGCACAGGAACGGAAAAGCCGCTCCTCCGCCCGGTCCGGGGAAACCGAGCCGCCGGCTGCAGGACGGACGGACGGACGGACGGACGGACTCCCCGCGCCGGCACAAACCGGGCGCTTCTTTCAGGCTTCCTCCTCCTCCTCCTTGTCCAGGAAATCTAGCAGGGTCCCCGTGTCCACGGGGATGAAGAAATATTCCGCTCCGTCAGCTCCCTGCAGAATACCACGACCGGTCAGGACGGGACTTACTGAGCGCTCCCCTCCTCCAGAAGGCCTTCCCAGACTGAGCCCCCTTTTTCCTCTCCTCCTCCCCATCCCTACGGCACTTGTATATCAATCAATCAATTGTATTTATTGAGCGCTTACTACTGTGTGCAGAGCACTGGACTAAGCGCTTGGGAAGTCCAAGTTGGCAACATAGAGAGACGGGCCCTACCCGACGGCGGGCTCACAGTCTAGAGAAGCAGCGTGGCTCAGTGCCAACTTGTACTTCCCAAGCGCTTAGTACAGTGCTCTGCACACAGTAAGCGCTCAATAAATACGATTGATTGATTGATAGATTGGAAAGAGCCCGGGCTTTGGAGTCAGAGGTCGTGGGTTCAAATCCCGGCTCTGCCAGTTGTCAGCTGTGCGACTTTGGGCAACTCACTTCACTTCTCTGGGCCTCAGTTCCCTCATCTGCAAAGCGGGGATGAAGACTGTGAGCCCGACATGGGACAACCTGATCACCTTGTAACCTCCCGAGCTCTTAGAACAGTGCTTTGCACATAGTAAGCGCTTAATAAATGCCATCATTATTATTATTCTTATTATTATTCTGTAGAGGCCGCAAAGCGTGTCAGTTAAGTTTGGGTCTCCACGCCGTCGCCTGTGACTGCACGAGGAGGCCCGGAAGCGGGGGAGGTGGGCCCGGCTCACCTTTTTCGTCCTGATAAGCTTGTGGTCCCTGAATTCGGTCAACTGGGCCCGAAGGGTCAGGTCACTGTTGACGAGGAACGCCTCGCGGCACTGCTGATAGAAATCCTGAAACGACAGCCCTGAAGGACACATGGAAGTCAGCTGGAAACACGGCCTCCTGTCCAGAGGTGCCGGCTTCTCATTTGGGGGGGACTAAGGGGGGGGAACGGGGACACGGCGGTTTTTTTTACGGGGGTGGGGGGAGGATTGGGGGCACCCTCCGCTCCTCTGCCACCGCTAATCTCCTCCCCGTTAGGCCTCCTTCTCGCCCGTCCCGCCGTCGACCCCCGGCCCACGTCCTCCCTCCACACATCTGTGTGACTTTGGGCAAGTCACTTCACTTCTCTGTGCCTCAGTTCCCTCGTCTGTACAATGGGGATTAAGACTGTGAGCCCCACGTGGGACAACCTGATCACCTTGTATCTCCCCAGCGCTTAGAACAGTGCTTTGCACATAGTAAGCGCTTAACAAATACTATTATTATTATCTGAGAGCTCACCTCCTCCAAGAGGCCTTCCCAGACTGAGCCCCTTCCTTCCTCTCCCCCTCGCCCCCCTCTGCATCCCCCCCCATCTTACCTCCTTCCCCTCCCCATAGCACCTGTATATATGTATATATGTCTGTACATATTTATTACTCTATTTATTTTACTTGTACATATCTATTCTATTTATTTTATTTTGTTAGTATGTTTGGTTTTGTTGTCTGTCTCCCCCCTTTTAGACTGTGAGCCCACTGTTGGGTAGGGACTGTCTCTATATGTTGCCAATTTGTACTTCCCAAGCACTTAATACAGTGCTGTGCACATAGTAAGCGCTCAATAAATACGATTGATGATGATGATGATATATGTTTGTACATACTTATTACTCTATTTATTTATTTTACTTGTACCTATTCTCTTTATTTATTTTATTTTGTTAGTATGTTTGGTTTTGTTCCCTGTCTCCCCCTTTTAGACTGTGAGCCCACTGTTGGGTAGGGACTGGCTCTAGATGTTGCCAACTTGGACTTCCCAAGCGCTTAGTCCAGTGCTCTGCACATAGTAAGCGCTCAATAAATACGATTGATTGATTTATCCGCCAAGCTCGCTCTCTTCCTCCCTTCAAGGCCCTACTGAGAGCTCACCTCCTCCAGGAGGCCTTCCCACCCCTCTCCATCACCCCCCCGCCTTACCTCCTTTCCTTCCCCACAGCACCTGTATATATGTACGTTTGTTCGTATTTATTACTCTATTTTACTTGTACATATCTATTCTATTTATTTTACTTTGTTAATATGTTTTGTTTTGTTGTCTGTCTCCCCCTTCTAGACTGTGAGCCCGCTGGTGGGTAGGGACCGTCTCTAGATGTTGCCAGCTTGGACTTTTCAAGCACTTAGTCCAGGGCTCTACACACAGTAAGCGCTCAATAAATACGATTGATTGATTGATTCAAAGAGCTATTATGGCCAGAAAGTCGCCGTTTGGGGCTTTATTCATTCATTCGCTCAATCGTATTTATTGAGCGCTTATTGTGTGCAGAGCACTGTAATAATAATAGTAATAATGGCATTTATTAAACGCTTACTAGATGCAAGGCACTGTTCTAAGCGCTGGGGGGATGCAAGGTGATCAGGTTGTCCCACAGGGGGCTTACAGTCTTTATCTCCATTTGACAGATGAGGTGACTGAGGCCCAGAGAAGTGAAGTGGCTTGCCCAAAGTCACACAGCTGACAAGTGGCAGAGCCAGGATTCGAACCCATGGCCTCCGACTCCAAAGTCCGTGCTCTTTCCACTGAGCCACACTGTACTAAGCGCTTGAGAAGTACAGGTTGGCAACATCTAGAGACGGTCCCTACCCAACAGCGGGCTCACGGTCTAGAAGGCTTTATCAACCCTGGTGGAAAAGTTTCAGGCCTCAGAGACCAGAGCTGAGCAAGGCCTTACTGTAATAATAATAATAACAATAATAATAATAATGGTATTTGTTAAGTGCTTACTATGTGCCAAGCACTGTTCTAAGTGCTGGGGAGGTTACAAGGTGATCAGGTTGTCCCACAGGGGGCTCACAGTCTTCATCCCCATTTTCCAGATGAGGGTACTGAGGCCCAGAGAAGTGAAGTTGTCCCACACTGGGCTCACAGTCTTCATCCTCATTTTAATAATAATAATGATAATGGCATTTGTTAGGCGCTTACTATGTGCCAAGGCACTGTTCTAAGCACTGGGGGGGATAATGAGAATAATAATAATAATGATGGCATTTATTAAGCGCTTACTATGTGCAAAGCACTGTTCTTCAGCGCTCTTTAGGGAAATAATAATAATAATGATGGTATTTGTTAAGCGCTCACTACATGCCAAGCACTGTTCTAAGCGCTAAGGTAGATATAAGGCAACCAGGTTGTCCCACATGAGGCACGTAGTCGTAACCCCCATTTTCCAGATGAGGCACAGAGAAGTTAAGCGGTCTGCCCAAGATCACACAGTTGGGATTAGAACCCACGTCCTCCAACTCCCAGGCTGGTGCTCTTTCCACTAAGCCATGCTGCTGCTTCTTAATAATAACAATAATAATAACACCATTTATTAAGTGCTATGTGCAAAGCACTGTTCTAAGCGCTGGGGAGGATACAAGCGCTTAGAACAGTGCTTTGCACATGGTAAGCACTTAATAAATGCCATTATTATTATACATGGTGATCAGGTTGTCCCATGTGGGGCTCACAGTCGTCATCCCCATTTTACAGATGAGGTCATTGAGGCTCAGAGAAGTGAAGTGAGTTGCCCAAGGGCACACAGCGGACAGGTGGCGGAGCCGGGATTCGAACCCATGGCCTCGGACTCCAAAGCCCAGGATCTTTCCACTGAGCCATGGTACCTCATTTGGAAAATGGAAATTAAGAGCGGGAGCCCCATGAGGGTCGTGGACTGTGTCCACCCTGATTAGTTTTATATCTGCCTCGGTGTTCAGTGCAGCGCTTGGCACAGAGTAAGTGCTTAACAAATACCATAAAAACAATTCTAATCTGTAATGCAGGTAATGCAGAGAAGCGGCGTGGCTCAGTGGGAAGAGCCCGGGCTTTGGAGTCAGAGGTCATGGGTTCGAATCCCGGCTCTGCCAATTGTCAGCCGTGTGACTCTGGGCAAGTCACTTCACTTCTCTGGGCCTCAGTTCCCTCATCCGGAAAATGGGGATGAAGACTGGGAGCCCCACGTGGGACAACCTGATCCCCTTGTATCCTCCCCCAGCGCTTAGAACAGTGCTTTGCACATAGTAAGCGCTCAATAAATATGACTGAATGAATGAATAAATGAATGAATAATGCACAGAAAGGCTGAGGAAAGTTGTGGCGGCCACAGAAACACCCCTCCCGGTCACCCTTATTTTGGGAAAATTTTCATAGTAAAAAGGAATGTTTAAGGAACAGGAGAGTTTGAACTTTTGCGCTGAATGAAAACATCGAGGGCGGTATTGCTACGACCCTGACGCTGAAGCAGGAATGGCTCCGCTCGTCGCGGGCAGGGAATGTGTCTGTTTATTGTTCTGCCGTCCTCCCCCAAGCGCTTAGTACGGCGCTCTTCACAGGGTAAGCGCTCAATAAATAATAATAATAATGTTGGTATTTGTTAAGCGCTTACTATGTGCAAAGCACTGTTCTAAGCGCTGGGGCGGATACAAGGTGATCAGGTTGTCCCACGAGGGGCTCACAGTCTTCATCCCCATTTTACAGATGAGGGAAAAATATGTAATAATGGCATTTGTTACACACTTACTATGTGCAAAGCTCTGGGGGGATACAAGTTGATCAGGTTGTCCCACGTCGGGCTCACAGTCTTAATCCCCATTTTACAGGTGAGGGAACTGAGGCTCAGAGAAGTTAAGTGACTTCCCCAAGATCACACAGCAGACATAATAATAATAATAATGTTGGCATTTATAAAGCGCTTACTATGTGCAAAGCACTGTTCTAAGCACTTGGGGGGATACAAAGTGATCAGGTTGTCCCACGTGGGGCTCACAGTCTTAATCCCCATTTTACAGGTGAGGGAACTGAGGCTCAGAGAAGTTAAGTGACTTGCCCAAGGTCACACAGCAGACATAATAATAATAATAATGTTGGCATTTGTTAAGCTCTTACTGTGTGCAAAGCACTGTTCTAAGCACTTAGGGGGATACAAAGTGATCAGGTTGTCCCATGTGGGGCTCACAGTCTTCATCCCCATTTTACAGATGAGGTCACTGAGGCTCAGAGAAGTGAAGTGACTTGCCCAAGGTCACACAGCAGACATGTGGCGGAGCCGGGGTTCGAACCCAGGACCTCTGACTCCCAAGCCCGGGCTCTTTCCACGGAGCCACGCTGCTTCTCTAGAAGCAGCGTGGCTTAGTGGTTTCGGCCTGGGCACGCAAGTCGGAAGAACCCGGGTTCTAATTCCGGCTCTGCTGCTTTTCTGCCGGGCGACCTTGGGCAAGTCATCATCATCATCATCATCATCAATCGTATTTATTGAGCGCTTACTATGTGCAGAGCACTGTACTAAGCGCTTGGGAAGGAGCTTGGGAAGGGGATGGAGAGGGGGACGAGGGGGAAGTCACATCCCTTCTCTGGCCTTTGGTGACCTCATCTGGAAAATGGGGATTAAGAGTGTGAGCCCCATGTGGGACAGGGACCGCGTCCAACCTGATTAACCCGGATCGATCCCAGCGCTTCAATCGGTGCGTGCCCCCTTTTTCCTCTCCTCAATCAATCAATCATATTTATTGAGCGCTTACTGTGTGCAGAGCACTGTACTAAGCGCTTGGGAAGTACAAGTTGGCAACATATAGAGACGGTCCCTACCCAACAGTGGGCTCCCCCCGGCCCTACCTCTTTCCCCTCCCACAGCACCTGTATATATGTTTGTTCAGGTTTATTACTCTGTTTATTTTCCTTGTACATATTTACTATCCTATTTATTTCATTAATGATGTGTATCTAGCTTTATTTTTATTTATTCTGGTGACCTGACACCCTTCCACGTTTTGTTTTGTTGTCCCCTTCTAGACTGTGACCTCACTGTTGGGTAGGGACCGTCTCTATATGTTGCCAACTTGTACTTCCCAAGCGTTTAATACAGTGCTCTGCACACAGTAAGCGCTCAGTAAATACGATTGAATGAATGAATGAACATAGTAAGTATTACCATAATCATTATTATGGTATTATCCATAATAATAACCGAGCCATTATCAGCGTGGCTCAGTGGAAAGAGCCCGGGCTTTGGAGTCAGAGGTCATGGGTTCGAATCCCGGCTCTGCCACATGTCTGCTGTGTGACCTCAGGCAAGTCACTTAACTTCTCTGAGCCTCAGTTCCCTCATCTGTAAAATGGGGATTAAAACTGTGAGCCCCACGTGGGACAACTTGTAGCGTGGCTCAGTGGAAAGAGCACAGGCTTTGGAGTCAGAGGTCAGGGGTTCAAATCCCGGCTCCACCAACTGTCAGCTGTTTGACTTTGGGCAAGTCACTTCACTTCTCTGGGCCTCAGTTACCTCATCTGGAAAATGGGGATTTAGACTGTGAGCCCCCCCGTGGGACAACCTGATCACCTTGTAACCTCCCCAGCGCTTAGAACAGTGCTTTGCACATAGTAAGCGCTTAATAAATGCCATTATTATTATTATTACCCCCCCAGCGCTTAAAACAGTGCTTTGCACATAGCGCTTAACAAATGCCATTATTATTATTATTATTATTATTATTATTATTATTATTACCATCGACTGACCGATTCCCAAGCTACTCCAAACCTCAACCCCTGACGTCTCCTCTCCACGGCAACCAACTGGACTGCTCTGGTCCAAAGGGAAGTTAAACTTCCTACATGGTTTCGCGTGCCTCTTTGAAGATGCGATCCCTTTAAGTTATGCGAGGTTATTACGGACGACAAACGGGCACCATTTTCGAATCGGCAACCCTGCCCGGAGTCGAAGGCACAATTAAAAATCTGTCCCAATCTACTGGCCTGATCTGCTCTGCTTTTTGATGGCAAACGGCCCATTTCACTAAGGCCCACTGAGGCAGGAGAGACGGTCGGGCCATCTATTGGAGTCCCTCGGGGCCCCGATGCTAATTTCGTTAACGGGACGATGCGACGGAAAGAAAGGGGAGGGTCGTTTCCGTACCGATGTAGGAAGGGTTATCCTTATTGTCCAGCTGATACTTTGTCAATAGCCGGAAAATCCCCCTAAGAAAAACAGAAATGCAAGAAAACCATTAGGAACCTCTCCGAAGTATCACTTCCGTCAAAGGCTTACAATTATTATCGTGGCTAATTTTCGCTGCGCACTTACCTTATGCACGGCACCATCATCATCGTCATCAATCGTACTTATTGAGCGCTTACTATGTGCAGAGCACTGTACTAAGCGCTTGGGAAGTCCAAATTGGCAACATAGAGAGACGGTCCCTACCCAACAGTGGGCTCACAGTCTAAAAGGGGGAGACAGAGAACAAAACCAAACATACTAACAAAATAAATAGAATAGATATGTACAAGTAAAATAAATAGAGTAATATATAGAGTAATAATGATAATAATAATTCTCAACCATAATAGATGGTTGAGAATAGTTTAAAAAAAAAAAAAACAATGAAGACAGGCCCTGTCCTCGTGGGGTTTACAATCTAGGGGGGAGGAGTTGGTGGAGACAAGCATTTGAAAACCAAAACTTTCAACCCCCCTGAAAATGAACTGAACCTCCCCGCCCATCCCCACCTCCAGTTCAGAAACACAGAGCTCCTTAGAGAAGCAGCGTGGCTCAGTGGAAAGAGCCCGGGCTTGGGAGTCGGAGGTCGTGGGTTCGAATCCCGACCCCGCCACACGTCTGCTGTGTGATCTTGGGCAAGCCGCTTCACTTCTCTGGGCCTCAGTTCCCTCATCTGGAAAATGGGGATGAAGACTGGGAGCCCCACATGGGCTCCATGTATAATATACACATATTATATGTATATATGTTTGTACATATTTATTACTCTATTTATTTATTTATTTTACTTGTACATATCTATTCTATTTTATTTTGTTAGTATGTTTGGTTTAGTTCTCTGTCTCCCCCTTTTAGACTGTGAGCCCACTGTTGGGTAGGGACTGTCTCTCTATGTTGCCAATTTGTACTTCCCAAGCGCTTAGTACAGTGCTCTGCACATAGTAAGCGCTCAATAAAGACGATTGATGATGATGATGACAACCTGATCGCCCTGTATCCTCCCCAGCGCTTAGAACAGTGCTTTGCACATAGTAAGCGCTTAACAAATGCCAATTATTATTATTATTATTATTGTTAATAATAATTCCTCACGATTCTGCAGGGTCGCTCTCCGGTCCGCCGGCAACCAGGGCCCCCAGAGGAGAGTCCAAGCCCACCCGTGGGTCATTCCCTGCCCGCCGCCCCCCGACCCGCCACGGTGGTCCCGTCCTGCCGGACACGGGGGGATTCCTACCGGGCGTCCTTACTCCAGGCTCAAACAGTAGTCAAAAACACTACTACTAGATAAAAAAAACAAAACCCAAAAACTTTCCCACCCTGAAAAACCCAGAATCAAGGCCTGGCCTAGAGCGATTCAAAGCTGACGTCCCCACTGAGGGAAGAAGCGACAGGGATGGGGGCTGTCCCTTGTATCATCAATCGTATTTATTGAGCGCTTACTGTGTACAGAGCACTGTACTAAACTCTTGGGAAGTACAAATTGGCAACATATAGAGACAGTCCCTACCCAACAGTGAGCTCACAGTCTAAAAGGGGGAGACAGAGAACAAAACCAAACATCCTAACAAAATAAAATAAATAGAATAGATATATACAAGTAAAATAAATAGAGTAATAAATATGTACAAACATATATACATATCTTGTATCTCTCGGGAGGTGAACAGGGTGAGCCTTCAGCTTTCCAACCTCTACCGCTCCACCTGAACTCAGGTCTCCGAGTCTTATTTCCTATCTGCGAGTCTTATTTAATTTGTTTAATACGTTTTGTTTTGTTGTCTGTCTCCCCCTTCTAGACCGTGAGCCCGCTGTTGGGTAGGGACCGTCTCTAGATGTTGCCAACTTGGACTTCCCAAGCGCTTAGTACAGGGCTCTGCACACAGCAAGCGCTCAATAAATACAATTGGATGAGTGAATGAATGCCAATAAGGCTACAGTACTCTGCACACAGTAAGCGCTCAATAAATACGACTGATTGATTGATTGATTGATTCCCCGCAGGACCCAGGAGAAGCAGCGTGGCTCAGTGGAAAAGAGCCCGGGCTTTGGAGTCAGAGGTCGTGGGTTCAAATCCCGGCTCTGCCAAGTGTCAGCTGGGTGACTTTGGGCAAGTCACTTCACTTCTCTGGGCCTCAGTTCCCTCATCTGGAAAATGGGGATGAAGACTGGGAGCCCCCCGTGGGACAACCTGATCACCTTGTAGCCTCCCCAGTGCTTAGAACAGTGCTTTGCACATAGTAAGTGCTTAATAAATGCCATCATCATCATTATTATTATTATCTGTGCGAAGCAGCAATTGCCACCTGCTCGCTGTCAAGAGGGACCGTTTCTACCAACCCTGTTGTACCGTATTCTCCCAAGCGCTTAGTACAGTGCTCTGAACAGGGTAAGCGCTTGACAGGGAAGCAGCATGGGTCTCAGAGTCAGAGGATCTGGGTTCTAATCCCAACTGCAAGCTATGTGACCTAAAGCACTTAACTTTTCTGTGCCTCAGTTCCCTCAGCTGTAAAATGGGGATTCAATACTTGTTCTCCCTCCCACTTATGATTGTGAGCCTCCTGTGGGACATGGACTGTGTCCCATCTAATTGACTTGTATCTACCACAGTGCTTAGAACAGTGTTTGACACAGATTAAGCACTTAATAAATGCCATCAAAAATAAATACCATGGACTGACTGATTGACTGAATAAACATCCAGGTCAAGGGTGGCTTCTCTGTGTAAATGTAGTTCCCTCATTCATTCATTCATTCAATCGTATTTATTGAGCGACTTGTATCTACCACAGTGCTTAGAACAGTGTTTGACACAGATTAAGCACTTAACAAATACCATCAAAAATTAATACCATCGACTGATTGACTGAATAAACATCCAGGTCAAGGGTGGCTTCTCTGTGTAAATTTAGTTCCCTCATTCATTCATTCAATCGTATTTATTGAGCGACTTGTATCTACCACAGTGCTTAGAACAGTGTTTGACACAGATTAAGCATTTAACAAATACCATCAAAAATAAATACCATCGACTGACTGATTGACTGAATAAACATCCAGGTCAAGGGTGGCCTCTCTGTGTAAATTTAGTTCCCTCATTCATTCATTCATTCATTCAATCGTATTTATTGAGCGACTTGTATCTACCACAGTGCTTAGAACAGTGTTTGACACAGATTAAGCACTTAACAAATACCATCAAAAATTAATACCATCGATTGACTGATTGACTGAATAAACATCCAGGTCCAGGGTGGCTTCTCTGTGTAAATTTAGTTCCCTCATTCATTCATTCAATCAATCGTATTTATTGAGCGCTTACTGCGTGCAGAGCACTGGACTAAGCGCTTGGGAAGTACAAGTCGGCAACATGTAGAGACGGTCCCGACCCAACAACGGGCTCACAGTCTAGAAGGGGGAGACGGACAACAAAACAAAACACCTAGACAGGTGTCAAAATCATCAAAACAAATAGAATTACAGCTATAGGCACATCATTAACAAAGTAAATAGAATAGTAAATACGTACAAGTAAAATAGAGTCATATATCTGTACAAATATATACAAGTTCTGTGGGGAGGGGAAGGAGGTAGGGCGGCGGGGATGGGGAGGAGGAGAGGAAAAAGGGGCAAGTGACTTTTGGGCAAGTCACTTAACTTCTCTGTGCCTCAGTTTCCTCAGCTGTAAAATGGGGATTAAGACTGTGAGCCCCGCCGTGGGACAACCTGATCACCTTGTATCTACCCCAGCGCTCAGAACAGTGCTTTGCACATAGTAAGTGCTTCATAAATGCCATCATTTTTATTATTATTAAAGGGGGCTGAGTGTGGGAAGGCCTCCTGGAGGAGGTGAGCGCTCAGTAGGGCTTTGAAGGGAGGAAGAGAGTGAGCTTGGCGGATGTGTGGAGGGACTGGGGGCATTCCGGGCCAGGGGTCGATGGCGGGACGGGTGAGAACGAGGTCCGGTGAGGAGGTTGGCGGCAGAGGAGTGGATCCGTAAAATAATAATGATAATAATAATAATAATAATGATGGCATTTATTAAGTGCTTACTATGTGCAAAGCACTGTTCTAAGCACTGGGGAGGTTACAAGGTGATCAGGTTGTCCGACGGGGGCCTCACAGTCTTCATCCCCATTTTACAGATGAGGGAACTGAGGCCCAGACAAGTGAAGTAACTTGCCCAAAGCCCCACAGCTGACAATTGGCGGAGCCGGGATTTGAACCCATGACCTCTGACTCCAAAGCCCGGGCTCTTTTCCACTGAGCCACGCTGCTTCTCTCCCTTGGAGAACTCATTCGCTCCCACGGCTTCAACTGCCATCTCTACGCACCTGGGAATTGAGACTGTGAACCCCACGAGGGACAGGGACTGTTTCCAACCCGATTTGCTTGCATCCACCCCAGCGCTTAGTACGGTGCCTGGCATATAGTAAGCGCTTACCAAACACCACAGTTACATAAACTGCAGAACGGCTAGGGTTTCCCTAGGGTCACCGCACCGCGGGTCACCCGGAGAAGTTTTGGCCGTTGCCGCCCGCCCGCCCACCCACTTCCCCTACGATTCGGGTCTTCCAGCCCCCCGAGATGAGGAACCCGTGTTGTTGGGGGAACAGTCCCTGATTCTGCCCCCACGTTCGAGTTCACGGGGAGAGTGAAAACCCACGTTCTGGCAGAACTGGCTCCTCCTCTGCCTCTCTCACCCCCTAACTGGGGGGAGGCGGGGGGTCCCTCGAGGTTCAGTTCTGTGTCCCCTTCCCTTCTACAGTCATTCAACTGAATCATATTTATTGAGCGCTTACTGTGGGCGGAGCACTGGACTAAGCGCTTGGGAAGTACAAGTCGGCAACACATAGAGACGGTCCCTACCCAACAACGGGGCTCACACCCACTCCCTTGGAGAACTCATTCGCTCCCACGGCTTCAACTGCCATCTCTACGCACCTGATTCCCAAATTTACTTCTCCAGCCCTGACCTCTCCTCTTCAGCCTCGCATTTCCTCCCGCCTTCAGGACATCTCCACTTAGACACTGCCAATTTAACAGGCCCGAAGCACAATTCCTCACGTTCCCACCCAAAGCCTGGCCTCCCTGTCTCACCCATCCACCTCCCCTTCTCTCTCCCCTTCATCCCCCTCTCCATCCCCCCATCTCACCTCCTTCCCTTCCCCACAGCACCTGTATATATGTTTGTACATATTTATTACTCTATTTATTTATTTTACTTGTACATATCTATTCTATTTATTTTATTTTGTTAGTATGTTTGGTTTTGTTCTCTGTCTCCCCCTTTTAGACTGTGAGCCCACTGTTGGGTAGGGACCGTCTCTAGATGTTGCCAACTTGGACTTCCCAAGCGCTTAGTCCAGTGCTCTGCACACAGTAAGCGCTCAATAAATACGATTGATTGATTGATTGAAGAAACCACTCTCCTGTTGTCCACGGAATCAGAAACAGTCGCTGGGAAAGCGCTTGCTCACCACAGTGGCCACTGAAAAAGCTTGTTTTTGTCTCAGCATTGACTCCGTTCCTAGGTGATTCCGTTGTTTCTGGCAGCCAAGAGGAGATCAACTGTATATATGATTGTACATATTCATTACTCTATTTTATTTATTTATTTTACTTGTACATATCTACTCTATTTATTTTCTTTTGTTAATATGTTTGGTTTTGTTGTCTGTCTCCCCCTTCTCGACTGTGAGCCCACTGTTGGGTAGGGACCGTCTCTGTATGTTGCCAACTTGGACTTCCCAAGCGCTTAGTCCAGTGCTCTGCACACAGTAAGTGCTCAATAAATACGATTGATTGATTGATTGATTGACTGTTGTGGGCAGGGATTGTCTCTGTTGCTGAGCTGTACTTCCCAAGCGCTTAGTACAGTGCTTTGCACACAGTCAGCGCTCAATAAATACGATTGAACGAGTGAACGATATCACAAGCCCCTACCGCTGGCATTATCCTCAAGTCATCGCTCTCATCCAACCTACACACTCAGCGTGACCCAGTCCTATCAGTCCTACCTTCACCACATGGCTAAAACCCATTCATTCATTCATTCAATCATACTTATTGAGCGCTTACTGTGTGCAGAGAAGAAGCGAGAAGCAATCTGGCTCAGTGGAAAAGAGCCCAGGCTTTGGAGTCAGAGGTCATGGGTTCAAATCCCGGCTCCGCCAATTGTCAGCTGTGTGACTTTGGGCAAGTCACTTCGCTTCCCTGGGCCTCAGTTCTCTCATCTTTAAAATGGGGATGAAGACTGTGAGCCCCCCGTGGGACAGCCTGATCACCTTGTAACCTCCCCAGCTTTTCTTTTAGACTGTGAGCCCACTGTTGGGTAGGGACTGTCTCTATATGTTGCCAACTTGTACTTCCCAAGCGCTTAGTCCAGTGCTCTGCACACAGTAAGTGCTCAACAAATACGATTGATGATGATGCAGAGCACTGTACTAAGCGCTTGGGAAGTCCAAGTTGGCAACATATAGAGACGGTCCCTACCCAAAAGTGGGCTCACAGTCTAGAAGGGGGAGACAGACAACAAAACAAAACATATTAACAAAATAACATAAATACAATAAATATGTACAAGTAAAATAAATAGAGTAATAAATACGTACAAACATATATACAGGTCCACTTTCCACTGAGCCACGCTGCTTCTCTTGGGAGAAGCCCCCAGAAAGGATAGTCTCCTTATCTGTATCAATCAATCAATTGTATTTATTGAGCGCTTACTGTGTGCAGAGCACTGTACTAAGCGCTTGGGAAGTACAAGCTGGCAACATATAGAGACGGTCCCTACCCAACAGTGGGCTCACAGAATCGTACTTATTGAGTGCTTACTGTGTGCACAGCCCCGTAGTAAGTGCGTGGGCAAATACAACAGAATTAGGGGGCATGTGCCCTGCCCTGCCCCGTTCCCGGCCCTACCCCTCTCTGGCCTGGGAGCTTGCTGTGGGCAAGGAATGTGTGTGCTATGTTGTACTCTCCCAAATACTTAGTACACCCATTCCTCTCCACCCAAACTGCTACTCCTCTGGTCCAAACAGTTAAGGCAGCTCCCTTTGACTACTCTGACAGAAGCAGCGTGGCTCGGTGCAAAGAGCCCGGGCTTGGGAGCCAGAGGTCCCAAGGTTCACCTCCTCCAGGAGGCCTTCCCAGACTGAGCCCCTTCCTTCCTCTCCCCCTCATCCCCTCTCCATCCCCCCCATCTTACCTCCTTCCCTTCCCCACAGCACCTGTATATCTGTATATATGTTTGTACAGATTTATTACTCTATTTATTTATTTATCTTACTTGTGCACCTCTATTCTATTTATTTTATTTTGTTAGTATGTTTGGTTTTGTTCTCTGTCTCCCCCTTGTAGACTGTGAGCCCACTACTGGGTAGGGACTGTCTCTATATGTTGCCAACTTGGACTTCCCAAGCGCTTAGTACAGTGCTCTGCACACAGTAAGTGCTCAATAAATACGATTGATGATGATGATGATGAGGTCATGGGTTCAAATCCCGGCTCCGCCGCTTGTCAGCTGGGTGACTTTGCGCAGGTCACTTTACTTCTCTGGGCCACAGTTCCCTCATCTGGAAAATGGGGATTAAGACTGGGAGCCCCACATGGGACAACCTGATCACCCTGCATCCTCCCCGGCACTTAGAACAGTGCTTTGCACATGGTAAGCGCTTAACAAATACCAAAATTATTATTATTATTATTATTATTATTATTATTACTACATCAACCTCCTGGCTGACCTCTTTGCCTCGTATCTCTCCCCACTCCACTCCATGCTTGGTTCTGCTGCCTAGGTTAAACATCCCCCCGACCCCACCACAGAAAATGAATAATCATTCAGTCCATATCAATCAATCGATCAATCGTATTTATTGAGCGCTTACTGTGTGCAGAGCACTGGACTAAGCGCTTGGGAAGTCCAAGCTGGCAACATCTAGAGACGGTCCCTACCCAACAGCGGGCTCACAGTCTAAAAGGGGGAGACGGAGAACAAAATCAAACATACTAACAAAATAAAATCGATAGAATAGATATGTACAAGTAAAATAAATAGAGTAATAAATAGGCACAAACGTATATACATATGTACACATAAATAAAAATATAATAGATAATATAAACTAATATAAATTCATGTAATATAAAACATATAATATAAATATATAATAATACATATAATACATTATATAACATATACTATAATATAATTATATAAATTTATATAATATAAATTATATAAACATATAATGCACACATAAACATACATAAACATAATATAATATTTAATATAATAAAATATACAATATAAATTAATATAAACTATATCA
Organism: Tachyglossus aculeatus; assembly: GCF_015852505.1. Lineage (NCBI taxonomy): Eukaryota > Metazoa > Chordata > Mammalia > Monotremata > Tachyglossidae > Tachyglossus > Tachyglossus aculeatus. The sequence goes on from NC_052072.1 coordinate 5,902,537, forward strand.
TATAAAATATATAATATAAATATATAATAATATATAATACAGTATATCACGTATAATATACATAACAATATAAATTTATGTAATGTAAATTATATAAATATAATATATAAAATATGAATTATATAAATATTATATATACACATTACGTGTATTATATTTATATAATTTACATTATATAAATTTATATTATATCATATATTATATATATTATATGTGATATATTGTATTACATACATACGTCCCCACTCGTCAAGAACCACCAGTGGCTGATCATCCACCTCCTTAATACTGCCTTTAAAGCCCTCAATCCGTTCACCGGACTCCTCCTGACCTGGCTCATTTCCCATTACGACCCAGTCCCACGCACTTCCCTTCCCTAACGCCAACTTACTCACTGTACTTCATAGCCGACTATTTGCTCCCCCCCTCCCTCCGGCCTGGAGTTCCTCACCCCACCATACACGACAGACCGCCACCCTCCCCCCCATTATTGATAATGATAACGATGGCATTTATTACGCGCTTACTATGTGCAGAGCACTGTTCTAAGCGCTGGGGAGGTTACAAGGTGATCACGTTGTCCCACGGGGGGCTCACAGTCTTCAGCCCCATTTTACAGATGAGGCCACTGAGGCACAGAGAAGTGACTTGCCCAAAGTCACACAGCTGACAGTCGGTGGAGCCGGGATTTGAACCCGTGACCTCTGACTCCAAAGCCCCTGCTCTTTCCACTGATCCACGCTGCTTCTCAGATCACATTAATCTCAAATCTAGGCTGTGAGCCCACTGTTGGGTAGGGACTGTCTCTATATGTTGCCAACTTGTACTTCCTAAGTGCTTAGTCCAGTGCTCTGCACACAGTAAGCGCTCAATAAATATGATTGATGGATTGATTAAAATCACATTCCCTCCAAGAGGCCTTCCCTGAAAGCAGCCCTCTTTCCCCCCCGACTCTCATTCCCTTCGTCGTCACCTTTACCCCTGGAACTGTAATAATAATAATGATGGCATTTTATTAAGCGCTTACTATGTGCAAGGCACTGTTCTAAGCGCTGGGACGGTTCCAAGGAGATCAGGTTGCCCCACGGGGGGCTCACAGTCTTAATCCCCATTTTCCAGATGGGGAAACTGAGGCCCAGAGAAGTGAAGTGACTTGCCCAAAGTCACACAGCCGACCACTTGCAGAGCCTGCATTCGAACCCATGACCCCCGACTCCAAAGCCCGGGCTCTTTCCACTGAGCCACGCTGATTCTCTGTACCCTTAAAGCACTTGCTAGTCACTCCCCCTCAGTCCCACAACACTTTTACACAGATGCATATTTTATGCATTTACTTATATTAATATCTGTCTACTATTCATTCATTCAATCGTATTTATTGAATGTATTTATTTATTTACTACTTTACTAGTATTTATTTACTATGTGCAAAGCACTGTTCTAAGCACTGGTGGGGGATACGAGGCGATCAGGTTGTCCTACGGGGGGTCACAGTCTTCATCCCCGCTTTCCAGATGAGGTCACCTCCTCCAGGAGGCCTTCCCAGACTGAGCCCCTTCCTTCCTCTCCCCCTCGTCCCCCTCGTCCCCCTCTCCATCCCCCCCCATCTTACCTCCTTCCCTTCCCCACAGCACCTGTGTATATATATATGTTTGTACATATTTATTACTCTATTTTACATATCTATTCTATTTATTTTATTTTGTTAGTATGTTTGGTTTTGTTCTCTGTCTCCCCCTTTTAGACTGTGGGCCCACTGTTGGGTAGGGACGGTCTCTATATGTTGCCAACTTGTACTTCCCAAGCGCTTAGTACAGTGCTCTGCACACAGTAAGCGCTCAATAAATACGATTGATTGATTGAGCCCCTTCCTTCCTCTCCCCCTCGTCCCCCTCTCCATCCCCCCCATCTTACCTCCTTCCCTTCCCCACGGCACCTGCATATATTTATATATGTTTGTTCATATTTATTACTCTATTTATTTAGCTTACTTGTACATATCTATTCTATTTATTTTATTTTGTTAGTATGTTTGGTTTTGTTCTCTGTCTCCCCCTTTTAGACTGTGAGCCCACTGTTGGGTAGGGACCGTCTCTATCTGTTGCCGACTTGTACTTCCCAAGCGCTTAGTCCAGTGCTCTGCACACAGTAAGCGCTCAATAAATACGATTGATTGATTCCTCCCAAGACCGTGAGCGGCGAATGAGTCTGCCAACCGTTGTACCGCAGTCTCCCAAGCGCTTAGTATGGTGCTCTACACACAGTAAGCGCTCGGTAAGTACCCCAGATTCATTTATCTATTCTATCTATTTTATTTTGCGAATATGTTTTGTTCTCCGTCTCCCCCCTTCTAGACTGTGAGCCCGCTGTTGGGTAGGGGCCGTCTCTCTATGTTGCCAACTTGGACTTCCCAAGCGCGCTCAATAAATACGACTGATTGATTGATTGAGCGAGCGCATCTTTCGGGACGTCAGGGAACGTCGGACCGACTTACCTCGCGTTGGGGGTGAGGCTGCGGATGACGTGCGTCAGGGAGCTGAGGGCCAGAGCTCCCGAGTGCTGCACAAGGAGCGAGTTCTCGTAGGACGTTTCTTCGATGTAGGGATTATACGTCGTGGTTTCGTACCACAGCCAGTTGTAAAGACTCTGGTTTGAGTGGTCCCACACTGGAACACGGACGGGACACGGAGACGTTAGGGACTAGGGAATCGGCCCCCCCGACTCACGGGGGGGCAACGCACGGTTTCTGAGAAGAAAGGAACCATCGCAGGGATCTCCCTCAGACGGGCGGCGGGCCGGAGGAGCCCACTGGTGGGTAGGGACCGTCTCTATATGTTGCCGACTTGGACTTCCCAAGCGCTTAGTCCAGTGCTCTGCACACAGTAAGCGCTCAATAAGTACGATTGATTGATTAACACAGCGCTGACACGTCCAACTCGAGGTTAATCAATCAATCAATCGTATTTATTGAGCGCTTACTGTGTGCAGAGCACTGTACCAAGCGCTTGGGAAGTCCAAGTTGGCAACATATAGAGGTTAAGGTTAAGTCTCGAGGTTAAGTCTCGGGCCGTCGATCAAACAATCTTACCTGTGAGGAGAGGGCAGGGGGTACGGAGAAGCTGCCCCTTCCCTGCCGTGTGACCTCGGGGAAGTCACCTCACTTCCCTGGGCCTCGGTTTCCTCATCTGCAGAACGGGGATTCAATCCCTGTTCGCCCTCCTGCTTCATTCATTCAGTCGTATTTATGGAGCGCTAACTGGGTGCAGAGCACTGGACTAAGCGCTTGGGAAGTCCACGCTGGCAACATCTAGAGACGGTCTCGACCCAACAGTGGGCTCACGGTTAGACCGGGAGCCCCCACGTGGGCCCTGATCGCGGCGCTGCTCAGTGGAAAGAGCCCGGGTTTTGGAGTCAGAGGTCATGGGTTCAAATCCCGGTCCGCCAACTGTCAGCTGGGTGACTCTGGGCAAGTCACTTCACTTCTCTGGGCCTCAGTTCCCTCATCTGGAAAATGGGGATTAAAACTGTGAGCCCCCCGGGGGGACAACCTGATTACCTTGTCACCTCCCTTTAGAACAGCGCTTTGCACATAGTAAGCGCTTAATAACTGCCATCATCATTATTATTATTATTATCCCGTATCTATAGAGAAGCAGCCTGGCTCAGTGGAAAGAGCCCGGGCTTTGGAGTCTGAGGTCATGGGTTCAAATCCCGGCCCTGCCAACTGCCAGCTGTGTGACTTTGGGCAACTAATTCACTTCTCTGTGCTTCAGTTCCCTCATCTGTCAAATGGGGATGAAGACTGTGAGCCCCCCGTGGGACAACCTGATCACCTTGTAACCTCCCCAGCGCTTAGAACAGTGCTTTGCACACAGTAAGCGCTCAATAAATGCTATCATTATTATTACCCCAACGCTTAACACACAGTAAGCGCTGAACTCTATTACTCTATTTATTTATGTACTTTACTTGTACATATCTATCCTATTTATTTTCTTTTGTCCATACGTTTTGTTTTGTTCTCCGTCTCCCCCTTCTAGACTGTGAGCCCGCTGTTGGGTAGGGACCGTCTCTAGATGTTGCCGACTCGGACTTCCCAAGCGCTTAGTCCAGTGCTCCGCACACGGTGAGCGCTCAATAAATACGATTGATTGATTGATTGATTGACTGAACAAATCCCACGGCTTTTAGCATCATCGTCGCTGTCGGCAGCGATCGCGGAGCGTAGCGCCGGGGCTGGACTTACTGAGAGGGGCGTTGAGGTGGTCGATCGAAGCAATGAGGTAGACGTTCGGCAGGGCCGACAGCTGGCCCAGAATTTGCTGGCTTCTGTCTCCCCTCAGCATCTGGCTGTCCAGATTGTGGATCAGGAGGTACAGCTCCAAGGACGAGTCTACGAGGAACGACAGACAGACAGTCTAGCCGCTGTCCCCCGGGGCGTAGGCGGCAGCTCGGATCGTTTTCATCATCATCAACAGTATTTATTGAGCGCTTACTGTGTGCAGAGCGCTGTACTAAGCACTTGGGAAGTCCAAATTGGCAACATCTAGAGACAGTCCCTACCCAACAGCGGGCTCACAGTCTGAAAGGGGGAGACAGGGAACAAAACCAAACGTACTAACAAAATAAAATAAATAAAGAGAATAGGTACAAGCAAAATAAATAAATAAATAGAGTAATAAGTATGTACAAACATATATCATCATCATCATCAATCGTATTTATTGAGCGCTTACTATGTGCAGAGCACTGGACTAAGCGCTTGGGAAGTCCAAATTGGCAACATCTAGAGACAGTCCCTACCCAACAGTGGGCTCACAGTCTAAAAGGGGGAGACAGGGAACAAAACCAAACATACTAACAAAATAAAATAAATAAATAGAATAGGTACAAGTAAAATAGAGTAATAAGTATGTACAAACATATATCATCATCATCATCAATCGTATTTATTGAGCGCTTACTATGTGCAGAGCACTGGACTAAGCGCTTGGGAAGTCCAAATTGGCAACATCTAGAGACAGTCCCTACCCAACAGTGGGCTCACAGTCTAAAAGGGGGAGACAGGGAACAAAACCAAACATACTAACAAAATAAAATAAAGAGAATAGGTACAAGTAAAATAAATAAATAAATAGAGTAATAAGTATGTACAAACATATATCATCATCAATCGTATTTATTGAGCACTTACTATGTGCAGAGCACTGGACTAAGTGCTTGGGAAGTCCAAATTGGCAACATATAGAGACAGGCCCTACCCAACAGTGGGCTCACAGTCTAAAAGGGGGAGACAGGGAACAAAACCAAACATACTAACAAAATAAAAGAAATAGAATAGATATGTACAAGTAAAATAAATAAATAGAGTAATAAATCTGTACAAACATATATACATATGTACAGGTGCTGTGGGGAAGGGAAGGAGGTAAGATGGGGGGATGGAGAGGGGGACGAGGGGGAGAGGAAGGAAGGGGCTCAGTGTGGGAAGGCCTCCTGGAGGAGGTGAGCTCTCAGTAGGGCCTTGAAGGGAGGAAGAGAGCTAGTAAGCACTTTTCCCAGGCCCCGCGACTACTCGCCACTCTCTTAATAAGGCGAGGTCAGGGAGTTGTCGGGCTGGGCCCCAAACTGGATTTTGGACCCCCGGCTCTCTGAAAATCGTCTCCCCCACCTTAATAGTAATACTAAGGTTGGCATTTGTTAAGCGCTTACTATGTGCAAAGCACTGTTCTAAGCGCTGGGGGGGGATACAAAGTGATCAGGTTGTCCCATGTGGGGTTCACAGTCTTAATCCCCATTTTACAGATGAGGGAACTGAGGCTCAGAGAAGTTAGGCGTCACACAGCAGACATGCGGCAGAGCCGGGATTCGAACCCACGACCTCTGACTCCAAAGCCCGGGCTCTTTCCACTGAGCCACGCTGTTGCGGGCAGGGATCGCACCGACCAACTCCCTTGAATGGTCCCTTCCCAATGCTCTGCACGCAGTAAATGCTTAATTAATACCACCGGTTGACCCCCGAGTTGCGATTCGCCGCTGTTAACGGTATTTCTTGAGCGCAAAGTGACGTACTAAGAGCTTGGGAGAGGACAACATTCATTCATTCATTCATTCATTCAATCATATTTATTGAACGCTTACTGTGTGCACAGCACTGGACTAAGCGCTTGGGAAGTACAATTTGGCAACATATATTTGACACTTTGACAACAGAAGCGAGACACAAGATCGCTGTCCTCAGGGAGCTCACTGACTAATGGCGGGGACCAACAAAAATTACTCACAGAGAGAACAGGAGGAAGAACAAGAATATAAAAGGAAGGAGTATAAATGTCCCAGTATGGAACAGCTGAATGGAGTCCCCAAATTAAAATACACCTAATAATAATAATGGTATTTACTGAGCGCTTACTATTTGCAAAGCGACGTACTAATAGCTTGGGGGAGGACGACATTCATTCATTCAATTGTATTTTTTGAATGCTTACTGTGTGCACAGCACTGAACTAAGTGCTTGGGAAGTACAACTTGGCAACATATATTTGACACTTTGACAACAGAAGCGAGACACAAGATCGCTGTCCTCAGGGAGCTCACTGACTAATGGCGGGGACCAACAAAAATTACTCACAGAGAGAGAGAACAGGAGGAAGAACAAGAATATCAAAGGAAGCAGTTTATAAATGAGCCAGGATGGAACAGCTGAATGGAGTCCCCAAATTAAAATACACCTAATAATAATAATGGTATTTATTGAGCACTTACTATATGCAAAGCGACATACTAAGAGCTTGGGAGAGGACGACATTCATTCATTCATTCATTCAATCGTATTTATTGAACGCTTACTGTGTGCAGAGCACTGTACTAAGCGCTTGGGAAGTACACTTGGGCAACATATATTTGACACTTTGACAACAGAAGCGAGACACAAGATCGCTGTCCTCAGGGAGCTCACTGACTAATGGCGGGGACCAACAGAAATTACTCACAGAGAGAGAGAACAGGAGGAAGAACAAGAATATCAAAGGAAGCAGTATAAATGTCCCAGGATGGAACAGTTGAATGGAGTCCCCAAATTAAAATACACCTAATAATAATAATAATACTAATGGTATTTATTGAGTGCTTGCTATATGCAAAGCGACGTACTAAGAGCTTGGGAGAGGACAACATTCATTCATTCATTCAATCGTATTTATTGAACGCTTACTGTGTGCAGAGCACTGGACTAAGCGCTTGGGAAGTACAACTTGGCAACATATATTTGACAGTTTGACAACAGAAGCGAGACACAAGATCACAGTCCTCAGGGAGCTCACTGACTAATGGCGGGGACCAACAAAAATTACTCACAGAGAGCACAGGAGGAAGAACAAGAATATAAAAGGAAGCAGTATAAATGAGCCAGGATGGAACAGTTGAATGGAGTCCCCAAATTAAAATACACCTAATAATAATAATAATAATGGTATTTATTGAGCGCTTACTATATGCAAAGCACTGCTCTAAGCGCTGGGGAGGTTACAAGGTGATCAGGTTGTCCCACGGGGGGCTCACAGTCTTAACCCCCATTTTACAGATGAGGGAACTGAGGCCCAGAGAAGTGAAGTGACTTGCCCAAAGTCACCCAGCTGACAACTGGCGGAGCCGGGATTTGAACCCACGCCCTCTGATTCCAAAGCCCGGGCTCTTTCCACTGAGCCACGCTGCTTCTCAAGAATACAAGCGCTGAGGATTTGCATCATACTCTCCCGAGCGCTCCGAACAGCGCTCTGCACATGGTAAGCGCTCACTAGATATCACTGATGGATAAGCATGAAACGTACCAATGCTAAGGACGGTCGAGAAGCAGCGTGGCTCAGTGGAAAGAGCCCGGGCTTTGGAGTCAGAGGTCATGGGTTCGAATCCCGGCTCCACCACGTCTGCTGTGTGACCTTGGGCAAGTCACTTAACTCCTCTGAGCCTCAGTTCCCTCATCTGAAAAATGGGGATTAAGACTGTGAGCCCCCCGTGGGACAACCTGATCACTTTGTATCCCCCCCAAGCGCTTAGAACAGTGCTTTGCGCATAGTAAGCGCTTAACAAATGCCAACATTATTCTTTTAGACTGTGAGCCCACTGTTGGGTAGGGACTGTCTCTATATGTTGCCAATTTGTACTTCCCAAGCGCTTAGTACAGTGCTCTGCACATGGTAAGCGCTCAATAAATACGATTGATGATGATGGAGGGTCGTAGCGACTCGGGGGTTGGAAATTAGGGATGGCCTCTTCAGGGGGAGATTTTTTTAGGAGGGTTGTGAGGATGGGGAGAAGGGTTGGTCGAATAGCTGACTGTGGAGGGGAGAGAGGGTCCAGGCCGGGGGGAAACGGCACAGTGAGGGGCTTTTAGACTGTGAGCCCACTGTTGGGTAGGGACTGTCTCTATATGTTCCCAATTTGTACTTCCCAAGCGCTTAGTACAGTGCTCTGCACATAGTAAGCGCTCAATAAATACGATTGATGATGATGATGGAAGGTGGCGGAGTTGAGAGCAAATATCCCACCAAACCTAAGCAAAACTCAGGAGTCTCTTCACCTAACCTCCTTTAAGATGTGAACTTCTCACGACGCAACTATTTTTCTGTCAATCACTCTCCTTCTGGGGTCCCAGAACGCAGTGCACAGAGCGCTCTATGTTGATTTTTTTTTTTCCAAGTAATAAATCGTCACAAACCCACATTTTGGGCACTAAAACACAATCGATCACAGGTCCTCCTCACTGGTGAAAGATCTGCAAAATATACGTTCTGCAAAGAACGAAGAGTAACGGCCGCGGCTCGGGCTTTTTAATTTACTTAAATGTAGAAACTTTGTACGCGGTTAGGGACAAGCTCCTTGAATGGCCTAAGCCACTTCTTCTGATTTGAACTAGCAGATAATAATAATAATAATAATAATAATAATAATAATAATAATAATAATAATGGCATTTATTAAGCGCTATGTGCAAAGCACTGTTCTAAGCCCTGGGGAGGTGACAAGGTGATCAGGTTGTCCCACGGGGGGCTCCCAGTCTTCATCCCCATTTTACAGACGAGGTAACTGAGGCCCAGAGAAGTCAAGTGGCTTGCCCGAAGTCGCACAGCTGGCAAGTGGCGGAGCCGGGATTTGAACCCATGACCTCCGACTCCAAAGCCCGGGCTCCTTTCCACTGAGCCACGCTGCTTCTCAAAATAATAATAATGATGGCATTTGTTAAGTGCTTACTATGTGCAGAGCACTGTTCTAAGCGTTGGGGGGGATACAAGGTCAGTTAGGGACAAACGCCGAGGATAGTTAAATTGAATGGCCTAAGCCACTTTCGATTTGAACCGGCAGTTTCTGCTGTTAGCTGTGTGTTCGTACATATTTTTTTTTTTTACTCTATTTATTTATTTTATTTGTACATATCTATTCTATTTATTTTATTTTGTTAGTATGTTTGGTTTTGTTCTCTGTCTCCCCCTTTTAGACTGTGAGCCCACTGTTGGGTAGGGACTGTCTCTATATGTTGCCAACTTGTACTTCCCAAGCGCTTAGTACAGTGCTCTGCACACAGTAAGTGCTCAATAAATACGATTGATGATGGTGGCCTTTGGGATAGGGGATAAGAGAACCGGAAAAAAAAATTAAAAACTGGAAGACTATTTCCCATAACTTTTGAAAAAATGGATTTCTCCAGCGTACACCTTCTGCTCCTCCCTCACCAAACAAAATCCCATTCTTCAGATCCTTTTTGCTCCCTTTGGAATGGGTTGCCTCTGGCTTAAATTAAAAATTGGAAGACTATTTCCCATAACTTCTGAAAAAATGGATTTCTCCAGCATACACCTTCTGCTCCTCCCTCACCAGACAAAATCCCATTCTTCAGATCCTTTTTGCTCTCTTTGGAATGGGTTGCCTCTGGCTTCTCGGTTTCCCCTCAAGACTTATCGCGCCGACCGTTGGCTGAACGTCGACGAGAGCCAACAGTCAAGACGTTCGCGGATCATCATCGTCGTCAATGGTATTTATTGAGCGCTTACCGTGTGCAGGGCACTGTACTAAGCACTTGGGAAGTACAAATTGGCAGCACATAGAGACAGTCCCTACCCAACAGTGGGCTCACGGTCTAAAAGGATGACTTTGTTGACGCTTGTTGATACTTTCTCCGCGGGGCTGGGTTACTTAACGCTACCTACGGCCACGAGCCGTGGGACTAAAAGAACGGGCGCGTCACCGTACCTTCTTTAAATTTGTGGATTATCCAGTCCAGCTGATCTAGCACGCTGCGGAAAGTGCCCATGTGATCGAGGACCTCCTCCGTTATAGAATTCAGAATCTGAGGTAAAAAGGACAAAAGCGGACACTTTGGTTTGAGCCCCTACTCTGGGTCCCCGGCGCGAATTTAACCCAGACTCTTCATCCGAAAAATCCTGGTGTGGATTTTCGGCCTTCCCGAGATTTCTCCACCTCTTTGGGGTCATTCCCGTTGAAAAATCCGAGCGCCACGAAAATTTCGGCACGGCTTTTTGGCTCAAAGGGGATGTGTCGGAAAAAGGACGGTCGGCCGAGGAACCGAAGGAGGGGCAGAGACCCGCGGAAAATTAAAAACGGAGCGACCGCGGGGGCCTTCCCGAGATTTCTCCACCTCTTTGGGGTCATTCCCGTTGAAAAATCCGAGCGCCACGAAAACTTCGACACGGTTTATTTGCTCAAAGGGGATGTGTCGGAAAAAGGACGGTCGGCCGAGGAACCGAAGGAGGGGCAGAGACCCGCGGAAAATTAAAAACGGAGCGACCGCGGGGGCAACAGACGTAGAGAAGTAAACCAAAAACTGTACAGTGCTAAGCGCTTAGTACAGTGCTCTGCACACAGTAAGAGCTCAATAAATACGATTGATGATGAAAAAGAACCAAAACTGAATTAGGAAATACTCCCTTATCAGTGGGAGTAATCTTGGTATTTTTCGAGTTCCCCCCAGGAGCAATGAACTAAACAAAACGAGCTCAAACTCTTAATGGGGGAGACAGACATAAAAACCCTAACGAATAGTCTGTCTCGCCCTCTCGACTGTGAGCTCGTTGGGGGCAGGAACGCGTCTGGTTTTTTTTTTGATGGCATTTATTAAGCGCTTACTATGTGCAAAGCACTGTTCTAAGCGCTGGGGAAGTTACAAGGCGATCAGGTTGTCCCTCAGGGGGCTCACAGTCTTAATCCCCATTTTCCAGATGAGGGAACTGCGGCCCAGAGAAGTGAAGTGACTTGCCCAAAGTCACCCAGCTGACAGTTGGCAGAGCCGGGATTTGAACCCATGACCTCTGACTCCAAAGCCCGGGCTCTTTCCACTGAGCCACGCTGCTTCTCTGTTCTGTTGTACTCTCCCAAGCGCTTGGTACAGTGTTTAGCACGCAGTAAGCGCTCAAGAAATACAACTGAATGAATGGAAGTAGTGTGGCCAAAACAGAGGAATAATAATAATGGCATTTATTAAGCGCTTACTATGTGCAAAGTACTGTTCTAAGCACTGTGGGGGGGGGGGGGGATATAGGGTGATGAGGTTGTCCCACGGGGGGCTCACAGTCTTCATCCTCATTTTCCAGATGAGGTAACTGAGGCACGGAGAAGCAGCGTGGCTCCGTGGAAAGAGCAGGGGCTTTGGAGTCAGAGGTCATGGGTTCAAATCCCGACTGCCAATTGCCAGCTGTGTGACTTTGGGCAAGTCACTTCACTTCTCTGGGCCTCAGTGACCTTATCTGGAAAATGGGGATGAAGACTGTGAGCCCCCCGTGGGCCAACCTGATAATAATAATAATAATGACGGCATTTATTAAGTGCTTACTTGTGCAAAGCACTGTTCTAAGCGCCGGGGAGGTTACAAGGAGAACACGTTGTCCCACGGGGGGCTCCCAGTCTTCATCCCCATTTTACAGATGAGGGAACCGAGGCTCAGAGAAGTGAAGTGACTTGCCCGAAGTCACCCAGCTGACAAGTGGCAGAGCCGGTAATCGAACCCATGACCTCTGACTCCAGAGCCCATGCTCTTTCCACTGAGCCACGCTGCTTCTCTAACCTGATCACCTTGTAACCTCCCCAGCGCTAAGAACGGTGCTTTGCACATAGTAAGCGCTTAATAAATGCCATCATTATTATTATTATTATTATTGTTATTAAAGTGACTTGCCCAAAGTCACACAGCTGACGAGTGTGAGGAATGTACAACTGGATCAACATATATGGAAAAATGCCAAGGCTTGGGGTCGACAGGTTGACTGACGCTAGAGATGCCCGATCCGATCGAGGGTGTGGGGAATTAATCGGGGGGAAGCCTTGTTGAGGGAGGTGGAATTTCAGGAGAGGGTTGAATGCGGGGAGAGCTGAGGGTTGTCGGATTTGGGGCGACAGAGAGGGAGCCTCAAACTGGGGGAAACTGCTGAGCAAAGAGGGGGTGGCAGAGGGGACGGTGAGAGTAAGCGCTTAACAAATGCCCTTATTATTATTATTATTATTATCCAGGGAGGAGGTCAGCTCGGGAGTCGGGAATAGCGTGAGTCGGGGGGGAGCGGCGGGTAAATTGGGGTGAGTCGCCCAAGAGCCAGGAAGCTAACTCCGGGGCGGGTCGCTGCGTGATGCAAACAGGCCTGGGAAACCAGAGAGATTCACTCATTCATTCAATCGTATTTATTGAGCGCTTACTGTGTGCAGAGCACTGGACTAAGCGCTTGGGAAGTCCAAGTTGGCAACATCTAGAGACGGTCCCTGCCCGACAGTGGGCTCACAGTCTAGAAGGGGGAGACAGACAACAAAACAAAAAATATTAACAAAATAAAATAAATAGAACATGTACAAATAAAATAGAGTAATAATAGAGTAATAGAGTGATATAGAGTAACAATAGAATACTAATAATAATAAGAACGGTGCTTTGCACACAGTAAGCGCTTAACAAATACCATCATTATTGGTAGTAGTAGTAGTCTCCCCCTTCTAGATTGTGAGCCCACTGTTGGGTAGGGTCCGTCTCTAGATGTTGCCAACTTGGACTTCCCAAGCGCTTAGTACAGTGCTCTGCACACAGTAAGCACTCAAGAAATACGATGGATTGATTGATTGATTGATAGTAGTACGTAGTGCGCACCTCCCACGGACAGAAGTGTACTGAACCCCCGCTCTCCCCCATCCCCCACCCGGGTCACGAACCTACTGAGAGGTCCCCTCCTCCAGGAGGCCTTCCCAGACTGAGCCCCCACCTTCCTCTCCCCCTCGTCCCCCTCTCCATGCCCCCCATCTTACCTCCTTCCCTTCCCCACAGCACCTGTATATAAGTATATATGTTTGTACAGATTTATTACTCTATTTATTTTACTTGTACATATCTATTCTATTTATTTTATTTTGTTAGTATGTTTGGTTTTGTTCTCTGCCTCCCCCTTCTAGACTGTGAGCCCACTGTTGGGTAGGGACTGTCTCTAGATGTTGCCAACTTGGACTTCCCAAGCGCTTAATACAGTGCTCTGCACACAGTAAGCGCTCAATAAATACGACTGATTGATTGATTGAGTGTACATATTTATTATTCTACTTATTTATTTATTTTACTTGTCCATATCTATTCTATTTATTTTATTTTGTTGGTATGTTTGGTTTTGTTCTCTGTCTCCCCCTTCTAGACCGCGAGCCCGCTGTTGGGTAGGGACCGTCTCTAGATGTTGCCAACTTGTCCTTCCCAAGCGCTTAGTACGGTGCTCTGCACACAGTAAGCGCTCAATAAATACGATTGATGATGATTTATTTTACTTGTACATATCTTTTCTATTTATTTTCTTTTGTTAATATGTTTGGTTTTGTTGTCTGTCTCCCCCTTCTAGACCGTGAGCCCACTGGTGGGTAGGGACCGTCTCTAGATGCTGCCAACTTGGACTTCCCAAGCGCTTAGTACAGCGCTCTGCACACAGTAAGCGCTCAATAAATACGATTGATGATGATTTATTTTACTTGTACATATCTTTTCTATTTATTTTCTTTTGTTAATATGTTTGGTTTTGTTGTCTGTCTCCCCCTTCTAGACCGTGAGCCCACTGGTGGGTAGGGACCGTCTCTAGATGCTGCCAACTTGGACTTCCCAAGCGCTTAGTACAGCGCTCTGCACACAGTAAGCGCTCAATCAATATGATTGATTGATTGATTGACACGGTGGGGGCCACGGCCTTCTTGGGCTGCGGCGGGGCGGCCAGGGCGGGGGCCCCGGGACGGACCGAGGACCGACCGACGGATGGATGGACCGACCGACGGACCGCTGACCCCTGACCTCCACCGCCGCCGCGGAAGTGGAAAGACGTGGGCCGAGAGAGGCGCCGAAAAGAGGCACCAAGTCCCCTCAGAAACACGGGTGCAACTTTCTGAGCGCTACGCAAGGTTGTCAGGACCGGAGCCCCCCAAGGGGACGTCCCCACGCTTTTTTCTACCGTTTCTTGTTCCTCGCTGCGAGGAACAGCCAATCAATCAATCAATCATATTTATTGAGCACTTACTGTGTGCAGAGTACTGTACTAAGCGCTTGGGAAGTACAAATTGGCAACATATAGAGACAGTCCCTACCCAACAGTGGGCTCACAGTCTAGAAGGGAAAAGCCAGAGAAAGCAGCGTGGCTCAGTGGACAGAGCACTGACTTGGGAGTCGGAGCTCACGGGTTCAAATCCCGGCTCCGCCACTTGTCAGCTGGGTGACTTTGGGCAAGTCCCTTCACTTGATCACCTTGTATCCTCCCCAGCGCTTAGAACAGTGCTTTGCACATAGTAAGCGCTTAACAAATGCCATCATCATCATCATCACTTCTCTGGGCCTCAGTTCCCTCATCTGGAAAATGGGGACTAAGACTGGGAGCCCCCCGGGGGGCAACCTGATTACCTTGTATCCCCCCCAGTGCTTAGAACAGTGCTTGGCACATAGTAAGCGCTTAACAAATGTCATTATTATTATTATTATTAGAAAGCGTCTTCCATTTTACTTCAGCATTCAAAATAGCAAATGCGTTTCCAAGACAGAGTTTGATTAAATTGAGGAGCAGCGTGGCTCAGTGGAAAGAGCCTGGGCTTTGGAGTCAGAGGTCCTGGGTTCGAACCCCAGCTCCACCACATGTCTGCTGTGTGACCTTGGGCAAGTCACTTAACTTCTCTGAGCCTCAGTGACCTCATCTGTAAAATGGGGATTAAGACTATGTGCCCCACGTGGGACAACTTGATCACCTTGTAACCGCCCCCTCAGCGCTCAGAACAGTGCTCTGCACATAGTAAGTGCTTAACAAATGCCATTATCATTATTATTAAATAAAATAAAAAGTAAAATAGAATAATAATAATAATGGTACTTGTTAAGTGCTTACTATCATCATCATCATCAATCATATTTATTTAGCGCCTACTGTGTGCAGAGCACTGTACTAAGAGCTTGGGAGTACAAATCGGCAACATATAGAGACAGTCCCTACCCACCAGTGGGCTCACAGTCTAAAAGGGGGAGACAGAGAACAAAACCAAACATACTAACAAAATAAAATAAATAGAATAGATATGTACAAGTAAAATAAATAAATAAATAAATATATAAATAAATAATTACTATGTGCCAAGCGCTGTTTTAGATGGAAGTTAATCAGGTTGAACGCAGTCCCTGTCCGCACACGGGGCTCACAGTCTTATCCCCGTTTTACAGATGAGGGAACAGAGAAGTGAAGCCACTTGCCCAGGGTCACACAGCAGACTCACGGCCGAGCCGGGATTAGAACCCAGGTCCTTCTGACTCTGAGGCCCGGGCTCTAACCACGATCCATCTGAACAGTAACAAGGAAGCAGAACTTGAGGACCACAGAGTCAGGCCAGCGGGGTTTTCTGTTTCGAAACCAACAGGAAAAAGGAAGGGCCTTTAGCATCCCTCCAGCATCTCGGAACTCATTCATTCCATCGTACTTATTGAGCGCTTACTGTGTGCAGAGCACTGTACTAAGCGCTTGGGAAGTCCAAATTCCCAGCGTGGCTCAGTGGAAAGAGCGCGGGCTTTGGAGTCAGAGGTCATGGGTTCGAATCCCAGCTCTGCCACATGTCTGTTGTGTGACCTTGGGCAAGTCACTTCACTTCTCTGGGCCTCAGTTCCCTCATCTGTAAAATGGGGATGAAGACCGTGAGCCCCCTGTGGGACACCCTGATCACCTTGTAACCTCCCCAGCACTTAGAACAGTGCTTTGCACATAGTAAGCGCTTAATAAATGCCATCATTAGTATTATTATTCTCACTCACTGAGCAGCGTGGCTCAGTGGAAAGAGCCCGGGCTCTGGAGTCAGAGGTCGTGGGTTCAAATCCCGGCTCCGCCGCTTGTCAGCTGGGGGACTTTGGGCAAGTCACTTCACTTCTCTGGGCCTCAGTTCCCTCTTCTGGAAAATGGGGATGAAGACTGGGAGCCCCCTGTGGGACAACCTGATCACCTTGTAACCTCCCCAGCGCTTAGAACAGTGCTTTGCACATAATAAGTGCTTTATAAATGCCATCATTATTATTATTGTTATTCTCATCTTTCTCACCACCTGTACCTCATCTTTACTTTACCTCATCTGTAAAATGGGGATTAAGACTGTGAGCCCCACGTGGGACAACTTAATCACCTTGTATCTCCCCCAGCGCTTAGAACAGTGCTTTGCACAGAGTAAGCGCTTAACAAATGCCATCATCATCATCATCATCCAAATTGGCAACATATAGAGCCGGTCCCTACCCAACAGCGGGCTCACAGTCTAGAAGGGGAGGACAGACGACAAAAAACATATGAACAAAATAAATAGAATAAAAACGTCCAAGTAAAATAGAGTAATAACGACTTACTGATTTGAGAGTGATTCCCGGGAAGAAGCCATTGATGACCACGTGGACCGAATCCTGCAGCATGGAGGTGCGAAACTTTTCCAGTAAGTCCCTCTTCGAGCCGAGTCCGTAGAGCACGATATTGAACCTCAGGCTGCACGAGAAAGTAACAATTGAGGGAAAAGTTCAGCATTCCCAATTTCCGCCCCGACTCCCAACGTGTTTTTCTCTTACCCTACCTTGGCTTACTCCATGCAACCAAAAATCCAAGGGAAAGTTCAGGACACAAATGGATTTCCCCCTACAGACACGTGGCGACGGAGACGGACGACCTTAAGGCCCTCAGTCAGCAGTCGCCTTCGACTACTCATCATCATCATCCATCGTATTTATTGAGCGCTTACTGTGTGCAGAGCACTGTACTAAGCGCTTGGGAAGTACAAATTGGCAACATATAGAGACGGTCCCTGCCCAACAGTGGGCTCACGGTCTACTCGGCTTCGCTCCTCAGCAACCACAATTCGCTCCCCTCAGGTCAACCGACTCACTGTACAGTGTGGCTCAGTGGAAAGAGCCTGGGCTTTGGAGTCAGAGGTCGTGGGTTCAAATCCCGGCTCCGCCACTTAGCTGTGTGACTTTGGGCAAGTCACTTCACTTCTCTGTGCCTCATTTCCCTCATCTGTAAAATGGGGATTAAGACTGTGAGCCCCCTGTGGGACAATCTGATCACCTTGTAACCTCCCCAGCGCTTAGAACAGGGCTTTGCACATAGTAAGCGCTTAATAAATGCCATCATTATTATTATTATTCTCACTCACTGAGCAGCAGGACTCAGTGGAAAGAGCCCGGGCTCTGGAGTCAGACGTCATGGGTTCAAATCCCGGCTCCACCGCTTGTCAGCTGTGTGACTTTGGGCAAGTCACTTCACTTCTCTGGGCCTCAATTCCCTCTTCTGGAAAATGGGGATGAAGACTGGGAGCCCCCTGTGGGACAACCTGATCACCTTGTAACCTCCCCAGCGCTTAGAACAGGGCTTTGCACATAATAAGTGCTCTATAAATGCCATCATTATTATTATTGCTATTCTCATCTTTCTCACCACCTGCCTCTTGCTCAGGTAAATGCCATCATTATTATTATTATTCTCACTCACTGAGCAGCGTGGCTCAGTGGAAAGAGCCCGGGCTCTGGAGTCAGAGGTCGTGGGTTCAAATCCCAGCTCCACCGCTTGTCAGCTGTGGGACTTTGGGCAAGTCACTTCACTTATCTGTGCCTCAGTTCCCTCATCTGGAAAATGGGGATGAAGACTGGGAGCCCCATGTGGGACAGCTTGATCACCTTGTAACCTCCCCAGCGCTTAGAACATGCTTTGCACATAATAAGTGCTTAATAAATGCCATTATCATTATTAATCTCATCTTTCTCACCACCTGCCTCTTGCTCGGGTTCTTTCATTCAAGCGTTCAATCGTACTCATTGAGCGCTTACTGCGTGCAGAACACTGTACTAAGCGCTTGGGAGGGTGCGATACAACGACAGACCCATTCCTGCCCGCAACGAGCTCACGGTCTAGAGGGGGAGACGGACATTTATGTACCTAAATAAATATACTACAGATATACCCGAGAAGCAGCGTGGCTCAGTGGAAAGAGCCCGGGCTTGGGAGTCCGAGGTCGTGGGTTCAAATCCCGGCTCCGCCACCTGTCAGCTGGGTGACTTTGGGCAAGTCACTTCACTTCTCTGGGCCTCAGTTCCCTCATCTGGAAAATGGGGATTAAGACTGTGAGCCCCCCGTGGGACAACCTGATCACCTTGTAACCTCCCCAGCGCTTAGAACAGTGCTTTGCACATAGTAAGCGCTTAACAAATACCAACATTATCATTATTATTATTACTGCGAATACAGAGCTGAGAGCTCACTACGAGCAGGGAACGTGTCTGCCGCCACCGTTGTGTCGTAGTCTCCCGAGCACTTGGGCCTGTGTTCTGCACATAGTAAGCACTCAATAAATACTACCGACTGATTGATGTAGGCTCCTTCCCTTCCCCACAGCACCTGTATATAAGTTTGTACATATTTATTACTCTATTTATTTGTTTATTTTACTTGCACATATCTATTCTATTTATTTTATTTTGTTAGTATGCTTGGTTTTGTTCTCTGTCTCCCCCTTTAAGACTGTGAGCCCACTGTTGGGTAGGGACCGTCTCTAGATGTTGCCAACTTGGACTTCCCAAGCGCTTAGTACAGTGCTCTGCACACAGTAAGCACTCAATAAATACGATTGATTGATTGATTGTAGTCTCCCGAGCACTTGGGCCTGTGTTCTGCACGTAGTAAGCACTCAATAAATACTACCGACTGATTGATGTAGGCTCCTTCCCTTCCCCACAGCACCTGTATATATGTTTGTACATATTTATTACTCTATTTATTTGTTTATTTTACTTGTACATATCTATTCTATTTATTTTATTTTGTTAGTCTGTTTGGTTTTGTTCTCTGTCTCCCCCTTTTAGACTGTGAGCCCGCTGTTGGGTAGGGACTGTCTCTATATGTTGCCAACTTGGACTTCCCAAGCGCTTAGTACACTGCTGTGCACACAGTAAGCACTCAATAAATACAATTGATTGACTGATTGATTGTAGTCTCCCGAGCACTTGGGCCTGTGTTCTGCACGTAGTAAGCACTCAATAAATACTACTGACTGATTGATGTAGGCTTCTTCCCTTCCCCACAGCACCTGTATATATGTTTGTACAGATTTATTACTCTATTCATTTGTTTATTTTACTTGTACATATCTATTCTATTTATTTTATTTCGTTAGTATGTTTGGTTTTGTTCTCTGTCTCCCCCTTTTAGACTGTGAGCCCACTGTTGGGTAGGGACTGTTTCTAGATGTTGCCAACTTGGACCTCCCAAGCGCTTAGTACAGTGCTCTGCACACAGTAAGCGCTCAATAAATACGATTGATTGATTGATTGATTGATTAAAAGGAGAGCCCACTGTTGGTGATAGTTACCTACATTTGTGTGACTGAAAAGGAACAAAACATGTCTCTTTTTGAACAGTAGATTCTTCTGAGGAATACAATAATGATAATGGCATTTATCAAGCACTTACTACGTGCAAAGCCCTGTTCTAAGCGCTGGGGAGGTTACAAGGTGATCAGGTTGTCCCATGGGGGGATCACAATCTTATTCCCCATTTGACAGATGAGGGAACTGAGGCCCAGAGAGGTGAAGTGACCTGCCCAAAGTCCCACAGCTGACAGTTGGCGGAGCCGGGATTTGAACCCACGACCTCTGGCTCCAAAGCCCGGGCGCTTTCCCATGAGCCACGCTGCTTCTCAATATGCTACAGAGAAGCTATAGAGAAGCAGTGTGGCTCAGTGGAAAGAGCCCGGGCTTTAGGAGTCAGAGGTCATGCGTTCGAATCCCGGCTCCGCCACATGTCTGCTGTGTGACCTTGGGCAAGTCACTTCACTTCTCTGAGCCTCAGTTCCCTCATCTGTAAAATGGGGATTGAGACTGTGAGCCCCACGTGGGACAACCTGATCACTTTGTATCCCCCCAAGCGCTTAGAACAGTGCTTTGCACATAGTAAGCGCTTAACAAATGCCAACATTATTATTATTATTATTATTATTATTATTATTATTATTATTATTATTATTCAGGTGAAAGTTGAGATTTGGGCTCTGGCCCTCAGAGGCCCACAGTCTAAAATGGGAGAGGGGAGGGTTTCCCTCAGAACATGGTACTCCCTCCCCCCAACAGTACTTATTGAGCACTTCCGGGGAGCCACACACTGTACTAAGTGCTTAGGAAAGTACCTTACCACAGTTGGTAGACGAGTTCCCTGCCCACAAAGGGCTTATTGTCCTTTAGACTGTGAGCCCACTGTTGGGTAGGGACTGTCTCTATATGTTGCCAACTTGGACTTCCCAAGCGCTTAGTACAGTGCTCTGCACACAGTAAGCGCTCAATAAATACGATTGATTGATTGATTGATTTATGTTTGGTTTTGTTCTCTGTCTCCCCCTTTTAGACTGGGAGCCCACTGTTGGGTAGGGACTGTCTCTATATGTTGCCAACTTGTACTACCCAAGCGCTTAGTCCAGTGCTCTGCACATAGTAAGCGCTCAATAAATACGATTGATGATGATGATGATTGACAGGGGAGCACCGAGGAGCAGCGTGGCGTAGCAAATAGAGCCCAGGCTTGGGAGTCACCCGCCACTTGCCTGCTATGTGGCCTTGGGCAAGCCACTTCACTTCCCTGGGCCTCAGTTATTCATTCATTCATTCATTCAATCGTATTTACTGAGCGCTTACTGTGTGCTGAGCACTGCACTA